>NC_141030.1:19807500-20130000 GCF_052040795.2 Danio rerio
TACCCAGGGGTCCACCTCTCTCCCTGGACTTGCAGCAGAGGCCCCAGGGAGCCCATTGGCCCTCCACCTAGGGGCCTCTGACACCAGCAAGCTTCCCAGTGGTCCACCTCTCTCCCTAGACTTGCAGTAGAGGCCCCAGGGTGACCCTTGGCCCTCCACCTAGGGGCCTCTGACCCCAGCAAGCTACCCAGGGGCCTACCTATTTCCCTGGACTTGCAGTAGAGTCCCCAGGGTGCCCCATGGCCCTCCACCTAGGGCCCTCTGACCCCAGCAAGCTACCCAGGGCTCCAACTCTTTCCCTGGTCTTGCAGTATAGGCCTCAGGGTGCCCCCTGGTCCTCCACCTAGGGGCCCCTGACCGAAGCAAGCTGCCCAGGGGTCCACCTCTCTCCTTGGACTTGCAATAGAGGCCCCAGGGTGCCCCTTGGCCCTCCACCTAGGGGTCTCTGACCCCAGAAAGCTACCCAGGGCTCCAGTTCTCTCCCTGGACTTGCAGTAGAGGCCCCAGGGTGCCCCCTTGCCCTCCACCCAGGGGCTACTGACCCCAGCAAGCTACCCAGGGCTCCACCTCTCTCACTGGACTTGCAGTAGGGGCCCCAGGGTACCCCGTGGCCCTCCACCTAGGGGCCTCTGAGTCCAGCAAGCTACCCAGGGGTCCACCTCTCTCCCTGGACTTGCAGTAGAGGCCCCTGGGTACCCCGTGGCCCTCCACCTAGGGGGCTCTGAACCCAGCAAGCTACCCAGGGGTCCAGCTCTCTCCCTGGACTTGCAATAGAGGCCCTACGGTGCCCCCTTGCCCTCCACCCAGGGGCTACTGACCCCAGCAAGCTACCCTGGGGTCCACCTCTCTCCCTGGACTTGCAGTAGAGGCCCCAGGGTACCCCTTGGCCCTCCACCTAGGGGCCTCTGACCCCAGCAAGCTACCGAGGGGTCCACCTCTCTCCCTGGACTTGCAGTAGAGGCCCCAGGGTGCCCCTTGGCCCTCCACCTAGGGGCCTCTGACCCCAGCAAACTACCCAGGGGTCCACATCTCTCCCTAGACTTGCAATAGACGCCCCTGGGTGCCCCCTGGCCCTCCACCTAGGGGCCTCTGACCCCAGCAAGCTACCCAGGGGTCCACATCTCTCCCTGGACTTATAGTAGAGGCCCTACGGTGCCCCCTTCCCTCCCCCTAGGGCCCTTTGACCCCAGCAAGCTATCCAGGGCTCCACCTCTCTCCCTGGACTTGCAGTATAGGCCACAGGGTGCCCCCTTGCCCTCCACCTAGGGGCCTCTGACCCCAGCAAGCTACCCAGGGCTCCACCTCTCTCCCTGGACTTGCAGTAGAGGCCCCAGGGTGCCCCCTTGCCCTCCATTCATGGGCTACTGACCCCAGCAAGCTACCCAGGGCTCCACCTCTCTCCCTGGACTTGCAGTAGAGGCCACAGGGTGCCCCCTTGCCCTCCACCTAGGGGTTCTCTGACCCCAGCAAGCTACCCAGGGCTCCACTTCTCTCCCTGGACTTGCAGTAGATGCCCCAGGGTGCCCCCTTGCCCTCCACCCAAGGGCTACTGACCCCAGCAAGCTACCCAGGGCTCCACCTCTCTCCCTGGACTTGCAGTAGGGGCCCCAGGGTACCCCGTGGCCCTCCACCTAGGGGCCTCTGAGTCCAGCAAGCTACCCAGGGGTCCACCTCTCTCCCTGGACTTGCAGTAGAGGCCCCTGGGTACCCCGTGGCCCTCCACCTAGGGGCCTCTGAACCCAGCAAGCTACCCAGTGGTCCAGCTCTCTCCTTGGACTTGCAATAGAGGCCCTACGGTGCCCCCTTGCCCTCCACCCAGGGGCTACTGATCCCAGCAAGCTACCCAGGGCTCCACCTCTCTCCCTGGACTTGCAGTAGAGGCCCCAGGGTGCCCATTGGCCCTCCACCTAGGGGCCTCTGACCCAAGCAAGCTACCCAGGGGTCCACCTCTCTCCCTGGACTTATAGGTGAGGTCCAGGGTGCCCCCTGGCCCTCCACCTAGTGGCCTCTGACCCTAGCAAACTACCCAGGGGTCCACCTCTTTTCCTGGACTTTCAGTAGAGTCCCCAGGGTGCCCCATGGCCCTCCACCTAGGGCACTCTGACCCCAGCAAGCTACCCAGGGCTCCAACTCTCTCCCTGGACTTGCACTATAGGCCCCAGGGTGCCCCCTGGTCCTCCACCTAGGGGCCTCTGACCCTAGCAAACTACCCAGGGGTCCACCTCTCTCCCTGGACTTGCTGTAGAGGCCTCAGGGTGCCCCGTGGCCCTCCACCTCGGGGCCTCTGACCCCAGCAAGCTACCCAGGGGTCCACATCTCTCCCTGGACTTATAGTGGAGGCCCTACGGTGCCCCCTGGCCCTCCACCTAGGGGTTCTCTGACCCCAGCAAGCTACCCAGGGCTCCACTTCTCTCCCTGGACTTGCAGTAAATGCCCCAGGGTGCCCCCTTGCCCTCCACCCAAGGGCTACTGACCCCAGCAAGCTACCCAGGGCTCCACCTCTCTCCCTGGACTTGCAGTAGAGGCCCCAGGGTGCCCCCTTGCCCTCCATTCATGGGCTACTGACCCCAGCAAGCTACCCAGGGCTCCACCTCTCTCCCTGGACTTGCAGTAGAGGCCACAGGGTGCCCCCTGGCCCTCCACCTAGGGGCCTCTGAGTCCAGCAAGCTACCCAGGGGTCCACCTCTCTCCCTGGACTTGCAGTAGAGGCCCCAGGGTGCCCCTTGGCCCTCCACCTAGGGGCCTCAGACCCCAGCAAACTACCCAGGGGTCCACATCTCTCCCTAGACTTGCAGTAGACGCCCCTGGGTGCCCCCTGGCCCTCCACCTAGGGGCCTCTGACCCCAGCAAGCTACCCAGGGGTCCACATCTCTCCCTGGACTTATAGTAGAGGCCCTACGGTGCCCCCTGCCCTCCCCCTAGGGCCTTTTGACCCCAGCAAGCTATCCAGGGCTCCACCTCTCTTCCTGGACTTGCAGTATAGGCCACAGGGTGCCCCCTTGCCCTCCACCTAGGGGCCTCTGACCCCAGCAAGCTACCCAGGGCTCCACCTCTCTCCCTGGACTTGCAGTAGAGGCCCCAGGGTGCCCCCTTGCCCTCCATTCATGGGCTACTGACCCCAGCAAGCTACCCAGGGCTCCATCTCTCTCCCTGGACTTGCAGTAGAGGCCACAGGGTGCCCCCTTGCCCTCCACCTAGGGGTTCTCTGACCCCAGCAAGCTACCCAGGGCTCCACTTCTCTCCCTGGACTTGCAGTAGATGCCCCAGGGTGCCCCCTTGCCCTCCACCCAAGGGCTACTGACCCCAGCAAGCTACCCAGGGCTCCACCTCTCTCCCTGGACTTGCAGTAGGGGCCCCAGGGTACCCCGTGGCCCTCCACCTAGGGGCCTCTGAGTCCAGCAAGCTACCCAGGGGTCCACCTCTCTCCCTGGACTTGCAGTAGAGGCCCCTGGGTACCCCGTGGCCCTCCACCTAGGGGCCTCTGAACCCAGCAAGCTACCCAGTGGTCCAGCTCTCTCCTTGGACTTGCAATAGAGGCCCTACGGTGCCCCCTTGCCCTCCACCCAGGGGCTACTGATCCCAGCAAGCTACCCAGGGGTCCACCTCTCTCCCTTGACTTGCTGTAGAGGCCTCAGGGTGCCCCGTGGCCCTCCACCTCGGGGCCTCTGACCCCAGCAAGCTACCCAGGGGTCCACATCTCTCCCTGGACTTATAGTGGAGGCCCTACGGTGCCCCCTGGCCCTCCCCCTAGGGCCCTTTGACCCCAGCAAGCTATCCAGGGCTCCACCTCTCTCCCTGGACTTGCAGTATAGGCCACAGGGTGCCCCCTTGCCCTCCACCTAGGGGCCTCTGACCCCAGCAAGCTACCCAGGGCTCCACCTCTCTCCCTGGACTTGCAGTAGAGGCCCCAGGGTCCCCCTTTGCCCTCCATTCATGGGCTACTGACCCCAGCAAGCTACCCAGGGCTCCACCTCTCTCCCTGAATTTGCAGTAGAGGCCCCAGGGTACCCCTTGGCCTTCCACCTAGAGGCCTCTGACCCCAGCAAGCTACCCAGGGCTCCACCTCTCTCCCTGGACTTGCAGTAGAGGCCCCAGGGTGCCCATTGGCCCTCCACCTAGGGGTCTCTGACCCCAGCAAGCTACCGAGGGGTCCATCTCTCTCCCTGGACTTGCAATAGAGGCCCCAGGGTGCCGCGTGACCCTCCACCTAGGGGCCTCTGACCCCAGCAAGCTACCCAGGGGTCCACATCTCTCCCTGGACTTGCAGTAGACGCCCCTGGGTGCCCCCTGGCCCTCCACCTAGGGGCCTCTGACCCCAGCAAGCTACCCAGGGGTCCACATCTCTCCCTGGACTTGCAGTAGACGCCCCTGGGTGCCCCCTGGCCCTCCACCTAGGGGCTTCTGACCCCAGCAAGCTACCCAGGGGTCCACCTCTCTCCCTGGACTTTTAGTAGAGGCCCCAGGGTGCCCCCTGGCCCTCCACCTAGGGGCCTCTGAGTCCAGCAAGCTACCCAGGGGTCCACATCTCTCCCTGGACTTGCAGTAGAGGCCCCAGGGTACCCCATGACACCACCTAGGGGCCTCTGAACCCAGCAAGCTACCCAGGGGTCCATCTCTCTCCCTGGACTTGCAATAGAGGCCCCAGGGTGCCCCCTTGCCCTCCCCCCAAGGGCTACTGACCCCAGCAAGCTACCCAGGACTCCACCTCTCTCCCTGGACTTGTAGTAGAGGCCCTAGGCTGCCCTCTGGCCCTCCACCTAGGGAGCCTCTGACCCCAGCAAGCTACCCAGGGGTCCACCTCTCTCCCTGGACTTGCAGTAGAGGCTCCAGGGTGCCCATTGGCCCTCCACGTAGGGGTCTCTGACCCCAGCAAGCTACCGAGGGGTCCACCTCCTTCCCTGGACTTGCAGTAGAGGCCCCAGGGTGCCCCGTGGCCCTCCACCTAGGGGCCTCTGACCCCAGCTAGCTTCCCAGGGGTCCACGTCTGTCCCTGGACTTGCAATAGAGGCCCCAGGGTGCCCCTTGGCCCTCCACCTAGGGGCCTCTGACCCCATAAATCTACCCAGGAGTCCACCTCTCTCCCTGGACTTGCAGTATAGGCCCCTGGGTGCCCCCTGGCCCTCCACCTAGGGGCCTCTGACCCCAGCAAGCTACCCAGGGCTCCACCTCTCTCCCTAGACTTGCAGTAGAGGCCCCAGGGTGCCCATTGGCCCTCCACCTAGGGGCCTCTGACCCAAGCAAGCTACCCAGGGGTCGGTCCACCTCTCTCCCTGGACTTGTAGTAGAGGCCCTAGGGTGCCCTCTGGCCCTCCACCTAGGGGCCTCTGAGTCCAGCAAGCTACCCAGGGGTCCACATCTCTCCCTGGACTTGCAGTAGAGGCCCCAGGGTGCCCCGTGACCCTCCACCTAGTACCTCTGACCCAAGCAAGCTACCCAGATGTCCACATCTCTCCCTGGACTTTTAGTAGAGGCCCCAGGGTGCCCCCTGGCCCTCCACCTAGGGGCCTCTGACCCCAGCAAATTACCCAGGGGTCCACCTCTCTTCCTGGACTTGCAGTAGAGGCCCTACAGTGCCCCCTGGCCCTCCCCCTAGGGGCCTCTGACACCAGCAAGCTTCCCAGTGGTCCACCTCTCTCCCTAGACTTGCAGTAGAGGCCCCAGGGTGACCCTTGGCCCTCCACCTAGGGGCCTCTGACCCCAGCAAGCTACCCAGGGGCCTACCTATGTCCCTGGACTTGCAGTAGAGTACCCAGGGTGCCCCATGGCCCTGCACCTAGGGTCCTCTGACCCCAGCAAGCTATCCAGGGCTCCAACTCTCTCCCTGGACTTGCAGTATAGGCCACAGGGTGCCCCCTTGCCCTCCACCTAGGGGCCTCTGACCCCAGCAAGCTACACAGGGCTCCACTTCTCTCCCTGGACTTGCAGTAGAGGCCCCAGGGTGCCCCCTTGCCCTCCACCCAGGGGCTACTGACGCCAGCAAGTTACCCAGGGCTCCACCTCTCTCCCTGGACTTGCACTAGGGGCCCCAGGGTACCCCGTGGCCCTCCACCTAGGGGCCTCTGATTTCAGCAAGCTACCCAGGGGTTCACCTCTCTCCCTGGACTTGCAGTAGAGGCCCCAGGGTACCCCGTGGCCCTCCACCTAAGGGCCTCTGAACCCAGCAAGCTACCCAGGGGTCCAGCTCCCTCCCTGGACTTGCAATAGAGGCCACAGGGTGCCCCCTTGCCCTCCACCCAGGGGCTACTGACCCCAGCAAGCTACCCAGGGCTCCACCTCTCTCCCTGGACTTGTAGTAGAGGCCCTAGGCTGCCCTCTGGCCCTCCACCTAGGGGCCTCTGAGTCCAGCAAGCTACCCAGGGGTCCACATCTCTCCCTGGACTTGCAGTAGAGGCCCCAGGGTACCCCGTGACCCCCCACTCAGGGGCCTCTGAACCCAGCAAGCTACCCAGGGGTCCAGCTCTCTCCCTGGACTTGCAATAGAGGCCCCAGGGTGCCCCCTTGCCCTCCACCCAAGGGCTACTGACCCCAGCAAGCTACCCAGGACTCCACCTCTCTCCCTGGACTTGTAGTAGAGGCCCTAGGGTGCCCTCTGGCCCTCCCCCTAGGGGGCCTCTGACCCCAGCAAGCTACCCAGGGCTCCACCTCTCTCCCTGGACTTGCAGTAGAGGCTCCAGGGTGCCCATTGGCCCTCCACGTAGGGGTCTCTGACCCCAGCAAGCTACCGAGGGGTCCACCTCTCTCCCTGGACTTGCAATAGAGGCCCCAGGGTGCCCCCTTGCCCTCCACCCAGGGGCTACTGACCCCAGCAAGCTACCTAGGGCTCCACCTCTCTCCCTGGACTTGTAGTAGAGGCCCTAGGCTGCCCTCTGGCCCTCCACCTAGGGGCCTCTGACCCCAGCAAGCTACCCAGGGGTCCACCTCTCTCCCTGGACGTGCAGTAGAGGCCCCAGGGTGCCCATTGGCCCTCCACCTAGGGGCCTCTGACCCCAGCAAGCTACCCAGGGGTCCACATCTCTCCCAGGACTTTTAATAGAGGCCCCAGGGTGCCCCCTGGCCCTCCACCTAGGGGCCTCTGACCCCAGCAAACTACCCAGGGGTCCACCTCTCTTCCTGGACTTGCAGTAGAGGCCCTCCGGTGCCCCCTGGCCCTCCCCTTAGGGGCCTCTGACACCAGCAAGCTTCCCAGTGGTCCACCTCTCTCCCTAGACTAGCAGTAGAGGCCCCAGGGTGCCCCCTGGTCCTCCACCCAGGGGCATCTGACCCTAGCAAACTACCCAGGGGTCCACCTCTCTCCCTGGATTTGCTGTAGAGGCCCCAGGGTGCTCCATGGCCCTCCACCTAGGGGCCTCTGACCCCAGCAAGCTACCCTGGTGTATACCTCTCTCCCTGGACTTGCAGTAGAGGTCCCAGGGTGCCCCTTCTCCCTCTACCTACGGGCCTCTGACCCCAGCAAGCTACCGAGAGGTCCACCTCTCTCCCTGGACTTGCAGTATAGGCCTCAGGGTGCCCCCTGGTCCTCCACCTAGGTGCCCCTGACCCAAGCAAGCTGCCCAGGGGTCCACCTCTCTCCCTGGACTTGCAATAGAGGCCCCAGGGTGCCCCTTGGCACTCCACCTAGGTGCCTCTGACCCCAGAAAGCTACCCAGGGGTCCACCTCTCTACCTGGACTTGCAGTAGAGGCCCCAGGGTGCCCCCTTGCCCTCCACCCAGGGGCTACTGACCCCAGCAAGCTACCCAGGGCTCCACCTCTCTCCCTGGACTTGCAGTAGAGGCCCCTGGGTACCCCGTGGCCCTCCACCTTGGGGCCTCTGAACCCAGCAAGCTACCCAGGGGTCCAGCTCTCTCCCTGGACTTGCAATAGAGGCCCTACGGTGCCCCCTTGCCCTCCACCCAGGGGCAACTGACCCCAGCAAGCTACCCAGGGCTCCACCTCTCTCCCTGGACTTGCAGTAGAGGCCCCAGGGTGCCCATTGGCCCTCCACCTAGGGGCCTCTGACCCAAGCAAGCTACCCAGGGGTCCACCTCTCTCCCTGGCTTATAGGTGAGGTCCAGGGTGCCCCCTGGCCCTCCACCTAGGGGCCTCTGACCCCAGCAAACTACCCAGAGGTCCACCTCTTTTCCTGGACTTACAGTAGAGTCCCCAGGGTGCCCCTTGGCCCTCCACCTAGGGCCATCTGACCCCAGCAAGCTACCCAGGGCTCCAACTCTCTCCCTGGACTTGCAGTAGAGGCCTCAGGGTGCCCCGTGGCCCTCCACCTCGGGGCCTCTGACCCCAGCAAGCTACCCTGGCATCCACCTCTCTCCCTGGACTTGCAGTAGAGGCCCCAGGGTGCCCCTTGGCCCTCCACCTAGGGGCCTCTGACCCCAGCAAGCTACCAAGGGGTCCACCTCTCTCCCTGGACTTGCAGTAGAGGCCCCAGGGTGCCCCTTGGCCCTCCACCTGGGGGCCTCTGACCCCAGCAAACTACCCAGGGGTCCACATCTCTCCCTAGACTTGCATTAGACGCCCCTGGGTGCCCCCTGGCCCTCCACCTAGGGGCCTCTGACCCCAGCAAGCTACCCAGGGGTCCACATCTCTCCCTGGACTTATAGTAGAGGCCCTACGGTGCCCCCTGGCCCTCCCCCTAGGGCCCTTTGACCCCAGCAAGCTACCCAGGGGTCCACCTCTCTCCCTGGGCTTGCAGTATAGGCCACAGGGTGCCCCCTTGCCCTCCACCTAGGGGCCTCTGACCCCAGCAAGCTACCCAGGGCTCCACCTCTCTCCCTGGACTTGCAGTAGATGCCCCAGGGTGCCCCCTTGCCCTCCACCCATGGGCTACTGACCCCAGCAAGCTACCCAGGGGTCCACCTCTCTCCCTGGACTTTTAGTAGAGGCCCCAGGGTGCCCCCTGGCCCTCCACCTAAGGGCCTCTGAGTCCAGCAAGCTACCCAGGGGTCCACATCTCTCCCTGGACTTGCAGTAGAGGCCCCAGGGTACCCCATGACCCTCCACCTAGGGGCCTCTGAACCCAGCAAGCTACCCAGGGGTCCAGCTCTCTCCCTGGACTTGCAATAGAGGCCCCAGGGTGCCCCCTTGCCCTCCACCCAAGGGCTACTGACCCCAGCAAGCTACCCAGGACTCCACCTCTCTCCCTGGACTTGTAGTAGAGGCCCTAGGCTGCCCTCTGGCCCTCCACCTAGGGAGCCTCTGACCCCAGCAAGCTACCCAGGGGTCCACCTCTCTCCCTGGACTTGCAGTAGAAGCTCCAGGGTGCCCATTGGCCCTCCACGTAGGGGTCTCTGACCCCAGCAAGCTACCGAGGGGTCCACCTCTCTCCCTGGACTTGCAATAGAGGCCCCAGGGTGCCCCGTGACCTTCCACCTAGGGGCCTCTGACCCCAGCAAGCTACCCAGGGGTCCACCTCTCTCCCTGGACTTGCAGTATAGGCCCCAGGGTGCCCCCTGGCCCTCTAACTAGGGGCCTCTGACCCCAGCAAGCTACCCAGGGGTCCACCTCTCTCCTTGGACTTGCAGTATAGGCCCCAGGGTGCCCCCTGGCCCTCCACCTAGGGGCATCTGACCCCAGCAAGCAACCCAGGGGTCCACCTCTCTCCCTGGACTTGCAGCATAGGACCCAGGGTGCCCCCTGGCCGTACACCTAGGGGCTTCTGACCCCAGCAAGCTACCCAGGGCTCCACCTCTCTCCCTGTACTTGCTGTAGAGGCCCCAAGGTGCCTCGTGGCCCTCCACCTAGGGGCCTCTGACCCCAGCAAGCTACCCAGGGGTCCACCTCTCTCCCTGGACTTGCAGTAGAGGCCCCAGGGTGCCCATTGGCCCTCCACCTAGGGGTCTCTGACCCCAGCAAGCTACCGAGGGTTCCACCTCTCTTCCTGGACTTGCAGTAGAGGCCCTACGGTGCCCCCTGGCCCTCCCCTTAGGGGCCTCTGACACCAGCAAGCTTCCCAGTGGTCCACCTCTCTCCCTAGACTTGCAGTAGAGGCCCCAGGGTGCCCCCTGGTCCTCCACCTAGGGGCCTCTGACCCCAGCAAGCTACCCAGGGCTCCACCTCTCTCCCTGGACTTGCAGTAGAGGCCCCAGGGTGCCCATTGGCCCTCCACCTAGGGGTCTCTGACCCCAGCAAGCTACCGAGGGGTCCACCTCTCTCCCTGGACTTGCAGTAGACGCCCCTGGGTGCCCCCTGGCCCTCCACCTAGGGGCCTCTGACCCCAGCAAGCTACCCAGGGGTCCACCTCTCTCCCTGGACTTTTAGTAGAGGCCCCAGGGTACCCCGTGACCCTCCACCTAGGGGCCTCTGAACCCAGCAAGCTACCCAGGGGTCCAGCTCTCTCCCTGGACTTGCAATAGAGGCCCCAGGGTGCCCCCTTGCCCTCCACCCAGGGGCTACTGACCCCAGCAAGCTACCCAGGGCTCCACCTCTCTCCCTGGACTTGTAGTAGAGGCCCTAGGCTGCCCTCTGGCCCTCCACCTAAGGGCTTCTGACCCCAGCAAGCTACCCAAGGCTCCACCTCTCTCCCTGGACTTGCTGTAGAGGCCCCAGGGTGCCCATTGGCCCTCCACCTAGGGGTCTCTGACCCCAGCAAGCTACCGAGGGTTCCACCTCTCTCCCTGGACTTGCAATAGAGGCCCCAGGGTGCCCCGTGACCCTCCACCTAGGGGCCTCTGACCCCAGCAAGCTACCCAGGGGTCCACATCTCTCCCTGGACTTTTAGTAGAGGCCCCAGGGTGCCCCCTGGCCCTCCACCTAGGGGCCTCTGACGCCAGCAAACTACCCAGGGGTCCACCTCTCTTCCTGGACTTGCAGTAGAGGCCCTACAGTGCCCCCTGGCCCTCCCCCTAGGGGCCTCTGACACCAGCAAGCTTCCCAGTGGTCCACCTCTCTCCCTAGACTTGCAGTAGAGGCCCCAGGGTGACCCTTGGCCCTCCACCTAGGGGCCTCTGACCCCAGCAAGCTACCCAGGGGCCTACCTATCTCCCTGGACTTGCAGTAGAGGCCCCACGCTGCCCCATGGCCCTCCACCTAGGGTCCTCTGAGTCCAGCAAGCTACCCAGGGGTCCACATCTCTCCCTGGACTTGCAGTAGAGGCCCCAGGGTACCCCATGACCCTCCACCTAGGGGCCTCTGACCCCAGCAAGCTACCCTGGTGTCCACCTCTCTCCCTGGACTTGCTGTAGAGGCCCCAGGGTGCCCCTTGGCCCTCCACCTAGGGCCCTTTGACCCAGCAAGCTACCAAGGGGTCCACCTCTCTCCCTGGACTTGCAGTATAGGCCACAGGGTGCCCCCTTGCCCTACACCTAGGGGCCTCTGTCCCCAGCAAGCTACCCAGGGCTCCTCTTCTCTCCCTGGACTTGCAGTAGAGGCCCCAGGGTGCCCCCTTGCCCTCCACCCAGGGGCTACTGACCCCAGCAAGCTACCCAGGCCTCCACCTCTCTCCCTGGACTTTTAGTAGAGGCCCCAGGGTACCCCGTGGCCCTCCACTTAGGGGCCTCTGACCCCAGCAAGCTACCCAGGGGTCCACATCTCTCCCTGGACTTGCAGTATAGGCCACAGGGTGCCCCCTTGCCCTCCACCTTGGGGCCTCTGACCCCAGCAAGCTACCCAGGGCTCCACCTCTCACCCTGGACTTGCAGTAGATGCCCCAGGGTGCCCCCTTGCCCTCCATCCATGGGCTACTGACCCCAGCAAGCAACCCAGGGCTCCACCTCTCTTCCTGAACTTGCAGTAGAGGCCCCAGGGTACCCCCTGGCCCTCCACCTAGGGGCCTCTGACCCCAGCAAGCTACCCAGGGCTCCACCTCTCTCCCTGGACTTGTAGTAGAGGCCCTAGGCTGCCCTCTGGCCCTCCACCTAGGGGCCTCTGACCCCAGCAAGCTACCCAGGGGTCCACCTCTCTCCCTGGACTTATAGTAGAGGCCCTAAGGTGCCCCCTGGCCCTCCCCCTAGAGGCCTCTGACACCAGCAAGCTTCCCAGTGATTCACCTCTCTCCCTGGACTTGCAGTAGAGTCCCCAGGGTGCCCCATGGCCCTCCCCCTAGGGGCCTCTGACACCAGCAAGCTTCCCAGTGGTCCACCTCTCTCCCTAGACTTGCAGTAGAGGCCCCAGGGTGACCCTTGGCCCTCCACCTAGGGGCCTCTGACCCCAGCAAGCTACCCAGGGGCCTACCTATCTCCCTGGACTTGCAGTAGAGGCCCCACGCTGCCCCATGGCCCTCCACCTAGGGTCCTCTGAGTCCAGCAAGCTACCCAGGGGTCCACATCTCTCCCTGGACTTGTAGTAGAGGCCCTAGGCTGCCCTCTGGCCGTCCACCTAGGGGCCTCTGACCCCAGCAAGCTACCCAGGGCTCCACCTCTCTCCCTGGACTTGCAGTAGAGGCCCCAGGGTGCCCATTGGCCCTCCACCTAGGGGTCTCTGACCCCAGCAAGCTACCCAGGGGTCCACCTCTCTCCCTGAACTTATAGTAGAGGCCCCTGGATGCCCCCTGGCCCTCCACCTAGGGGCCTCTGACACCAGCAAGCTTCCCAGTGGTCCACCTCTCTCCCTAGACTTGCAGTAGAGGCCCCAGGGTGACCCTTGGCCCTCCACCTAGGGGCCTCTGACCCAAGCAAGCTACCCAGGGGCCTACTAATCTCCCTGGACTTGCAGTAGAGTCCCCAGGGTGCCCCATGGCCCTCAACCTAGGGCCCTCTGACCCCAGCAAGCTACCCAGGGCTCCAACTCTCTCCCTGGACTTGCAGTATAGGCCCCAGGGTGCCCCCTGGTCCTCCACCTAGGGGCCCCTGACCCAAGCAACCTGCCCAGGGGTCCACCTCTGTCCCTGGACTTGCAATAGAGGCCCCAGGGTGACCCTTGGCCCTCCACCTAGGGGCCTCTGACCCCAGCAAGCTGCCCAGGGGCCTGCCTATCTCCCTGGACTTGCAGTAGAGACCCCAGGGTGCCCCATGGCCCTCCACGTAGGGCCCTCTGACCCCAGCAAGCTACCCAGGGGTCCACCTCTCTCCCTGGACTTGCAGTATAGGCCACAGGGTGCCCACTTGCCCTCCACCTAGTGGCCTCTGACCCCAGCAAGCTACCCGGGGCTCCACTTCTCTCCCTGGACTTGCAGTAGAGGCCCCAGGGTGCCCCCTTGCCCTCCACCCAGGGGCTACTGACCCGGCAAGCTACCCAGGGCTCCACCTCTCTCCCTGGACTTGCAGTAGAGGCCCCTGGGTGCCCCGTGGCCCTCCACCTAGGGGCCTCTGAACCCAGCAAGCTACCCGAGGCTCCACTTCTCTCCCTGGACTTGCACTATAGGCCCCAGGGTGCCCCCTGGTCCTCCACCTAGGGGCCTCTGACCCTAGCAAACTACCCAGGGGTCCACCTCTCTCCCTGGACTTGCTGTAGAGGCCTCAGGGTGCCTCGTGGCCTTCCACCTCGGGGCCTCTGACCCCAGCAAGCTACCCTGGGGTCCACATCTCTCCCTGGACTTGCAGTAGAGGCCCCAGGATGCCCCTTGGCCCTCCACCTAGGGGCCTCTGACCCCAGCAAGCTACCGAGGGGTCCACCTCTCTCCCTGGACTTGCAGTAGAGGCCCCAGGGTGCCCCTTGGCCCTCCACCTAGGGGCCTCTGAAACCAGCAAACTACCCAGGGGTCAACATCTCTCCCTCGACTTGCAGTAAACGCCCCTGGGTTCCCCCTGGCCCTCCACCTAGGGGCCTCTGACCCAAGCAAGCTACCCAGGGGTCCACATCTCTCCCTGGCTTATAGGTGAGGTCCAGGGTGCCCCCTGGCCCTCCACCTAGGGGCCTCTGACCCCAGCAAACTACCCAGGGGTCAACCTCTTTTTCCTGGACTTACAGTAGAGTCCCCAGGGTGCCCCATGGCCCTCCACCTAGGGCCCTCTGACCCCAGCAAGCTACCCAGGGCTCCAACTCTCTCCCTGGACTTGCACTATAGGCCCCAGGGTGCCCCCTGGTCCTCCACCTAGGGGCCTCTGACCCTAGCAAACTACCCAGGGGTCCACCTCTCTTCCTGGACTTGCTGTAGAGGCCTCAGGGTGCCCCGTGGCCTTCCACCTCGGGGCCTCTGACCCCAGCAAACTACCCAGGGGTCCACATCTCTCCCTGGACTTGCAGTAGACGCCCCTGGGTGCCCCCTGGCCCTCCACCTAGGGGCCTCTGACCCCAGCAAGCTACCCAGGGGTCCACATCTCTCCCTGGACTTATAGTAGAGGCCCTACGGTGCCCCCTGGCCCTCCCCCTAGGGCCCTTTGACCCCAGCAAGATACCCAGGGGTCCACCTCTCTCCCTGGACTTGCGGTATAGGCCACAGGGTGCCCCCTTGCCCTCCACCTTGGGGCCTCTGACCCCAGCAAGCTACCCAGGGCTCCACCTCTCTCCCTGAACTTGCAGTAGATGCCCCAGGGTGCCCCCTTGCCCTCCATCCATGGGCTACTGACCCCAGCAAGCTACCCAGGGCTCCACCTCTCTCCCTGAACTTGCAATAGAGGCCCCAGGGTACCCCCTGGCCCTCCTCCTAGGGGCCTCTGACCCCAGCAAGCTACCCAGGGCTCCACCTCTCTCCCTGGACTTGTAGTAGAGGCCCTAGGCTGCCCGCTGGCCCTCCACCTAGGGGCCTTTGACCCCAGCAAGCCACCCAGGGCTCCACCTCTCTCCCTGGAATTGCAGTAGAGGCCCCAGGGTGCCCATTGGCCCTCCACCTAGGGGTCTCTGACCCCAGCAAGCTACCGAGGGGTCAACCTCTCTCCCTGGACTTGCAATAGAGGCCCCAGGGTGCCCCGTGACCCTCCACCTAGGGGCCTCTGACCCCAGCAAGCTACCCAGGGGTCCACATCTCTCCCTGGACTTGCAGTAGACGCCCCTAGGTGCAACCTGGCCCTCCACCTAGGGGCCTCTGACCCCAGCAAGCTACCCAGGGGTCCACCTCTCTCCCTGGACTTTTAATAGAGGCCCCAGGGTGCCCCCTGGCCGTCCACCTAGGGGCCTCTGAGTCCAGCAAGCTACCCAGGGGTCCACATCTCTCCCTGGACTTGCAGTAGAGGCCCCAGGGTACCCCATGACACTCCACCTAGGGGCCTCTGAACCCAGCAAGCTACCCAGGGGTCCATCTCTCTCCCTGGACTTGCAATAGAGGCCCCAGGGTGCCCCCTTGCCCTCCACCCAAGGGCTACTGACCCCAGCAAGCTACCCAGGACTCCACCTCTCTCCCTGGACTTGTAGTAGAGGCCCTAGGCTGCCCTCTGGCCCTCCACCCAGGGAGCCTCTGACCCCAGCAAGCTACCCAGGGGTCCACCTCTCTCCCTGGACTTGCAGTAGAGGCTCCAGGGTGCCCATTGGCCCTCCACGTAGGGGTCTCTGACCCCAGCAAGCTACCGAGGGGTCCACCTCTCTCCCTGGACTTGCAATAGAGGCCCCAGGGTGCCCCGTGACCTTCCACCTAGGGGCCTCTGACCCCAGCAAGCTACCCAGGGGTCCACCTCTCTCCCTGGACTTGCAGTATAGGCCCCAGGGTGCCCCCTGGCCCTCTAACTAGGGGCCTCTGACCCCAGCAAGCTACCCAGGGGTCCACCTCTCTCCTTGGACTTGCAGTATAGGCCCCAGGGTGCCCCCTGGCCCTCCACCTAGGGGCATCTGACCCCAGCAAGCAACCCAGAGGTCCACCTCTCTCCCTGGACTTGCAGTATAGGACCCAGGGTGCCCCCTGGCCGTACACCTAGGGGCATCTGACACCAGCAAGCTACCCAGGGGTCCACCTCTCTCCTTGGACTTGCAGTATAGGCCCCAGGGTGCCCTCTGGCCCTCCACCTAGGGGCTTCTGACCCCAGCAAGCTACCCAGGGCTCCACCTCTCTCCCTGGACTTGCTGTAGAGGCCCCAAGGTGCCCCGTGGCCCTCCACCTAGGGGCCTCTGACCCCAGCAAGCTACCCGGGGGTCCAGCTCTCTTTCTGGACTTGCAATAGAGGCCCCAGGGTGCCCACTTGCCCTCCACCCAGGGGCTACTGACCCCAGCAAGCTACCCAGGGCTCCACCTCTCTCCCTGGACTTGTAGTAGAGGCCCTAGGCTGCCCTCTGGCCCTCCACCTAGGGGCCTCTGACCCCAGCAAGCTACCCAGGGGTCCACCTCTCTCCCTGGACTTGCAGTAGAGGCCCCAGGGTGCCCATTGGCCCTCCACCTAGGGGTCTCTGACCCCAGCAAGCTACCGAGGGTTCCACCTCTCTCCCTGGACTTGCAATAGAGGCCCCAGGGTGCCCCGTGACCCTCCACCTAGGGGCCTCTGACCCCAGCAAGCTACCCAGGGGTCCACATCTCTCCCTGGACTTTTAGTAGAGGCCCCAGGGTACCCCGTGGCCCTCCACCTAGGGGCCTCTGACCCCAGCAAGCTACCCGGGGGTCCAGCTCTCTTTCTGGACTTGCAATAGAGGCCCCAGGGTGCCCACTTGCCCTCCACCCAGGGGCTACTGACCCCAGCAAGCTACCCAGGGCTCCACCTCTCTCCCTGGACTTGTAGTATAGGCCCCAGGGTGCCCCCTGGCCCTCTAACTAGGGGCCTCTGACCCCAGCAAGCTACCCAGGGGTCCACCTCTCTCCTTGGACTTGCAGTATAGGCCCCAGGGTGCCCCCTGGCCCTCCACCTAGGGGCATCTGACCCCAGCAAGCAACCCAGGGGTCCACCTCTCTCCCTGGACTTGCAGTATAGGACCCACGGTGCCCCCTGGCTGTACACCTAGAGGCCTCTGACACCAGCAAGCTTCCCAGTGATTCACCTCTCTCCCTGGACTTGCAGTAGAGGCCCCAGGTTGACCCTTGGCCCTCCACCTAGGGGTCTCTGACCCTAGCAAGCTGCCCAGGGGCCTGCCTATCTCCCTGGACTTGCAGTAGAGTCCCCAGGGTGCCCCATGGCCCTCCACCTAGGGTCCTTTGACCCCAGCAAGCTACCAAGGGGTCCACCTCTCTCCCTGGACTTGCAGTATAGGCCACAGGGTGCCCCCTTGCCCTCCACCTAGGGGCCTCTGACCCCAGCAAGCTACCCAGGGCTCCACTTCTCTCCCTGGACTTGCAGTAGAGGCCACAGGGTGCCCCCTTGCCCTCCACCCAGGGGCTACTGACCCCAGCAAGCTACCCAGGCCTCCACCTCTCTCCCTGGACTTTTAGTAGAGGCCCCAGGGTACCCCGTGGCCCTCCACCTAGGGGCCTCTGACCCCAGCAAGCTACCCAGGGGTCCACATCTCTCTCTGGACTTGCAGTAGAGGCCCCAGGGTACCCCGTGGCCCTCCACCTAGGGGCCTCTGAACCCAGCAAGCTACCCAGGGGTCCAGCTCTCTCCCTGGACTTGCAATAGAGGCCCAAGGGTGCCCCCTTGCCCTCCACCCAGGGGCTACTGACCCTAGCAAGCTCCCAGGGCTCCACCTCTCTCCCTGGACTTGTAGTAGAGGCCCTAGGCTGCCCTCTGGCCCTCCACCTAGGGGCCTCTGACCCCAGCAAGCTACCCAGGGGTCCACCTCTCTCCCTGGACTTGCAGTATAGGCCACAGAGTGCCCACTTGCCCTCCACCTAGGGGCCTCTGACCCCAGCAAGCTACCCGGGGCTCCACTTCTCTCCCTGGACTTGCAGTAGAGGCCCCAGGGTGCCCCCTTTCCCTCCACCCAGGGGCTACTGACCCGGCAAGCTACCCAGGGCTCCACCTCTCTCCCTGGACTTGCAGTAGAGGCCCCTGGGTGCCCCTTGGCCCTCCACCTAGGGGCCTCTGAACCCAGCAAGCTACCCAGGGGTCCAGCTCTCTCCCTGGACTTGCAGTAGAGGCCCCAGGGTACCCCGTGGCCCTCCACCTAGGGGCCTCTGAACCCAGCAAGCTACCCAGGTGTCCAGCTCTCTTCCTGGACTTGCAATAGAGGCCCCAGGGTGCCCCCTTGCACTCCACCTAGTGGCCTCTGACACCAGCAAGCTACCCAGGGCTCCACCTCTCTCCCTGGACTTGTAGTAGAGGCCCTAGGCTGTCCTCTGGCCCTCCACCTAGGGCCCTCTGACCCCAGCAAGCTACCCAGGGCTCCACCTCTCTCCCTGGACTTGCAGTAGAGGCCCCAGGGTGCCCATTTGCCCTCCACCTAGGGGTCTTTGACCCCAGCAAGCTACCGAGGGGTCCACCTCTCTCCCTGGACTTGTAGTGGAGGCCCTAGGCTGTCCTCTGGCCCTCCACCTAGGGGCCTCTGACCCCAGCAAGCTACCCAGGGCTCCACCTCTCTCCCTGGACTGTTAGTAGAGGCCCCAGGGTGCCCCTGGCCCTCCACCTAGGGGCCTCTGACCCCAGCAAACTACCCAGGGCTCCACCTCTCTTTCTGGACTTGCAGTAGAGGCCCTACGGTGCCCCCAAGCCCTCCCCCTAGGGGCCTCTGACACCACCAAGCTTCCCAGTGGTCCACCTCTCTCCCTAGACTTGCAGTAAAGGCCCCAAGGTGACCCTTGGCCCTCCACCTAGGGGCCTCTGACCCCAGCAAGCTACCCAGGGGCCTACCTATCTGCCTGGACTTGCAGTAGAGTCCCCAGGGTGCCCCATGGCCCTCCACATAGGGCCCTCTGTCCCCAGCAAGCTACCCAGGGCTCCAACTCTCTCCCTGGACTTGCAGTATAGGCCCCAGGGTGCCCCCTGGTCCTCAACCTAGGGGCCCCTGACCCAAGCAAGCTGCCCAGGGGTCCACCTCTCTCCCTAGACTTGTAGTAGAGGCCCTAGGCTGCCCTCTGGCCCTCGACCTAGTGGCCTCTGACCCCAGCAAGCTACCCAGGGGTCCACCTCTCTCCCTGGACTTATAGTAGAGGCCCCAGGTTGCCCCCTGGCCCTCCACCTAGGGGCCTCTGACCCCAGCAAGCTACCCAGGGGTCCACCTCTCTCCCTAGACTTGCAGACTAGGCCCCAGGGTGACCCTTGACCCTCCACCTAGGGGCTTCTGACCCTAGCAAACTACCCAGGGGTCCACCTCTCTCCCTGGACTTGCTGTAGAGGCCCCAGGGTGCCCTGTGGCCCTCCACCTAAGGGCCTCTGACCCCAGCAAGCTACCCTGGGCTCCACTTCTCTCCCTGGACTTGCAGTAAAGGCCCCAGGGTGCCCCTTGGCCCTCCACCTAGGGGCCTCTGACCCCAGCAGGCTACCGAGGGGTCCACCTCTCTCCCTGGACTTGCAGTAGAGGCCCCAGGGTGCCCTGTGGCCCTCCCCCTAGGGGCCTCTGACACCAGCAAGCTTCCCAGTGGTCCACCTCTCTCCCTAGACTTGCAGTAGAGGCCCCAGGGTGACCCTTGGCCCTCCACCTAACGGCCTCTGACCCCAGCAAGCTACCCAGGGTCCTACCTATCTCCCTGGACTTGCAGTAGAGTCCCCAGGGTGCTCCATGGCCCTCCACCTAGCGGCCTCTGACCCCAGCAAGCTACCCAGGGTCCTACCTATCTCCCTGGACTTGCAGTATAGGCCTCAGGGTGCCCCTTTGTTCTCCACCTAGGGGCCCCTGACCCAAGCAAGCTGCCCAGGGGTCCACCTCTCTCCCTGGACTTGCAATAGAGGCCCCAGGGTGCCCCATGGCCCTCCACCTAGGGCCCTCTGACCCCAGCAAGCTACCCAGGGCTCCACTTCTCTCCCTGGATTTGCAGTAGAGGCCCCAGGGTGCCCCCTTGCCCTCAACCCAGGGGCTACTGACCCCAGCAAGCTACCCAGGGCTCCACCTCTCTCCCTGGACTTGCAGTAGAGGCCCCAGGGTACCCCGTGGCCCTCCACCTAGGGGCCTCTAAGTCCAGCAAGCTACCCAGGGGTCCACATCTCTCCCTGGACTTGCAGTAGAGGCCCCAGGGTATCCCGTGGCCCTCCACCTAGGGGCCTTTGAACCCAGCAAGCTACCCAGGGGTCCAGCTCTCTCCCTGGACTTGCAATAGAGCCCCCAGGGTGCCCTCTTGCCCTCCACCCAAGGGCTACTGACCCCAGCAAGCTACCCAGGGCTCCACCTCTCTCCCTGGACTTGTAGTAGAGGCCCTATGCTGCCCTCTGGCCCTCCACCTAGGGGCCTCTGACCCCAGCAAGCTACCCAGGGCTCCACCTCTCTCCCTGGACTTGCAGTAGAGGCCCCAGGGTGCCCATTGGCCCTCCAACTAGGGGCCTCTGACCCCAGCAAGCTACCCAGGGGTCCACCTCTCTCCTTGGACTTGCAGTATAGGCCCCAGGGTGCCCCCTGGCCCTCCACCTAGGGGCATCTGACCCCAGCAAGCTACCCAGGGGTCCACCTCTCTCCCTGGACTTGCAGTATAGGACCCAGGGTGCCCCCTGGCCTTCCACCAAGGGTCATCTGACACCAGCAAGCTAACCAGGGGTCCACCTCTCTCCCTGGACTTGCTGTAGATGCCCCAGGGTGCCCCTTGCCCTCCACGTAGGGGCCTCTGACCCCAGCAAGCTACCCTGGAGTCCACCTCTCTTCCTGGACTTGCAGTATAGGCCCCAGGGTGCCCCTTGGCCCTCCATCTAGGGGCCTCTGACCCCAGCAAGCTACCGAGGGGTCCACCTCTCTCCCTGAACATGCAGTAGAGGCCCCAGGGTGCCCCGTGGCTCTCCACCTAGGGGCCTCTGACCCCAGCAAGCTACCCAGGGGTCCACATCTCTCCTTGGACTTGCAGTGGAGGCCCCTGGGTGCCCTCTGGCCCTCCACCTAGGGGCCTCTGACCCTAGCAAACTACCCAGGGGTCCACCTCTCTCCCTGGACTTGCTGTAGAGGCCCCAGGGTGCCCCTTGCCCTCCACCTAGGGGCCTCTGACCCCAGCAAGCTACCGAGGGGTCCACCTCTCTCCCTGGACTTGCAGTAGAGGCCCCAGGGTGCCCTGTGGCCCTCCCCCTAGGGGCCTCTGACACCAGCAAGCTTCCCAGTGGTCCACCTCTCTCCCTAGACTTGCAGTAGAGGCCCCAGGGTGACCCTTGGCCCTCCACCTAACGGCCTCTGACCCCAGCAAGCTACCCAGGGTCCTACCTATCTCCCTGTACTTGCAGTAGAGTCCCCAGGGTACCCCCTGGCCCTCCACCTAGGGGCCTCTGAACCCAGCAAGCTACCCAGGGGTCCAGCTCTCTCCCTGGACTTGCAATAGAGGCCCCAGGGTGCCCCCTTGCCCTCCACCCAAGAGCTACTGACCCCAGCAAGCTACCCAGGGCTCCACCTCTCTCCCTGGACTTGTAGTAGAGGCCCTAGGGTGCCCTCTGGCCCTCCACCTAGGGGCCTCTGACCCCAGCAAGCTACCCGGGCTCCACCTCTCTCCCTGGACTTGCAGTAGAGGCCCCAGGGTGCCCATTGGCCCTCCAGCTAGGGGTCTCTGACCCCAGCAAGCTACCCAGGGGTCCACCTCTTTCCCCCTGGACTTGCAATAGAGGCCCCAGGGTGCCCCGTGACCCTCCACCTAGGGGCCTCTGACCCCAGCAAGCTACCCAGGGGTCCACCTCTCTCCCTGGACTTGCAGTATAGGCCCCAGGGTGGCCCCTGGCCCTCCAACTAGGGGCCTCTGACCCCAGCAAGCTGCCCAGGGGTCCACCTCTCTCCTTGGACTTGCATTATAGGCCCAAGGGTGCCCCCTGGCCCTCCACTAGGGGCCTCTGAGCCCAGCAAGCTACCCAGCGGTCCACCTCTCTCCCTGGACTTGCAGTATAGGACCCAGGGTGCCCACTGGCCCTCCACCTAGGGGCATCTGACACCAGCAAGCTACCCAGGGGTCCACCTCTCTCCCTGGACTTGCAGTATAGGCCCCAGGGTGCCCTCTGGCCTTTCACCTAGGGGCCTCTGACCCTAGCAAACTACCCAGGTGTCCACCTCTCTCCTTGGACTTGCTGTAGAGGCCCCAGGGTGCCCCTTGCCCTCCACCTAGGGGCCTCTGACCCCAGCAAGCTACCCTGGAGTCCACCTCTCTCCCTGGACTTGCAGTAGAGGCCCCAGGGTGCCCCTTGGCCCTCCACCTAGGGGCCTCTGACCCCAGCAAGCTACCGAGGGGTCCACCTCTCTCCGTGGACTTGCAGTAGAGGCCCCAGGGTGCCCCGTGGCCCTCCACCTAGTGGCCTCTGACCCCAGCATGCTACCCAGGTCTCCACATCTCTCCTTGGACTTGCAGTGGAGGCCCCTGGGTGCCCCCTGGCCCTCCACCTAGGGGTCTCTGACCCCAGCAAGCTGCCCAGGGGTCCACCTCTCTCCCTGGACTTGTAGTAGAGGCCCTAAGCTGCCCTCGACCTAGGGGCCTCTGACCCCAGCAAGCTACCGAGGGGTCCACCTCTCTCCCTGGACTTGCAATAGAGGCCCCAGGGTGCCCCCTGACCCTCCACCTAGGGGGCTCTGACCCCAGCAAGCTACCCGGGGGTCCAGCTCTCTCCCTGGACTTGCAATAGAGCTCCCAGGGTGCCCCCTTGCCCTCCACCCAGGGGCTACTGACCCCAGCAAGCTACCGAGGGGTCCACCTCTCTCCCTGGACTTGCAGTAGAGGCCCCAGGGTGGCCCGTGGCCCTCTACCTAGGGGCCTCTGACCCCAGAAAGCTACCCAGGGGTCCACCTCTCTCCCTAGACTTGCAGACTAGGCCCCAGGGTGACCCTTGACCCTCCACCTAGGGGCTTCTAACCCCAGCAAGCTGCCCAGGTGCCTGCCTATCTCCCTGGACTTGCAGTAGAGACCCCAGGGTGCCCCATGGCCCTCCACCTAGGGCCCTCTGACCCCAGAAAGCTACCCAGGGGTCCACATCTATCCCTGAACTTGCAGTATAGGCCACAGGGTGCCCCCTTGCCCTCCACCTAGGGGCCTCTGACCCTAGCAAGCTACCCAGGGCTCCACTTCTCTCCCTGGATTTGCAGTAGAGGCCCCTGGGTGCCCCCTTGCCCTCCACCCAGGGGCTACTGACCCCAGCAAGCTACCCAGGGGTCCACATCTCTCCCTGGACTTGCAATAGAGCCCCCAGGGTGCCCTCTTGCCCTCCACCCAAGGGCTACTGACCCCAGCAAGCTACCCAGGGCTCCACCTCTCTCCCTGGACTTGTAGTAGAGGCCCTATGCTGCCCTCTGGTACTCCACCTAGGGGCCTCTGACCCCAGCAAGCTACCCAGGGCTCCACCTCTCTCCCTGGACTTGCAGTAGAGGCCCCAGGGTGCCCATTGGCCCTCCAACTAGGGGCCTCTGACCCCAGCAAGCTACCCAGGGCTCCACCTCTCTCCCTGGACTTGCAGTAGAGGCCCCAGGGTGCCCATTGGCCCTCCAACTAGGGGCCTCTGACCCCAGCAAGCTACCCAGGGGTCCACCTCTCTCCTTGGACTTGCAGTATAGGCCCCAGGGTGCCCCCTGGCCCTCCACCTAGGGGCATCTGACCCCAGCAAGCTACCCAGGGGTCCACCTCTCTCCCTGGACTTGCAGTATAGGACCCAGGGTGCCCCCTGGCCTTCCACCTAGGGTCATCTGACACCAGCAAGCTAACCAGGGGTCCACCTCTCTCCCTGGACTTGCAGTATAGGACCCAGGGTGCCCTCTGGCCCTCCACCTAGGGGCCTCTGACCCTAGCAAACTACCCAGGGGTCCACCTCTCTCCCAGGACTTGCTGTAGAGGCCCCAGGGTGCCCCTTGCCCTCCACCTAGGGGCCTCTGACCCCAGCAAGCTACCGAGGGGTCCACCTCTCTTCCTGGACATTCAGTAGAGGCCCCAGGGTGCCCCGTGGCCCTCCACCTAGGGGCCTCTGACCCCAGTAAGCTACCCAGGGGTCCACATCTTTCCTTGGACTTGCAGTGGAGGCCCCTGGGTGCCCCCTGGCCCTCCACCTAGGGGCCTCTGACCTTAGCAAGCTACCCGGGGGTTCAGCTCTCTCCCTGGACTTGCAATAGAGGCCCCAGGGTGCCCCCTTGCCCTCCACCCAGGGGCTACTGACCCCAGCAAGCTACTC
This sequence comes from Danio rerio, assembly GCF_052040795.2. Taxonomy (NCBI): domain Eukaryota; kingdom Metazoa; phylum Chordata; class Actinopteri; order Cypriniformes; family Danionidae; genus Danio; species Danio rerio. Next base: position 19,831,411 of record NC_141030.1, read on the forward strand.
AGGGCTCCACTTCTCTCCCTGGACTTGTAGTAGAGGCCCTAGGCTGCCCCGTGGCCCTCCACCTAGGGGCCTCTGACCCCAGCATGCTACCCAGGGGTCCACATCTCTCCTTGGACTTGCAGTGGAGGCCCCTGGGTGCCCCCTGGCCCTCCACCTAGGGGCCTCTGACCCCAGCAAGCTACCCGGGGGTCCAGCTCTCTCCCTGGACTTGCAATAGAGGCCCCAGGGTGCCCCTTGCCCTCCACCTAGGGGCCTCTGACCCCAGCAAGCTACCCAGGGCTCCACCTCTCTCCCTGGACTTGCAGTAGAGGCCCCAGGGTGCCCCTTGGCCCTCCACCTAGGGGCCTCTGACCCCAGCAAGCTACCGAGGGGTCCACCTCTCTCCGTGGACTTGCAGTAGAGGCCCCAGGGTGCCCCGTGGCCCTCCACCTAGTGGCCTCTGACCCCAGCATGCTACCCAGGTCTCCACATCTCTCCTTGGACTTGCAGTGGAGGCCCCTGGGTGCCCCCTGGCCCTCCACCTAGGGGTCTCTGACCCCAGCAAGCTGCCCAGGGGTCCACCTCTCTCCCTGGACTTGTAGTAGAGGCCCCAAGCTGCCCTCGACCTAGGGGCCTCTGACCCCAGCAAGCTACCGAGGGGTCCACCTCTCTCCCTGGACTTGCAATAGAGGCCCCAGGGTGCCCCCTGACCCTCCACCTAGGGGGCTCTGACCCCAGCAAGCTACCCGGGGGTCCAGCTCTCTCCCTGGACTTGCAATAGAGCTCCCAGGGTGCCCCCTTGCCCTCCACCCAGGGGCTACTGACCCCAGCAAGCTACCAAGGGGTCCACCTCTCTCCCTGGACTTGCAGTAGAGGCCCCAGGGTGGCCCGTGGCCCTCTACCTAGGGGCCTCTGACCCCAGAAAGCTACCCAGGGGTCCACCTCTCTCCCTAGACTTGCAGACTAGGCCCCAGGGTGACCCTTGACCCTCCACCTAGGGGCTTCTAACCCCAGCAAGCTGCCCAGGTGCCTGCCTATCTCCCTGGACTTGCAGTAGAGACCCCAGGGTGCCCCATGGCCCTCCACCTAGGGCCCTCTGACCCCAGAAAGCTACCCAGGGGTCCACATCTCTCCCTGAACTTGCAGTATAGGCCACAGGGTGCCCCCTTGCCCTCCACCTAGGGGCCTCTGACCCTAGCAAGCTACCCAGGGCTCCACTTCTCTCCCTGGATTTGCAGTAGAGGCCCCTGGGTGCCCCCTTGCCCTCCACCCAGGGGCTACTGACCCCAGCAAGCTACCCAGGGGTCCACATCTCTCCCTGGACTTGCAATAGAGCCCCCAGGGTGCCCCCTTGCCCTCCACCCAAGGGCTACTGACCCCAGCAAGCTACCCAGGGCTCCACCTCTCTCCCTGGACTTGTAGTAGAGGCCCTATGCTGCCCTCTGGTACTCCACCTAGGGGCCTCTGACCCCAGCAAGCTACCCAGGGCTCCACCTCTCTCCCTGGACTTGCAGTAGAGGCCCCAGGGTGCCCATTGGCCCTCCAACTAGGGGCCTCTGACCCCAGCAAGCTACCCAGGGCTCCACCTCTCTCCCTGGACTTGCAGTAGAGGCCCCAGGGTGCCCATTGGCCCTCCAACTAGGGGCCTCTGACCCCAGCAAGCTACCCAGGGGTCCACCTCTCTCCTTGGACTTGCAGTATAGGCCCCAGGGTGCCCCCTGGCCCTCCACCTAGGGGCATCTGACCCCAGCAAGCTACCCAGGGGTCCACCTCTCTCCCTGGACTTGCAGTATAGGACCCAGGGTGCCCCCTGGCCTTCCACCTAGGGTCATCTGACACCAGCAAGCTAACCAGGGGTCCACCTCTCTCCCTGGACTTATAGTAGAGGCCCTACGGTGCCCCCTGGCCCTCTCCCTAGGGGCCTCTGACACCAGCAAGCTACCCAGGGCTCCAACACTCTCCCTGGACTTGCAGTATAGGCCACAGGGTGCCCCCTTGCCCTCCACCTAGGGGCATCTGACACCAGCAAGCTACCCTGGGGTCCACCTCTCTCCCTGGACTTGCAGTAGAGGCCCCAGGGTGCTCGTGGCCCTCCACCTAGGGGGCCTCTGACCCCAGCAAGCTAACCAGGGGTCCACATCTCTCCTTGGACTTGCAGTGGAGGCCCCTGGGTGCCCCCTGGCCCTCCACCTAGGGGCCTCTGACCCCAGCAAGCTACCCGGGGGTCCAGCTCTCTCCCTGGACTTGCAATAGAGGCCCCAGGGTGCCCCCTTGCCCTCCATCCAGGGGCTTCTGACCCCAGCAAGCTACACAGGGCTCCACTTCTCTCCCTGGACTTGTAGTAGAGGCCCTGGGCTGCCCTCTGGCCCTCCACCTAGGGGCCTCTGACCCCAGCAAGCTACCCAGGGCTCCAACTCTCTTCCTGGACTTGCAGTATAGGCCCCAGGGTGCCCCCTGGTCCTCCACCTAGGGGCCCCTGACCCAAGCAAGCTGCCCAGGGGTCCACCTCTGTCCCTGGACTTGCAGTAGAGGCCCCAGGGTGGCCCGTGGCCCTCTACCTAGGGGCCTCTGACCCCAGCAAGCTACCCAGGGGTCCACATCTCTCCCTGGACTTGCAGTAGACGCCCCTGGGTGCCCCCTGGCCCTCCACCTAGGGGCCTCTGACCCCAGTAAGCTACCCAGGGGTCCACCTCTCTCCCTGGACTTATAGTAGAGGCCCTACGGTGCCCCCTGGCCCTCTCCCTAGGGGCCTCTGACACCAGCAAGCTACCCAGGGCTCCAACACTCTCCCTGGACTTGCAGTATAGGCCACAGGGTGCCCCCTTGCCCTCCACCTAGGGGCCTCTGACCCCAGCAAGCTACCCAGGGGTCCACATCTCTCCCTGGACCTGCAATAGAGGCCCCAGGGTGCCCCATGGCCCTCAACCTAGGGCGCTTTGACCCCAGCAAGCTACCCAGGGGTCCACCTCTCTCCCTGGACTTGCAGTATAGGCCACAGGGTGCCCCCTTGCCCTCCACCTAGGGGCCTCTGACCCCAGCAAGCTACTCAGGGGTCCACATCTCTCCCTGGACTTGCAATAGAGGCCCCAGGGTGCCCCCTTGCCCTCCACCCAGGGGCTATTGACCCAGGCAAGCTACCCAGGGCTCCACCTCTCTCCCTGGACTTGCAGTAGAGGCCCCAGGGTACCCCTTGGCCCTCCACCTAGGGGCCTCTGACCCCAGCAAGCTACCCAGGGGTCCACATCTCTCGCTGGACTTGCAGTAGAGGCCCCAGGGTGCCCTTTGGCCCTCCACCTAGGGGTCTCTGACCCCAGAAAGCTACCGAGGGGTCCACCTCTCTCCCTGAACTTGCAATAGAGGCCCCAGGGTGCCCCATGACCCTCCACCTAGGGGCCTCTGACCCCAGCAAGCTACCCAGGGGTCCACCTCTCTCCCTGGACTTTTAGTAGAGGCCCCAGGGTACCCCGTGACCCTCCACCTAGGGGCCTCTGAACCCAGCAAGCTACCCAGGGGTCCAGCTCTCTCCCTGGACTTGCAATAGAGGCCCCAGGGTGCCCCCTTGCCCTCCACCCAGGGGCTACTGACCCCAGCAAGCTACCCAGGGCTCCACCTCTCTCCCTGGACTTGTAGTAGAGGCCCTAGGCTGCCCTCTGGCCCTCCACCTAAGGGCTTCTGACCCCAGCAAGCTACCCAGGGCTCCACCTCTCTCCCTGGACTTGCTGTAGAGGCCCCAAGGTGCCCATTGGCCCTCCACCTAGGGGCCTCTGACCCCAGCAAGCTACCTGGGGGTCCAGCTCTCTCCCTGGACTTGCAATAGAGGCCCCAGGGTGCCCCCTTGCCCTCCACCCAGGGGCTACTGACCCCAGCAAGCTACCCAGGGCTCCACCTCTCTTCCTGGACATGTAGTAGAGGCCCTAGGCTGCCCTCTGGCCCTCCACCTAGGGGCCTCTGACCCCAGCAAGCTACCCAGGGGTCCACATCTCTCCCTGGACTTTTAGTAGAGGCCCCAGGGTGCCCCCTGGCCCTCCACCTAGGGGCCTCTGACGCCAGCAAACTACCCAGGGGTCCACCTCTCTTCCTGGACTTGCAGTAGAGGCCCTACAGTGCCCCCTGGCCCTCCCCCTAGGGGCCTCTGACACCAGCAAGCTTCCCAGTGGTCCACCTCTCTCCCTAGACTTGCAGTAGAGGCCCCAGGGTGACCCTTGGCCCTCCACCTAGGGGCCTCTGACCCCAGCAAGCTACCCAGGGGCCTACCTATCTCCCTGGACTTGCAGTAGAGGCCCCAGGGTGCCCCATGGCCCTCCACCTAGGGTCCTCTGAGTCCAGCAAGCTACCCAGGGGTCCACATCTCTCCCTGGACTTGCAGTAGAGGCCCCAGGGTACCCCATGACCCTCCACCTAGGGGCCTCTGACCCCAGCAAGCTACCCTGGTGTCCACCTCTCTCCCTGGACTTGCTGTAGAGGCCCCAAGGTGCCCCTTGGCCCTCCACCTAGGGGCCTCTGACCCCAGCAAGCTACCCAGGGCTCCACCTCTCTCCCCGGACTTGCAGTAGGGGCCCCAGGGTGCCCCCTTGCCCTCCACCTTGGGGCATCTGACACCAGCAAGCTACCCAGGGCTCCACCTCTCTCCCTGGACTTGCAGTAGATGCCCCAGGGTGCCCCCTTGCCCTCCATCCATGGGCTACTGACCCCAGCAAGCTACCCAGGGCTCCACCTCTCTCCCCGAACTTGCAGTAGAGGCCCCTGGGTACCCCCTGGCCCTCCACCCAGGGGCCTCTGACCCCAGCAAGCTACCCAGGGCTCCACCTCTCTCCCTGGACTTGTAGTAGAGGCCCTAGGCTGCCCTCTGGCCCTCCACCTAGGGGCCTTTGACCCCAGCAAGCTACCCAGGGGTCCACATCTCTCCCTGGACTTGCAGTAGACGCCCCTGGGTGCCCCCTGGCCCTCCACCTAGGGGCCTCTGACCCCAGCAAGCTATCCAGGGGTACACCTCTCTCCCTGGACTTTTAGTAGAGGCCCCAGGGTGCCCCCTGCCCCTCCACCTAGGGGCCTCTGAGTCCAGCAAGCTACCCAGGGGTCCACATCTCTCCCTGGACTTGCAGTAGAGGCCCCAGGGTACCCCATGACCCTCCACCTAGGGGCATCTGAACCCAGCAAGCTACCCAGGGGTCCAGCTCTCTCCCTGGACTTGCAATAGAGGCCCCAGGGTGCCCCCTTGCCCTCCACCCAAGGGCTACTAACCCCAGCAAGCTACCCAGGACTCCACCTCTCTCCCTGGACTTGTAGTAGAGGCCCTAGGCTGCCCTCTGGCCCTCCACCTAGGGAGCCTCTGACCCCAGCAAGCTACCCAGGGCTCCACCTCTCTCCCTGGACTTGCAGTAGAGGCTCCAGGGTGCCCATTGGCCCTCCACGTAGGGGTCTCTGACCCCAGCAAGCTACCGAGGGGTCCACCTCTCTCCCTGGACTTGCAATAGAGGCCCCAGGGCGCCCCGTGACCTTCCACCTAGGGGCCTCTGACCCCAGCAAGCTACCCAGGGGTCCACCTCTCTCCCTGGACTTGCAGTATAGGCCCCAGGGTGCCCCCTGGTCCTCTAACTAGGGGCCTCTGACCCCAGCAAGCTACCCAGGGGTCCACCTCTCTCTTTGGACTTGCAGTATAGGCCCCAGGGTGCCCCCTGGCCCTCCACCTAGGGGCATCTGACCCCAGCAAGCAACCCAGGGGTCCACCTCTCTCCCTGGACTTGCAGTATAGGACCCACGGTGCCCCCTGGCTGTACACCTAGGGGCATCTGACACCAGCAAGCTACCCATGGGTCGCCCTCTCTCCCTGGACTTGCAGTAGAGGCCCCAGAGTGCCCTCTGGCCCTCCACCTAGGGGCCTCTGACCCCAGCAAGCTACCCAGGGGTCCACCTCTCTCCCTGGACTTGCAGTAGAGGCCCCAGGGTGCCCCCTTGCCCTCCACCCAGGGGCTACTGACCCCAGCAAGCTACCCAGGCCTCCACCTCTCTCCCTGGACTTTTAGTAGAGGCCCCAGGGTACCCCGTGGCCCTCCACCTAGGGGCCTCTGACCCCAGCAAGCTACCCAGGGGTCCACATCTCTCTCTGGACTTGCAGTAGAGGCCCCAGGGTACCCCGTGGCCCTCCACCTAGGGGCCTCTGAACCCAGCAAGCTACCCAGGGGTCCAGCTCTCTCCCTGGACTTGCAATAGAGGCCCCAGGGTGCCCCCTTGCCCTCCACCCAGGGGCTACTGACCCTAGCAAGCTCCCAGGGCTCCACCTCTCTCCCTGGACTTGTAGTAGAGGCCCTAGGCTGCCCTCTGGCCCTCCACCTAGGGGCCTCTGACCCCAGCAAGCTACCCAGGGCTCCACCTCTCTCCCTGGACTTGCAGTAGAGGCCCCAGGGTGCCCATTGGCCCTCCACCTAGGGGTCTCTGACACCAGCAAGCTACCGAGGGGTCAACCTCTCTCCCTGGACTTACAATAGAGGCCCCAGGGTGCCCCGTGACCCTCCACCAAGGGGCCTCTGACCCCAGCAAGCTACCCAGGGGTCCACATCTCTCCCTGGACTTGCAGTAGACGCCGCTGGGTGCCCCCTGCCCCTCCACCTAGGGGCCTCTGACCCCAGCAAGCTACCCAGGGGTCCACCTCTCTCCCTGAACTTATAGTAGAGGCCCCAGGATGCCCCCTGGCCCTCCACCTAGGGGCCTCTGACACCAGCAAGCTTCCCAGTGGTCCACCTCTCTCCCTAGACTTGCAGTAGAGGCCCCAGGGTGACTCTTGGCCCTCCACCTAGGGCCCTCTGACCCCAGCAAGCTACCCAGGGCTCCAACTTTCTCCCTGGACTTGCAGTATAGGCCCCAGGGTGCCCCCTGGTCCTCCACCTAGGGGCCCCTGACCCAAGCAACCTGCCCAGGGGTCCACCTCTGTCCCTGGACTTGCAATAGAGGCCCCAGGGTGACCCTTGGCCCTCCACCTAGGGGCCTCTGACCCCAGCAAGCTGCCCAGGGGCCTGCCTATCTCCCTGGACTTGCAGTAGAGTCCCCAGGGTGCCCCATGGCCCTCCACGTAGGGCCCTCTGACCCCAGCAAGCTACCCAGGGGTCCACCTCTCTCCCTGGACTTGCAGTATAGGCCACAGGGTGCCCACTTGCCCTCCACCTAGGGGCCTCTGACCCCAGCAAGCTACCCGGGGCTCCACTTCTCTCGCTGGACTTGCAGTAGAGGCCCCAGGGTGCCCCCTTGCCCTCCACCCAGAGGCTACTGACCCGGCAAGCTACCCAGGGCTCCACCTCTCTCCCTGGACTTGCAGTAGAGGCCCCTGGGTGCCCCGTGGCCCTCCACCTAGGGGCCTCTGAACCCAGCAAGCTACCCAGGGGTCCAGCTCTCTCCCTGGACTTGCAGTAGAGGCCCCAGGGTACCCCGTGGCCCACCACCTAGGGGCCTCTGAACCCAGCAAGCTACCCAGGTGTCCAGCTCTCTTCCTGGACTTGCAATAGAGGCCCCAGGGTGCCCCCTTACACTCCACCTAGTGGCCTCTGACACCAGCAAGCTACCCAGGGCTCCACCTCTCTCCCTGGACTTGTAGTAGAGGCCCTAGTCTGTCCTCTGGCCCTCCACCTAGGGCCCTCTGACCCCAGCAAGCTACCCAGGGCTCCACCTCTCTCCCTGGACTTGCAGTAGAGGCCCCAGGGTGAACATTTGCCCTCCACCTAGGGGTCTCTGACCCCAGCAAGCTACCGAGGGGTCCACATCTCTCCCTGGACTTGCAGTAGACGCCGCTGGGTGCCCCCTGCCCCTCCACCTAGGGGCCTCTGACCCCAGCAAGCTACCCAGGGGTCCACCTCTCTCCCTCAACTTATAGTAGAGGCCCCAGGATGCCCCCTGGCCCTCCACCTAGGGGCCTCTGACACCAGCAAGCTTCCCAGTGGTCCACCTCTCTCCCTAGACTTGCAGTAGAGGCCCCAGGGTGACTCTTGGCCCTCCACCTAGGGGCCTCTGACCCAAGCAAGCTACCCAGGGGCCTACCTATCTCCCTGGACTTGCAGTAGAGTCCCCAGGGTGCCCCATGGCCCTCCACCTAGGGCCCTCTGACCCCAGCAAGCTACCCAGGGCTCCAACTTTCTCCCTGGACTTGCAGTATAGGCCCCAGGGTGCCCCCTGGTCCTCCACCTAGGGGCCCCTGACCCAAGCAACCTGCCCAGGGGTCCACCTCTGTCCCTGGACTTGCAATAGAGGCCCCAGGGTGACCCTTGGCCCTCCACCTAGGGGCCTCTGACCCCAGCAAGCTGCCCAGGGGCCTGCCTATCTCCCTGGACTTGCAGTAGAGTCCCCAGGGTGCCCCATGGCCCTCCACGTAGGGCCCTCTGACCCCAGCAAGCTACCCAGGGGTCCACCTCTCTCCCTGGACTTGCAGTATAGGCCACAGGGTGCCCACTTGCCCTCCACCTAGGGGCCTCTGACCCCAGCAAGCTACCCGGGGCTCCACTTCTCTCGCTGGACTTGCAGTAGAGGCCCCAGGGTGCCCCCTTGCCCTCCACCCAGAGGCTACTGACCCGGCAAGCTACCCAGGGCTCCACCTCTCTCCCTGGACTTGCAGTAGAGGCCACTGGGTGCCCCGTGGCCCTCCACCTAGGGGCCTCTGAACCCAGCAAGCTACCCAGGGGTCCAGCTCTCTCCCTGGACTTGCAGTAGAGGCCCCAAGGTACCCCGTGGCCCACCACCTAGGGGCCTCTGAACCCAGCAAGCTACCCAGGTGTCCAGCTCTCTTCCTGGACTTGCAATAGAGGCCCCAGGGTGCCCCCTTGCACTCCACCTAGTGGCCTCTGACACCAGCAAGCTACCCAGGGCTCCACCTCTCTCCCTGGACTTGTAGTAGAGGCCCTAGGCTGTCCTCTGGCCCTCCACCTAGGGCCCTCTGACCCCAGCAAACTACCCAGGGCTCCACCTCTCTCCCTGGACTTGCAGTAGAGGCCCCAGGGTGAACATTTACCCTCCACCTAGGGGTCTCTGACCCCAGCAAGCTACCGAGGGGTCCACCTCTCTCCCTGGACTTGTAGTAGAGGCCCTAGGCTGTCCTCTGGCCCTCCACCTAGGGGCCTCTGAACCCAGCAAGCTACCCAGGGCTCCACCTGTCTCCCTGGACTTGCAGTAGAGGCCCCAGGGTGCCCATTTGCCCTCCACCTAGGGGTCTCTGACCCCAGCAAGCTACCGAGGGGTCCACCTCTCTCCCTGGACTTGCATTAGAGGCCCCAGGGTGCCCCGTGAACCTCCACCTAGGGGCCTCTGACCCCAGCAAGCTACCCAGGGGTTCACATCTCTCCCTTGTCTTGCAGTAGACGCCGCTGGGTGACCCCTGGCCCTCCACCTAGGGGCCTCTGACCCCAGCAAGCTACCCAGTGGTCCACCTCTCTCCCTGGACTTTTAGTAGAGGCCCCAGGGTGCCCCTGGCCCTCCACCTAGGGGCCTCTGACCCCAGCAAACTACCCAGGGGTCCACCTCTCTTTCTGGACTTGCAGTAGAGGCCCTATGGTGCCCCCAAGCCCTACCCCTAGGGGCCTCTGACACCAGCAAGCTTCCCAGTGGTCCACCTCTCTCCCTAGACTTGCAGTAAAGGCCCCAGGGTGACCCTTGGCCCTCCACCTAGGGGCCTCTGACCCCAGCAAGCTACCCAGGGGCCTACCTCTCTCCCTGGACTTGTAGTATAGGCCCTAGGCTGCCCTCTGGCCCTCGACCTAGGGGCCTCTGACCCCAGCAAGCTACCGAGGGTTCCACCTCTCTCCCGGGACTTGCAATAGAGGCCCCAGGGTGCCCCCTGACCCTCCACCTAGGGGGCTCTGACCCCAGCAAGCTACCCAGGGGTCCACATCTCTCCCTGGACTTGAGTAGACGCCCCTGGGTGCCCCCTGGCCATTCACCTAGGGGCCTCTGATCCCAGCAAGCTACCCAGGGGTCCACCTCTCTCCCTGGACTTATAGTAGAGGCCCCAGGTTGCCCCCTGGCCCTCCACCTAGGGGCCTCTGACCCCAGCAAGCTACCCAGGGGTCCACCTCTCTCCCTAGACTTGCAGACTAGGCCCCAGGGTGACCCTTGACCCTCCACCTAGGGGCTTCTGACCCTAGCAAACTACCCAGGGGTCCACCTCTCTCCCTGGACTTGCTGTAGAGGCCCCAGTATGCCCTGTGGCCCTCCACCTAGGGGCCTTTGACCCCAGCAAGCTACCCTGGGCTCCACTTCTCTCCCTGTACTTGCAGTAGAGGCCCCAGGGTGCCCCTTGGCCCTCCACCTAGGGGCCTCTGACCCCAGCAGGCTACCGAGGGGTCCACCTCTCTCCCTGGACTTGCAGTAGAGGCCCCAGGGTGCCCTTGGCCCTCCACCTAACGGCCTCTGACCCCAGCAAGCTACCCAGGGTCCTACCTATCTCCCTGGACTTGCAGTAGAGTCCCCAGGGTGCCCCATGGCCCTCCACCTAGCGGCCTCTGACCCCAGCAAGCTACCCAGGGCTCCAAGTCTCTCCCTGGACTTGCAGTATAGGCCTCAGGGTGCTTCCTTGTCCTCCACCTAGGGGCCCCTGAACCAAGCAAGCTGCCCAGGGGTCCACCTCTCTCCCTGGACTTGCAATAGAGGCCCCAGGGTGCCCCATGGCCCTCCACCTAGGCCCCTCTGACCCCAGTAAGCTACCCAGGGCTCCACTTCTCTCCCTGGATTTGCAGTAGAGGCCCCAGGGTGCCCCCTTGCCCTCAACCCATGGGCTACTGACACCAGCAAGCTACCCAGGGCTTCACCTCTCTCCCTGGACTTGCAGTAGAGGCCCCAGGGTACCCCCTGGCCCTCCACCTAGGGGCCTCTAAGTCCAGCAAGCTACCCAGGGGTCCACATCTCTCTCTGGACTTGCAGTAGAGGCCCCAGGGTACCCCGTGGCCCTCCACCTAGGGGCCTTTGAACCCAGAAAGCTACCCAGGGGTCCAGCTCTCTCCCTGGACTTGCAATAGAGCCCCCAGGGTGCCCTCTTGCCCTCCACCCAAGGGCTACTGACCCCAGCAAGCTACCCAGGGCTCCACCTCTCTCCCTGGACTTGTAGTAGAGGCCCTATGCTGCCCTCTGGCCCTCCACCTAGGGGCCTCTGACCCCAGCAAGGTACCCAGGGCTCCACCTCTCTCCCTGGACTTGCAGTAGAGGCCCCAGGGTGCCCATTGGCCCTCCAACTAGGGGCCTCTGACCCCAGCAAGCTACCCAGGGGTCCACCTCTCTCCTTGGACTTGCAGTATAGGCCCCAGGGTGCCCCCTGGCCCTCCACCTAGGGGCATCTGACCCCAGCAAGCTACCCAGGGGTCCACCTCTCTCCCTGGACTTGCAGTATAGGACCCAGGGTGCCCCCTGGCCTTCCACCTAGGGTCATTTGACACCAGCAAGCTAACCAGGGGTCCACCTCTCTCCCTGGACTTGCAATATACTACCCAGGGTGCCCTCTGGCCCTCCACCTAGGGGCCTCTGACCCTAGCAAACTACCCAGGGGTCCACCTCTCTCCCTGGACTTGCTGTAGAGGCACCAGGGTGCCCCTTGCCCTCCACCTAGGGGCCTCTGACCCCAGCAAGCTACTCTGGAGTCCACCTCTCTTCCTGGACTTGCAGTATAGGCCCCAGGGTGCCCCTTGTCCCTCCATCTAGGGGCCTCTGACCCCAGCAAGCAACCGAGGGGTCCACCTCTCTCCCTGGACATGCAATAGAGGCCCCAGGGTGCCCCGTGGCTTTCCACCTAGGGGCCTCTGACCCCAGCAAGCTATCCAGGGGTCCACATCTCTCCTTGGACTTGCAGTGGAGGCCCCTGGGTGCCCCTGGCCCTCCACCTAGGGGCCTCTGACCCTAGCAAGCTACCCGGGGGTTCAGCTCTCTCCCTGGACTTGCAATAGAGGCCCCAGGGAGCCCCCTTGCCCTCCACCCAGGGGCTACTGACCCCAGCAAGCTACTCAGGGCTCCACTTCTTTCCCTGGACTTGCAGTAGAGGCCCCAGGGTGCCCCTTGGCCCTCTACCTAGGGGCCTCTGACCCCAGCAAGCTTCCCAGTGGTCCACCTCTCTCCCTAGACTTGCAGTAGAGGCCCCAGGGTGACCGTTGGCCCTCCACCTAGGGGCCTCTGACCCCAGCAAGCTACCCAGGGTCCTACCTATCTCCCTGTACTTGCAGTAGAGTCCCCAGGGTACCCCCTGGCCCTCCACCTAGGGGCCTCTGAACCCAGCAAGCTACCCAGGGGTCCAGCTCTCTCCCTGGACTTGCAATAGAGGGCCCAGGGTGCCCCCTTGCCCTCCACCCAAGGGCTACTGACCCCAGCAAGCTACCCAGGGCTCCACCTCTCTTCCTGGACTTGTAGTAGAGGCCCTAGGGTGCCCTCTGGCCCTCCACCTAGGGGCCTCTGACCCCAGCAAGCTACCCGGGCTCCACCTCTCTCCCTGGACTTGCAGTAGAGGCCCCAGGGTGCCCATTGGCCCTCCAGCTAGGGGTCTCTGACCCCAGCAAGCTACCCAGGGGTCCACCTCTTTCCCCCTGGACTTGCAATAGAGGCCCCAGGGTGCCCCGTGACCCTCCACCTAGGGGCCTCTGACCCCAGCAAGCTACCCAGGGGTCCACCTCTCTCCCTGGACTTGCAGTATAGGCCCCAGGGTGGCCCCTGGCCCTCCAACTAGGGGCCTCTGACCCCAGCAAGCTACCCAGGGGTCCACCTCTCTCCTTGGACTTGCAGTATAGGCCCAAGGGTGCCCCCTGGCCCTCCACTAGGGGCCTCTGACCCCAGCAAGCTACCCAGCGGTCCACCTCTCTCCCTGGACTTGCAGTATAGGACCCAGGGTGCCCACTGGCCCTCCACCTAGGGGCATCTGACACCAGCAAGCTACCCAGGGTTCCACCTCTCTCCCTGGACTTGCAGTATAGGCCCCAGGGTGCCCTCTGGCCTTTCACCTAGGGGCCTCTGACCCTAGCAAACTACCCAGGGGTCCACCTCTCTCCTTGGACTTGCTGTAGAGGCCCCAGGGTGCCCCTTGCCCTCCACCTAGGGGCCTATGACCCCAGTAAGCTACCCTGGAGTCCACCTCTCTCCCTGGACTTGCAGTAGAGGCCCCAGGGTGCCCCTTGGCCCTCCACCTAGGGGCCTCTGACCCCAGCAAGCTACCGAGGGGTCCACCTCTCTCCGTGGACTTGCAGTAGAGGCCCCAGGGTGCCCCGTGGCCCTCCACCTAGTGGCCTCTGAGCCCAGCATGCTACCCAGGTCTCCACATCTCTCCCTGGACTTGCAGTGGAGGCCCCTTGGTGCCCCCTGGCCCTCCACCTAGGGGTCTCTGACCCCAGCAAGCTGCCCAGGGGTCCACCTCTCTCCCTGGACTTGTAGTAGAGGCCCTAGGCTGCCCTCGACCTAGGGGCCTCTGACCCCAGCAAGCTACCGAGGGGTCCACCTCTCTCCCTGGACTTGCAATAGAGGCCCCAGGGTGCCCCCTGACCCCCCACCTAGGGGGCTCTGACCCCAGCAAGCTACCCAGGGGTCCACATCTCTCCCTGGACTTGAGTAGACGCCCCTGGGTGCCCCCTGGCCCTCCACCGAGGGGCCTCTGATCCCAGCAAGCTACCCAGGGGTCCACCTCTCTCCCTGGACTTACAGTAGAGGCCCCAGGTTGCCCCCTGGCCCTCCACCTAGGGGCCTCTGACCCCAGCAAGCTACCCAGGGGTCCACCTCTCTCCCTAGACTTGCAGACTAGGCCCCAGGGTGACCCTTGACCCTCCACCTAGGGGCTTCTGACCCTAGCAAACTACCCAGGGGTCCATCTCTCTCCCTGGACTTGCTGTAGTGGCCCCAGGGTGCCCTGTGGCCCTCCACCTAGGGGCCTCTGACCCCAGCAAGCTACCCTGGGCTCCACTTCTCTCCCTGGACTTGCAGCAGAGGCCCCAGGGTGCCCCTTGGCCCTCCACCTAGGGGCCTCTGACCCCAGCAGGCTACCGAGGGGTGCACCTCTCTCTATGGACTTGCAGTAGAGGCCCCAGGGTGCCCTGAGGCCCTCCCCCTAGGGGCCTCTGACACCAGCAAGCTTCCCAGTGGTCCACCTCTCTCCCTAGACTTGCAGTAGAGGCAACAGGGTGATCCTTGGCCCTCCACCTAACGGCCTCTGACCCCAGCAAGCTACCCAGGGTCCTACCTATCTCCCTGGACTTGCAGTAGAGTCCCCAGGGTGCCCCATGGCCCTCCACCTAGCGGCCTCTGACCCCAGCAAGCTACCCAGGGCTCCAACTCTCTCCCTGGACTTGCAGTATAGGCCTCAGGGTGCCCCCTTGTCCTCCACATAGGGGCCCCTGACCCAAGCAAGCTGCCCAGGGGTCCACCTCTCTCCCTGGACTTGCAATAGAGGCCCCAGGGTGCCCCTTGGCCTCCACCTAGGGGCCTCTGACCCCAGAAAGCTACCCAGGGGTCCACCTCTCTCCCTAGACTTGCAGACTAGGCCCCAGGGTGACCCTTGACCCTCCACCTAGGGGCTTCCAAACCCCAGCAAGCTGCCCAGGTGCCTGCCTATCTCCCTGGACTTGCAGTAGAGACCCCAGGGTGCCCCATGGCCCTCCACCTAGGTCCCTCTGACCCCAAAAAGCTACCCAGGGGTCCACATCTGTCCCTGAACTTGCAGTATAAACCACAGGGTGCCCCCTTGCCCTCCACCTAGGGGCCTCTGACCCTAGCAAGCTACCCAGGGCTCCACTTCTCTCCCTGGATTTGCAGTAGAGGCCCCTGTTTGCCCCCTTGCCCTCCACCCAGGGGCTACTGACCCCAGCAAGCTACCCAGGGCTCCACCTCTCTCCCTGGACTTGCAGTAGAGGCCCCAGGGTACCCCGTGGCCCTCCACCTAGGGGCCTCTGAGTCCAGCAAGCTACCCAGGGGTCCACATCTCTCCCTGGACTTGCAGTAGAGGCCCCAGGGTACCCCGTGGCCCTCCACCTAGGGGCCTTTGAACCCAGCAAGCTACCCAGGGGTCCAGCTCTCTCCCTGGACTTGCAATAGAGCCCCCAGGGTGCCCTCTTGCCCTCCACCCAAGGGCTACTGACCCCAGCAAGCTTCCCAGGGCTCCACCTCTCTCCCTGGACTTGTAGTAGAGGCCCTATGCTGCCCTCTGGTACTCCACCTAGGGGCCTCTGACCCCAGCAAGCTACCCAGGGCTCCACCTCTCTCCCTGGACTTGCAGTAGAGGCCCTAGGGTGCCCATTGGCCCTCCAACTAGGGGCCTCTGACCCCAGCAAGCTACCCAGGGGTCCACCTCTCTCCTTGGACTTGCAGTATAGGCCCCAGGGTGCCCCCTGGCCCTCCACCTAGGGGCATCTGACCCCAGAAAGCTACCCAGGGGTCCACCTCTCTCCCTGGACTTGCAGTATAGGACCCAGGGTGCCCCCTGGCCCTCCACCTAGGGGCCTCTGACCCTGCTAACTACCCAGGGGTCCACCTCTCTCCCTGGACTTGCTGTAGAGGCCCAAGGGTGCCCCTTGCCCTCCACCTAGGGGCCTCTGACCCCAGCAAGTTACCGAGGGGTCCACCTCTCTTCCTGGACATGCAGTAGAGGCCCCAGGGTGCCCCGTGGCCCTCCACCTAGGGGCCTCTGACCCCAGTAAGCTACCCAGGGGTCCACATCTCTCCTTGGACTTGCAGTGGAGGCCCCTGGGTGCCCCCTGGCCCTCCACCTAGGGGCCTCTGACCTTAGCAAGCTACCCGGGGGTTCAGCTCTCTCCCTGGACTTGCAATAGAGGCCCCAGGGTGCCCCCTTGCCCTCCACCCAGGGGCTACTGACCCCAGCAAGCTACTCAGGGCTCCACTTCTCTCCCTGGACTTGTAGTAGAGGCCCTAGGCTGCCCTCTGGTACTCCACCTAGGGGCCTCTGACCCCAGCAAGCTACCCAGGGCTCCACCTCTCTCCCTGGACTTGCAGTAGAGGCCCCGGGGTTCCCATTGGCCCTCCAACTAGGGGCCTCTGACCCCAGCAAGCTACCCAGGGGTCCACCTCTCTCCTTGGACTTGCAGTATAGGCCCCAGGGTGCCCCCTGGCCCTCCACCTAGGGGCATCTGACCCCAGCAAGCTACCCAGGGGTCCACCTCTCTCCCTGGACTTGCAGTATAGGACCCAGGGTGCCCCCTGGCCTTCCACCTAGGGTCATCTGACACCAGCAAGCTAACCAGGGGTCCACCTCTCTCCCTGGACTTGCAGTATAGGACCCAGGTTGCCCTCTGGCCCTCCACCTAGGGGCCTCTGACCCTAGCAAACTACCCAGGGGTCCACCTCTCTCCCTGGACTTGCTGTAGAGGCCCCAGGGTGCCCCTTGCCCTCCACCTAGGGGCCTCTGACCCCAGCAAGCTACCGAGGGGTCCACCTCTCTTCCTGGACATGCAGTAGAGGCCCCAGGGTGCCCCGTGGCCCTCCACCTAGGGGCCTCTGACCCCAGCAAGCTACCCAGGGCTTCACCTCTCTCCCTGGACTTGCAGTAAAGGCCCCAGGGTGCCCATTGGCCCTCCACCTAGGGGCCTCTGACCCCAGCAAGCTACAGAGGGGTTCACCTCTCTCCCTGGACTTGCAGTAGAGGCCCCAGGGTGCCCCGTGGCCCTCCACCTAGGGGCCTCTGACCCCAGCAAGCTTCCCAGTGGTCCACCTCTCTCCCTAGACTTGCAGTAGAGGCCCCAGGGTGACCGTTGGCCCTCCACCTAGGGGCCTCTGACCCCAGCAAGCTACCCAGGGTCCTACCTATCTCCCTGTACTTGCAGTAGAGTCCCCAGGGTACCCCCTGGCCCTCCACCTAGGGGCCTCTGAACCCAGCAAGCTACCCAGGGCTCCAACTCTCTCCCTGGACTTGCAGTATAGGCCTCAGGGTGCCCCCTTGTCCTCCACCTAGGGGCCCCTGACCCAAGCAAGCTGCCCAGGGGTCCACCTCTCTCCCTGGACTTGCAATAGAGGCCCCAGGGTGCCCCTTAGCCTCCACCTAGGGGCCTCTGACCCCAGAAAGCTACCCAGGGGTCCACCTCTCTCCCTAGACTTGCAGACTAGGCCCCAGGGTGACCCTTGACCCTCCACTTAGGGGCTTCTAACCCCAGCAAGCTGCCCAGGTGCCTGCCTATCTCCCTGGACTTGCAGTAGAGACCCCAGGGTGCCCCATGGCCCTCCACCTAGGGCCCTCTGACCCCAGAAAGCTACCCAGGGATCCACATCTCTCCCTGAACTTGCAGTATAGGCCACAGGGTGCCCCTTTGCCCTCCACCTAGAGGCCTCTGACCCTAGCAAGCTACCCAGGGCTCCACTTCTCTCCCTTGATTTGCAGTAGAGGCCCCAGGGTGCCCCCTTGCCCTCCACCCAGGGGCTACTGACACCAGCATGCTACCCAGGGGTCCACATCTCTCCTTGGACTTGCAGTGGAGGCCCCTGGGTGCCCCCTGGCCTTCCACCTAGGGGCCTCTGACCCCAGCAAGCTACCCGGGGGTCCAGCTCTCTCCCTGGACTTGCAATAGAGGCCCCAGGGTGCCCCTTGCCCTCCACCTAGGGGCCTCTGACCCCAGCAAGCTACCCAGGGCTCCACCTCTCTCCCTGGACTTGCAGTAGAGGCCCCAGGGTGCCTGTTGGCCCTCCAACTAGGGGCCTCTGACCCCAGCAAGCTACCCAGGGGTCCACCTCTCTCCTTGGACTTGCAGTATAGGACCCAGGGTGCCCCCTGGCCTTCCACCTAGGGTCATCTGACACCAGCAAGCTAACCAGGGGTCCACCTCTCTCCCTGGACTTGCAGTATTGGACCCAGGGTGCCCTCTGGCCCTCCACCTAGGGGCCTCTGACCCTAGCAAACTACCCAGGGGTCCACCTCTCTCCCTGGACTTGCTGTAGAGGCCCCAGGGTGCCCCTTGCCCTCCACCTAGGGGCCTCTGACCCCAGCAAGCTACCCTGGAGTCCACCTCTCTTCCTGGACTTGCAGTATAGGCCCCAGGGTGCCCCTTGGCCCTCCATCTAGGGGCCTCTGACACCAGCAAGCTAACCAGGGGTCACCTCTCTCCTTGGACTTGCTGTAGAGGCCCCAGGGTGCCCCGTGGCCCTCCACCTAGGGGCCTCTGACCCCAGCATGCTACCCAGGGGTCCACATCTCTCCTTGGACTTGCAGTGGAGGCCCCTGGGTGCCCCCTGGCCCTCCACCTAGGGGCCTCTGACCCCAGCAAGCTACCCGGGGGTCCAGCTCTCTCCCTGGACTTGCAATAGAGGCCCCAGGGTGCCCCTTGCCCTCCACCTAGGGGCCTCTGACCCCAGCAAGCTACCCAGGGCTCCACCTCTCTCCCTGGACTTGCAGTAGAGGCCCCAGGGTGCCCATTGGCCCTCCACCTAGGGGCCTCTGACCCCAGCAAGCTACCCAGGGGTCCACATCTCTCCCTGGACTTGCAGTAGACGCCTCTGGGTGCCCCCTGGCCCTCCACCTAGGGGCCTCTGACCCCAGCAAGCTACCCAGGGGTCCACCTCTCTCCCTGGACTTGCAGTAGAGGCCCCAGGGTGGCCCGTGGCCCTCTACCTAGGGGCCTCTGACCCCAGCAAGCTACCCAGGGGTCCACATCTCTCCCTGGACTTGCAGTAGACGCCCCTGGGTGCCCCCTGGCCCTCCACCTAGGGGCCTCTGACCCCAGCAAGCTACCCAGGGGTCCACCTCTCTCCCTGGACTTATAGTAGAGGCCCTACGGTGCCCCCTGGCCCTCTCCCTAGGGGCCTCTGACACCAGCAAGCTACCCAGGGCTCCAACACTCTCCCTGGACTTGCAGTATAGGCCACAGGTGCCCCCTTGCCCTCCACCTAGGGGCCTCTGACCCCAGCAAGCTACACAGGGGTCCACATCTCTCCCTGGACTTGCAATAGAGGCCCCAGGGTGCCCCATGGCCCTCAACCTAGGGCCCTTTGACCCCAGCAAGCTACCCAGGGGTCCACCTCTCTCCCTGGACTTGCAGTATAGGCCACAGGGTGCCCCCTTGCCCTCCACCTAGGTTCCTCTGACCCCAGCAAGCTACTCAGGGGTCCACATCTCTCCCTGGACTTGCAATAGAGGCCCCAGGGTGCCCCCTTGCCCTCCACCCAGGGGCTATTGACCCCAGCAAGCTACCCAGGGCTCCACCTCTCTCCCTGGACTTGCAGTAGAGGCCCCAGGGTACCCCTTGGCCCTCCACCTAGGGGCCTCTGACCCCAGCAATCTTCCCAGGGGTCCACATCTCTCCCTGGACTTGCAGTAGAGGCCCCAGGGTGCCCATTGGCCCTCCACCTAGGGGTCTCTGACCCCAGAAAGCTACCGAGGGGTCCACCTCTCTCCCTGAACTTGCAATAGAGAACCCAGGGTGCCCCATGACCCTCCACCTAGGGGCCTCTGACCCCAGCAAGCTACTCAGGGGTCCACCTCTCTCCCTGGACTTGCAGTATAGGCCCCTGGGTGCCCCCTGGCCCTCCATCCAGGGACGTCTGACCCCAGAAAGCTACCCAGGGGTCCACCTCTCTCCCTAGACTTGCAGACTAGGCCCCAGGGTGCCCCTTGGCCCTCCACCTAGGGCCCTCTGACCCCAGCAAGCTACCCAGGGGTCCACCTCTCTCCTTGGACTTGCAGTATAGGCCCCAGGGTGCCCCCTGGCCCTCCACCTAGGGGCATCTGACCCCAGCAAGCTACCCAGGGGTCCACCTCTCTCCCTGGACTTGCAGTATAGGACCCAGGGTGCCCCCTGGCCTTCCACCTAGGGTCATCTGACACCAGCAAGCTAACCAGGGGTCCACCTCTCTCCCTGGACTTGCAGTATAGGACCCAGGGTGCCCTCTGGCCCTCCACCTAGGGGCCTCTGACCCTAGCAAACTACCTAGGGGTCCACCTCTCTCCCTGGACTTGCTGTAGAGGCCCCAGGGTGCCCCTTGCCCTCCACCTAGGGGCCTCTGACCCCAGCAAGCTACCCTGGAGTCCACCTCTCTTCCTGGACTTGCAGTATAGGCCCCAGGGTGCCCCTTGGCCCTCCATCTAGGGGCCTCTGACCCCAGCAAGCTACCGAGGGGTCCACCTCTCTTCCTGGACATGCAGTAGAGGCCCCAGGGTGCCCCGTGGCCCTCCACCTAGGGGCCTCTGACCCCAGCAAGCTACCCAGGGGTCCACATCTCTCCTTGGACTTGCAGTGGAGGCCCCTGGGTGCCCCCTGGCCCTCCACCTAGGGGCCTCTGACCCCAGCAAGCTACCCAGGGCTTCACCTCTCTCCCTGGACTTGCAGTAAAGGCCCCAGGGTGCACATTGGCCCTCCACCTAGGGGCCTCTGAACCCAGCAAGCTACCGAGGGGTTCACCTCTCTCCCTGGACTTGCAGTAGAGGCCGCAGGGTGCCCCGTGGCCCTCCAACTAGGGGCCTCTGACCCCAGCAAGCTTCCCAGTGGTCCACCTCTCTCCCTAGACTTGCAGTAGAGGCCCCAGGGTGACCGTTGGCCCTCCACCTAGGGGCCTCTGACCCCAGCAAGCTACCCAGGGTCCTACCTATCTCCCTGTACTTGCAGTAGAGTCCCCAGGGTACCCCCTGGCCCTCCACCTAGGGGCCTCTGAACCCAGCAAGCTACCCAGGGCTCCAACTCTCTCCCTGGACTTGCAGTATAGGCCTCAGGGTGCCCCCTTGTCCTCCACCTAGGGGCCCCTGACCCAAGCAAGCTGCCCAGGGGTCCACCTCTCTCCCTGGACTTGCAATAGAGGCCCCAGGGTGCCCCTTGGCCTCCACCTAGGGGCCTCTGACCCCAGAAAGCTACCCAGGGGTCCACCTCTCTCCCTAGACTTGCAGACTAGGCCCCAGGGTGACCCTTGACCCTCCACCTAGGGGCTTCTAACCCCAGCAAGCTGCCCAGGTGCCTGCCTATCTCCCTGAACTTGCAGTATAGGCCACAGGGTGCCCCCTTGCCCTCCACCTAGGGGCCTCTGACCCTAGCAAGCTACCCAGGGCTCCACTTCTCTCCCTGGATTTGCAGTAGAGGCCCCAGGGTGCCCCCTTGCCCTCCACCCAGGGGATACTGACCCCAGCAAGCTACCCAGGGCTCCACCTCTCTCCCTGGACTTGCAGTAGAGGCCCCAGGGTACCCCGTGGCCCTCCACCTAGGGGCCTCTGAGTCCAGCAAGCTACCCAGGGGTCCACATCTCTCCCTGGACTTGCAGTAGAGGCCCCAGGGTACCCCGTGGCCCTCCAGCTAGGGGCCTTTGAACCCAGCAAGCTACCCAGGGGTCCAGCTCTCTCCCTGGACTTGCAATAGAGCCCCCAGGGTGCCCTCTTGCCCTCCACCCAAGGGCTACTGACCCCAGCAAGCTACCCAGGGCTCCACCTCTCTCCCTGGACTTGTAGTAGAGGCCCTATGCTGCCCTCTGGTAGTCCATTTAGGGGCCTCTGACCCCAGCAAGCTACCCAGGGCTCCACCTCTCTCCCTGGTCTTGCAGCAGAGGCCCCAGGGTGCCCATTGGCCCTCCAACTAGGGGCCTCTGACCCCAGCAAGCTACCCAGGGGTCCACCTCTCTCCTTGGACTTGCAGTATAGGCCCCAGAGTGCCCCCTGGCCCTCCACCTAGGGGCATCTGACCCCAGCAAGCTACCCAGGGGTCCACCTCTCTCCCTGGACTTGCAGTATAGAACCCAGGGTGCCCCCTGGCCTTCCACCTAGGGTCATCTGACACCAGCAAGCTAACCAGGGGTCCACCTCTCTCCCTGGACTTGCAGTATAGGACCCAGGGTGGCCTCTGGCCCTCCACCTAGGGGCCTCTGACCCTAGCAAACTACCCAGGGGTCAACCTCTCTCCCTGGACTTGCTGTAGAGGCCCCAGGGTGCCCCTTGCCCTCCACCTAGGGGCCTCTGACCCCAGCAAGCTACCCTGGAGTCCACCTCTCTTCCTGGACTTGCAGTATAGGCCCCAGGGTGCCCCTTGGCCCTCCATCTAGGGGCCTCTGACCCCAGCAAGCTACCCAGGGGTCCACCTCTCTCCTTGGACTTGCTGTAGAGGCCCCAGGGTGCCCCGTGGCCCTCCACCTAGGGGCCTCTGACCCCAGCATGCTACCCAGGGGTCCACATCTCTCCTTGGACTTGCAGTGGAGGCCCCTGGGTGCCCCCTGGCCCTCCACCTAGGGGCCTCTGACCCCAGCAAGCTACCCGAGGGTCCAGCTCTCTCCCTGGACTTGCAATAGAGGCCCCAGGGTGCCCCTTGCCCTCCACCTAGGGGCCTCTGACCCCAGCAAGCTACCCAGGGCTCCACCTCTCTCCCTGGACTTGCAGTAGAGGCCCCAGGGTGCCCATTGGCCCTCCACCTAGGGGCCTCTGACCCCAGCAAGCTACCGAGGGGTTCACCTCTCTCCCTGGACTTGCAGTAGAGGCCCCAGGGTGCCCATTGGCCCTCCACCTAGGGGCCTCTGACCCCAGCAAGCTACCGAGGGGTCCACCTCTCTCCCTGGACTAGCAGTAGAGGCCCCAGGGTGCCCCGTGGCCCTCCACCTAGGGGCCTCTGACCCCAGCTAGCTTCCCAGTGGTCCACCTCTCTCCCTAGACTTGCAGTATAGGCCACAGGGTGCCCCCTTGCCCTCCACCTAGGGGCCTCTGAACCGAGCAAGCTACCCAGGGGTCCAGCTCTCTCCCTGGACTTGCAATAGAGGCCCCAGGGTGCCCCCTTGCCCTCCACCCAGGGGCTACTGACCCCAGCCATCTACACAGGGCTCCACTTCTCTCCCTGGACTTGTAGTAGAGGCCCTGGGCTGCCCTCTGGCCCTCCACCTAGGGGCCTCTGACCCCAGCAAGCTACCCAGGGCTCCAACTCTCTTCCTGGACTTGCAGTATAGGCCCCAGGGTGCCCCCTGGCCCTCCACCTAGGGGCCTCTGACCACAGAAATCTACCCAGGGGTCCACCTCTCTCCCTAGACTTGCAAACTAGGCCCCAGGGTGCCCCATGGCCCTCCACGTAGGGCCCTCTGACACCAGCAAGCTACCCAGGGGTCCACCTCTCTCCCTGGACTTGCAGTATAGGCCACAGTGTGCCCCCTTGCCCTCCACCTAGGGGCCTCTGACCCCAGCAAGCTACCCAGGTGTCCACATCTCTCCCTGGACTTGCAGTAGACGCCCCTGGGTGCCCCCTGGCCCTCCACCTAGGGGCCTCTGACCCCAGCAAGCTACCCAGGGGTCCACCTCTCTCCCTGGACTTATAGTAGAGGCCCTACGGTCCCCCCTGGCCCTCTCCCTAGGGGCCTCTGACACCAGCAAGCTACCCAGTGCTCCAACACTCTCCCTGGACTTGCAGTATAGACCACAGGGTGCCCCCTTGCCCTCCACCTAGGGGCCTCTGACCCCAGCAAGCTACCCAGGGGTACACATCTCTCCCTGGACTTGCAATAGAGGTCCCAGGGTGCCCCATGGCCCTCAACCTAGGGCCCTTTGACCCCAGCAAGCTACCCAGGGGTCCACCTCTCTCCCTGGACTTGCAGTATAGGCCACCGGGTGCCCCCTTGCCCTCCACCTAGGGGCCTCTGACCCCAACAAGCTACTCAGGGGTCCACATCTCTCCCTGGACTTGCAATAGAGGCCCCAGGGTGCCCCCTTGCCCTCCACCCAGTAGCTATTGACCCCAGCAAGCTACCCAGGGCTCCACCTCTCTCCCTGAACTAGCAGTAGAGGCCCCAGGGTACCCCTTGGCCCTCCACCTAGGGGCCTCTGACCCCAGCAAGCTACCCAGGGGTCCACATCTCTCCCTGGACATGCAGTAGAGGCCCCAGGGTGCCCATTGGCCCTCCACCTAGGGGTCTCAGACCCCAGAAAGCTACCGAGGGGTTCACCTCTCTCCCTGAACTTGCAATAGAGGCCCCAGGGTGCCCCATGACCCTCCACCTAGGGGCCTCTGACCCCAGCAAGCTACTCAGGGGTCCACCTCTCTGCCTGGACTTGCAGTATAGGCCCCTGGGTGCCCCCTGGCCCTCCATCCAGGGACGTCTGACCCCAGAAAGCTACCCAGGGGTCCACCTCTCTCCCTAGACTTGCAGACTAGGCCCCAGGGTGCCCCTTGGCCCTCCACCTAGGGCCCTCTGACCCCAGCAAGCTACCCAGGGGTCCACCTCTCTCCTTGGACTTGCAGTATAGGCCCCAGGGTGCCCCCTGGCCCTCCACCTAGGGGCATCTGACCCCAGCAAGCTACCCAGGGGTCCACCTCTCTCCCTGGACTTGCAGTATAGGACCCAGGGTGCCCCCTGGCCTTCCACCTAGGGTCATCTGACATCAGCAAGCTAACCAGGGGTCCACCTCTCTCCCTGGACTTGCAGTATAGGACCCAGGGTGCCCTCTGGCCCTCCACCTAGGGGCCTCTGACCCTAGCAAACTACCCAGGGGTCCACCTCTCTCCCTGGACTTGCTGTAGAGGCCCCAGGGTGCCCCTTGCCCTCCACCTAGGGGCATCTGACACCAGCAAGCTACCCTGGCGTCCACCTCTTTTCCTGGACTTGCAGTATAGGCCCCAGGGTGCCCCTTGGCCCTCCATCTAGGGGCCTCTGACCCCAGCAAGCTACCGAGGGGTCCACCTCTCTTCCTGGACATGCAGTAGAGGCCCCAGGGTGGCCCGTGGCCCTCCACCTAGGGGCCTCTGACCCCAGCAAGCTACCCAGGGGTCCAAATCTCTCCTTGGACTTGCAGTGGAGGCCCCTGGGTGCCCCCTGGCCTTCCACCTAGGGTCATCTGACACCAGCAAGCTAACCAGGGGTCCACCTCTCTCCCTGGACTTGCAGTATAGGACCCAGGGTGCCCTCTGGCCCTCCACCTAGGGGCCTCTGACCCTAGCAAACTACTTAGGGCTCCACTTCTCTCCCTGGACTTGTAGTAGAGGCCCTAGGCTGCCCTCTGGCCCTCCACCTAGGGGCCTCTGACCCCAGCAAGCTACCCAGGGCTTCACCTCTCTCCCTGGACTTGCAGTAAAGGCCCCAGGGTGCCCATTGGCCCTCCACCTAGGGGCCTCTGACCCCAGCAAGCTACCGAGGGGTTCACCTCTCTCCCTGGACTTGCAGTAGAGGTCCCAGGGTGCCCCGTGGCCCTCCACCTAGGGGCCTCTGACCCCAGCAAGCTTCCCAGTGGTCCAAATCTCTCCCTAGACTTGCAGTAGAGGCCCCAGGGTGACCGTTGGCCCTCCACCTAGGGGCCTCTGACCCCAGCAAGCTACCCAGGGTCCTACCTATCTCCCTGTACTTGCAGTAGAGTCCCCAGGGTACCCCCTGGCCCTCCACCTAGGGGCCTCTGAACCCAGCAAGCTACCCAGGGCTCCAACTCTCTCCCTGGACTTGCAGTATAGGCCTCAGGGTGCCCCCTTGTCCTCCACCTAGGGGCCCCTGACCCAAGCAAGCTGCCAAGGGGTCCACCTCTCTCCCTGGACTTCCAATAGAGGCCCCAGGGTGCCCCTTGGCCTCCACCTAGGGGCCTCTGACCCCAGAAAGCTACCCAGGGGTCCACCTCTCTCCCTAGACTTGCAGACTAGGCCCCAGGGTGACCCTTGACCCTCCACCTAGGGGCTTCTAACCCCAGCAAGCTGCCCAGGTGCCTGCCTATCTCCCTGGACTTGCAGTAGAGACCCCAGGGTGCCCCATGGCCCTCCACCTAGGGCCCTCTGACCCCAGAAAGCTACCCAGGGGTCCACATATCTCCCTGAACTTGCAGTATAGGCCACAGGGTGCCCCCTTGCCCTCCACCTAGGGGCCTCTGACCCTAGCAAGCTACCCAGGGCTCCACTTCTCTCCCTGGATTTGCAGTAGAGGCCCCAGGGTGCCCCCTTGCCCTCCACCTAGGGGCCTTTGAACCCAGCAAGCTACCCAGGGGTCCAGCTCTCTCCCTGGACTTGCAATAGAGCCCCCAGGGTGCCCTCTTGCCCTCCACCCAAGGGCTACTGACCCCAGCAAGCTACCCAGGGCTCCACCTCTCTCCCTGGACTTGTAGTAGAGGCCCTATGCTGCCCTCTGGTACTCCACTTAGGGGCCTCTGACCCCAGCAAGCTACCCAGGGCTCCACCTCTCTCCCTGGACTTGCAGTAGAGGCCCCAGGGTGCCCATTGGCCCTCCAACTAGGGGCCTCTGACCCCAGCAAGCTACCCAGGGGTCCACCTCTCTCCTTGGACTTGCAGTATAGGCCCCAGGGTGCCCCCTGGCCCTCCACCTAGGGGCATCTGACCCCAGCAAGCTACCCAGGGGTCCACCTCTCTCCCTGGACTTGAAGTATAGGACCCAGGGTGCCCCCTGGCCCTCCACCTAGGGGCCTCTGACCCTAGCAAACTACCCAGGGGTCCACCTCTCTCCCTGGACTTGCTGTAGAGGCCCCAGGGTGCCCCTTGCCCTCCACCTAGGGGCCTCTGACCCCAGCAAGCTACCCTGGAGTCCACCTCTCTTCCTGGACTTGCAGTAAAGGCCCCAGGGTGCCCCTTGGCCCTCCATCTAGGGGCCTCTGACCCCAGCAAGCTACCGAGGGGTCCACCTCTCTTCCTTGACATGCAGTAGAGGCCCCAGGGTGCCCCGTGGCCCTCCACCTAGGGGCCTCTGACCCCAGCAAGCTACCCAGGGGTCCACATCTCTCCTTGGACTTGCAGTGGAGGCCCCTGGGTGCCCCTTGGCCCTCCACCTAGGGGCCTCTGAGGTTAGCAAGCTACCCGGGGGTTCAGCTCTCTCCCTGGACTTGCAATAGAGGCCCCAGGGTGCCCCCTTGCCCTCCACCCAGGGGCTACTGACCCCAGCAAGCTACTCAGGGCTCCACTTCTCTCCCTGGACTTGTAGTAGAGGCCCTAGGCTGCCCTCTGGCCCTCCACCTAGGGGCCTCTGACCCCAGCAAGCTACCCAGGGCTTCACCTCTCTCCCTGGACTTGCAGTAGAGGCCCCAGGGTGCCCTGTGGCCCTCCACCTAGGGGCCTCTGACCCCAGCAAGCTTCCCAGTGGTCCACCTCTCTCCCTAGACTTGCAGTAGAGGCCCCAGGGTTACCGTTGGCCCTCCACCTAGGGGCCTCTGACCCCAGCAAGCTACCCAGGGTCCTACCTATCTCCCTGTACTTGCAGTAGAGTCCCCAGGGTACCCCCTGGCCCTCCACCTAGGGGCCTCTTAACCCAGCAAGCAATCCAGGGGTCCAGCTCTCTCCCTGGACTTGCAGTAGAGGCCCCAGGGTGCCCCCTTGCCCTCCACCCAAGGGCTACTGACCCCAGCAAACTAGCCAGGGCTCCAACTCTCTCCCTGGCCTTGTAGTAGAGGCCCTAGGCTGCCCTCTGGCCCTCAACCTAGGGGCCTCTGACCCCAGCAAGCTACCCGGGCTCCACCTCCCTTCCCTGGACTTGCATTAGAGGCCCCAGGGTGCCCATTGGCCCTCCTCCTAGGGGTCTCTGACCCCAGCAAGCTACCGAGGGGTCCACCTCTCTCCCCCTGGACTTGCAATAGAGGCCCCAGGGTGCCCCGTGACCCTCCACCTAGGGGCCTCTGACCCCAGAAATCTACCCAGGGGTCCACCTCTCTCCCTAGACTTGCAAACTAGGCCCCAGGGTGCCCCATGGCCCTCCACGTAGGGACCTCTGACACCAGCAAGCTACCCAGGGGTCCACCTCTCTCCCTGGACTTGCAGTATAGGCCACAGTGTGCCCCCTTGCCCTCCACCTAGGGGCCTCTGACCCCAGCAAGCTACCCAGGGCTCCACTTCTCTCCCTGGACTTGCAGTAGAGGCCCCAGGGTGCCCCCTTGTCCTCCACCCAGGGGCTACTGACCCCAGCAAGCTACCCAGGGCTCCACCTCTCTCCCTGGACTTGCAATAGAGGCCCCAGGGTATCCCGTGGCCCTGCACCTAGGGGAATCTAAACCCAGCAAGCTACCCAGGGGTCCAGCTCTCTCCCTGGACTTGCAGTATAGGACCCAGGGTGCCCCCTGGCCCTCCACCTAGGGGCATCTGACACCAGCAAGCTACCCTGGGGTCCACCTCTCTCCCTGGACTTGCAGTAGAGGCCCCAGGGTGCTCGTGGCCCTCCACCTAGGGGGCCTCTGACCCCAGCAAGCTAACCAGGGGTCCACATCTCTCCTTGGACTTGCAGTGAAGGCCCCTGGGTGCCCCCTGGCCCTCCACCTAGGGGCCTCTGACCCCAGCAAGCTACCCGGGGGTCCAGCTCTCTCCCTGGACTTGCAATAGAGGCCCCAGGGTGCCCCCTTGCCCTCCACCCAGGGGCTACTGACCTCAGCAAGCTACCGAGGGGTCCACCTCTCTCCCTGGACTTGCAGTAGAGAACCCAGGGTGGCCCGTGGCCCTCTACCTAGGGGCCTCTGACCCCAGCAAGCTACCCAGGGGTCCACCTCTCTCCCTAGACTTGCAGTAGAGGCCCCAGGGTGACCGTTGGCCCTCCACCTAGGGGCCTCTGACCCCAGCAAGCTACCCAGGGTCCTACCTATCTCCCTGTACTTGCAGTAGAGTCCCCAGGGTACCCCCTGGCCCTCCACCTAGGGGCTTCTGACACCAGCAAGCTACCCAGGGCTCCAGCCCTCTCCCTGGACTTGCAATAGAGGGCCCAGGGTGCCCCCTTGCCCTCCACCTAGGGGCCTCTGACCCCAGCAAGCTACCCAGGGGTCCACATCTCTCCCTGGACTTGCAATAGAGGCCCCAGGGTGCCCCATGGCCCTCAACCTAGGGCCCTTTGACCCCAGCAAGCTACCCAGGGGTCCACCTCTCTCCCTGGACTTGCAGTATAGGCCACAGTGTGCCCCCTTGCCCTCCACCTAGGGGCCTCTGACCCCAGCAAGCTACTCAGGGGTCCACATCTCTCCCTGGACTTGCAATAGAGGCCCCAGGGTGCCCCCTTGCCCTCCACCCAGGGGCTATTGACCCCAGCAAGCTACCCAGGGCTCCACCTCTCTCCCTGGACTTGCAGTAGAGGCCCCAGGGTACCCCTTGGCCCTCCCCCTAGGGGCCTCTGACCCCAGCAAGCTACCCAGGGGTCCACATCTCTCCCTGGACTTGCAGTAGAGGCCCCAGGGTGCCCATTGGCCCTCCACCTAGGGGTCTCTGACCCCAGAAAGCTAGCGAGGGGTCCACCTCTCTCCCTGAACTTGCAATAGAGGCCCCAGGGTGCCCCATGACCCTCCACCTAGGGGCCTCTGACCGCAGCAAGCTACTCAGGGGTCCACCTCTCTCCCTGGACTTGCAGTATAGGCCCCTGGGTGCCCCCTGGCCCTCCATCCAGGGACGTCTGACCCCAGCAAGCTACCCAGGGCTCCACCTCTCTCCCTGGACTTGCAATAGAGGCCCCAGAGTATCCCGTGGCCCTCCACCTAGGGGAATCTAAACCCAGCAAGCTACCCAGGGGTCCACATCTCTCCCTGGACTTGCAATAGAGGCCCCAGGGTGCCCCATGGCCCTCAACCTAGGGCCCTTTGACCCAAGCAAGCTACCCAGGGGTCCACCTCTCTCCCTGGACTTGCAGTATAGGCCACAGTGTGCCCCCTTGCCCTCCACCTAGGGGCCTCTGACCCCAGCAAGCTACTCAGGGGTCCACATCTCTCCCTGGACTTGCAATAGAGGCCCCAGGGTGCCCCCTTGCCCTCCACCCAGGGGCTATTGACCCCAGCAAGCTACCCAGGGCTCCACCTCTCTCCCTGGACTTGCAGTAGAGGCCCCAGGGTACCCCTTGGCCCTCCCCCTAGGGGCCTCTGACCCCAGCAAGCTACCCAGGGGTCCACATCTCTCCCTGGACTTGCAGTAGAGGCCCCAGGGTGCCCATTGGCCCTCCACCTAGGGGTCTCTGACCCCAGAAAGCTACCGAGGGGTCCACCTCTCTCCCTGAACTTGCAATAGAGGCCCCAGGGTGCCCCATGACCCTCCACCTAGGGGCCTCTGACCGCAGCAAGCTACTCAGGGGTCCACCTCTCTCCCTGGACTTGCAGTATAGGCCCCTGGGTGCCCCCTGGCCCTCCATCCAGGGACGTCTGACCCCAGCAAGCTACCCAGGGCTCCACCTCTCTCCCTGGACTTGCAATAGAGGCCCCAGAGTATCCCGTGGCCCTCCACCTAGGGGAATCTAAACCCAGCAAGCTACCCAGGGGTCCAGCTCTCTCCCTGGACTTGCAGTTTAGGACCCAGGGTGCCCCCTGGCCCTCCACCTAGGGGCATCTGACACCAGCAAGCTACCCTGGGGTCCACCTCTCTCCCTGGACTTGCAGTAGAGGCCCCAGGGTGCTCGTGGCCCTCCACCTAGGGGGCCTCTGACCCCAGCAAGCTAACCAGGGGTCCACATCTCTCCTTGGACTTGAAGTGGAGGCCCCTGGGTGCCCCCTGGCCCTCCACCTAGGGGCCTCTGACCCCAGCAAGCTACCCGGGGGTCCAGCTCTCTCCCTGGACTTGCAATAGAGGACCCAGGGTGCCCCCTTGCCCTCCACCCAGGGGCTACTGACCTCAGCAAGCTACCGAGGGGTCCACCTCTCTCCCTGGACTTGCAGTAGAGAACCCAGGGTGGCCCGTGGCCCTCTACCTAGGGGCCTCTGACCCCAGCAAGCTACCCAGGGGTCCACATCTCTCCCTGGACTTGCAGTAGACGCCCCTGGGTGCCCCCTGGCCCTCCACCTAGGGGCCTCTGACCCTAGCAAGCTACCCAGGGGTCCACCTCTCTCCCTGGACTTATAGTAGAGGCCCTACGGTGCCCCTTGGCCCTCTCCCTAGGGGCCTCTGACACCAGCAAGCTACCCAGGGCTCCAACACTCTCCCTGGACTTGCAGTATAGGCCACAGGGTGCCCCCTTGCCCTCCACCTAGGGGCCTCTGACCCCAGCAAGCTACCCAGGGGTCCACATCTCTCCCTGGACTTGCAATAGAGGCCCCAGGGTGCCCCATGGCCCTCAACCTAGGGCCCTTTGACCCCAGCAAGCTACCCAGGGGTCCACCTCTCTTCCTGGACATGCAGTAGAGGCCCCAGAGTGCCCCGTGGCCCTCCACCTAGGGGCCTCTGACCCCAGCAAGCTACCCAGGGGTCCACATCTCTCCTTGGACTTGCAGTGGAGGCCCCTGGGTGCCCCCTGGCCCTCCACCTAGGGGCCTCTGACCTTAGCAAGCTACCCGGGGGTTCAGCTCTCTCCCTGGACTTGCAATAGAGGCCCCAGGGTGCCCCCTTGCCCTCCACCCAGGGGCCTCTGACCCCAGCAAGCTACCCAGGGGTCCACATCTCTCCCTGGACTTGCAGTAGAGGCCCCAGGGTGCCCATTGGCCCTCCACCTAGGGGTCTCTGACCCCAGAAAGCTACCGAGGGGTCCACCTCTCTCCCTGAACTTGCAATAGAGGCCCCAGGGTGCCCCATGACCCTCCACCTAGGGGCCTCTGACCGCAGCAAGCTACTCAGGGGTCCACCCCTCTCCCTGGACTTGCAGTATAGGCCCCTGGGTGCCCCCTGGCCCTCCATCCAGGGACGTCTGACCCCAGAAAGCTACCCAGTGCTCCACCTCTCTCCCTGGACTTGCAGTAGAGGCCCCAAGGTGCCCCTTGCCCTCCATCCATGGGCTACTGACCCCAGCAAGCTACCCAGGGCTCCCTCTCTCTCTGAACTTGCAGTAGAGGCCCCAGGGTACCCCCTGGCCCTCCACCTAGGGGCCTCAGACCCCAGCAAGCTACCCAGGGCTCCACCTCTCTCCCTGGACTTGTAGTAGAGGCCCTAGGCTGCCCTCTGGCCCTCCACCTAGGGCCCTCTGACCCCAGCAAGCTACCCAGGGCTCCACCTCTCTCCCTAGACTTACTATAGTGGCCCCAGGGTGCCCCGTGACCCTCCACCTAGGGGCCTCTGACCCCAGCATGCTACCCAGGGGTCCACCTCTCTCCCTGAACTTGCAGTAGAGGCCCCAGGATGCCCCCTGGCCCTCCACATATTGGCCTCTGACCCCAGCAAACTACCCAGGGGTCCACCTCTCTTCCTGGACTTGCAGTAGAGGCCCTACGGTGCCCCCTGGCCCTCCCCCTAGGGGCCTCTGACACCAGCAAGCTTCCCAGTGGTCCACCTCTCTCCCTAGACTTGCAGTAGAGGCCCCAGGGTGACCCTTGGCCCTCCACCTAGGGGCCTCTGACCCAAGCAAGCTACCCAGGGGCCTACCTATCTCCCTGGACTTGCAGTAGAGTCCCCAGGGTGCCCCATGGCCCTCCACCTAGGGCCCTCTGACCCCAGCAAGCTACCCAGGGCTCCAACTCTCTCCCTGGACTTGCAGTATAGGCCCCAGGGTGCCCCCTGGTCCTCCACCTAGGGGCCCCTGACCCAAGCAACCTGCCCAGGGGTCCACCTCTGTCCCTGGACTTGCAATAGAGGCCCCAGGGTGCCCCTTGGCCCTCCACCTAGGGGCCTCTGACCCCAGAAAGCTACCCAGGGGTCCACCTCTCTCCCTAGACTTGCAAACTAGGCCCCAGGGTGACCCTTGGCCTTCCACCTAGGGGCCTCTGACCCCAGCAAGCTGCCCTTGGGCCTGCCTATCTCCCTGTACTTTCAGTAGAGTCCCCAGGGTACCCCGTGGGCCTCCGCCTAGGGGCCTCTGAGTCCAGCAAGCTACCCAGGGGTCCACATCTCTCCCTGGACTTGCAGTAGAGGCCCCAGGGTACCCCGTGGCCCTCCACCTAGGGGCCTCTGAACCCAGCAAGCTACCCAGGGCTCCACTTCTGTCCCTGGACTTGTAGTATAGGCCACAGGGTGCCCCCTTGCCCTCCACCTAGGGGCCTCTGACCCCAGAAAGCTACCCAGGGCTTCACCTCTCTCCCTAGACTTGCAGTAGAGGCCCAAGGGTGCCCCTTGCCCTCCATCCATGGGCTACTGACCCCAGCAAGCTACCCAGGGCTCCACCTCTCTCCCTGATCTTGCAGTAGAGGCCCCAGGGTACCCCCTGGCCCTCCACCTAGGGGCCTCTGACCCCAGCAAGCTACCCAGGGCTCCACCTCTCTCCCTGGACTTGTAGTAGAGGCCCTAGGCTGCCCTCTGGCCCTCCACCTAGGGCCCTCTGACCCCAGCAAGCTACCCAGGGCTCCACCTCTCTACCTGGACTTGCAGTAGAGGACCCAGGGTCTCCATTGGCCCTCCACCTAGGGGTCTCTGACCCCAGCAAGCTACCGAGGGGTCCACCTCTCTCCCTGGACTTGCAATAGAGGCCCCAGGGTGCCCCGTGACCCTCCAACTAGGGGCCTCTGACCCCAGCAAGCTACCCAGGGCTCCACCTCTCTCCCTGGACTTGCAGTAGAGGACCCAGGGTATCCATTGGCCCTCCACCTAGGGGTCTCTGACCCCAGCAAGCTACCGAGGGGTCCACCTCTCTCCCTGGACTTGCAATAGAGGCCCCAGGGTGCCCCGTGACCTTCCAACCAGGGGCCTCTGACCCTAGCAAGCTACCCAGGGGTCCACATCTCTCCCTGGACTTGCAGTAGATGCCCCAGGGTGCCCCCTGGCCCTCCACCTAGGGGTCTCTGACCCCAGCAAGCTACCGAGGGGTCCATCTCTCTCCCTAGACTTACTATAGAGGCCCCAGGGTGCCCCGTGACCCTCCACCTAGGGGCCTCTGACCCCTAGGTGACCCCCATGGCCCTCCACCTAGGGCCCTCTGACCCCAGCAAGCTACCCAGGGCTCCAACTCTCTCCCTGGACTTGCAGTATAGGCCCCAGGGTGCCCCCTGGTCCTCCACCTAGGGGCCCCTGACCCAAGCAACCTGCCCAGGGGTCCACCTCTGTCCCTGGACTTGCAATAGTCTCTGACCCCAGCAAGCTACCGAGGGGTCCACCTCTCTCCCTGGACTTGCAATAGAGGCCCCAGGGTGCCCCGTGACCCTCCAACTAGGGGCCTCTGACCCCAGCAAGCTACCCAGGGGTCCACATCTCTCCCTGGACTTGCAGTAGACGCCCCTGGGTGCCCCCTGGCCCTCCACCTAGGGGTCTCTGACCCCAGCAAGCTACCGAGGGGTCCATCTCTCTCCCTAGACTTACTATAGAGGCCCCAGGGTGCCCCGTGACCCTCCACCTAGGGGCCTCTGACCCCTAGGTGACCCCCATGGCCCTCCACCTAGGGCCCTCTGACCCCAGCAAGCTACCCAGGGCTCCAACTCTCTTCCTGGACTTGCAGTATAGGCCCCTGGGTGCCCCCTGGTCCTCCACCTACTGGCCCCTGACCCAAGCAACCTGCCCAGGGGTCCACCTCTGTCCCTGGACTTGCAATAGAGGCCCCAGGGTACCCCTTGGCCCTCCACATAGGGGCCTCTGACCCCAGAAAGCTACCCAGGGGTCCACCTCTCTCCCTAGACTTGCAAACTAGGCCCCAGGGTGACCCTTGGCCCTCCACCTAGGGGCCTCTGACCCCAGCAAGCTGCCCAGGGGCCTGCCTATCTCCCTGTACTTGCAGTAGAGTCCCCAGGGTTCCCCATGGCCCTCCACGTAAGGCCCTCTGACCCCAGCAAGCTACCCAGGGGTCCACCTCTCTCCTTGGACTTGCAGTAAAGGCCACAGGGTGCTCCCTTGCCCTCCACCTAGGGGCCTCTGACCCCAGCAAGCTACCCGGGGCTCCACCTCTCTCCCTGGACTTGCAGTAGAGGCCCCAGGGTGCCCCCTTGCCCTCCACCCAGGGGCTACTGACCCGGCAAGCTACCCAGGGCTCCGCCTCTCTCCCTGGACTTGCAGTAGAGGCCCCAGGGTACCCCGTGGCCCTCCACCTAGGGGCCTCTGAGTCCAGCAGGCTACCCAGGGGTCCACCTCTCTCCCTGGACTTGCAGTAGAGGGCCCAGGGTTCTCGTGGCCCTCCACCTAGGGGGCCTCTGACCCCAGCAAGCTACCCAGGGGTCCACATCTCTCCTTGGACTTGCAGTGGAGGCCCCTGGGTGCCCCCTGGCCCTCCATCTAGGGGCCTCTGACCCCAGCAAGCTACCCGGGGGTCCAGCTCTCTCCCTGGACTTGCAATAGAGGCCCCAGGGTGCCCCCTTGCCCTCCACCGAGGGGCTACTGACCCCAGCAAGCTACCGAGGGGTCCACTTCTCTCCCTAGACTTGCAGACTAGGCCCCAGGGTGATCATTGGCCCTCCAGCTAGGGGCCTCTGACCCCAGCAAGCTGCCCAGGGGCCTGCCTATCTCCCTGGACTTGCAGTAGAGTCCCCAGGGTGCCCCATGGCCCTCCACATAGGGCCCTCTGACCAGAGCAAGCTACCCAGGGGTCCCCATCTCTCCCTGGACTTGCAGTATAGGCCACAGGGTGCCCCCTTGCCCTCCACCTAGGGCCCTTTGACCCCAGCAAGCTACCCAGGGCTCCACTTCTCTCCCTGGACTTGCAGTAGAGTCCCCAGGGTGCCCCCTTGCCCTCCACCCAGGGGCTACTGACCTCAGCAAGCTACCCAGGGCTCCACCTCTCTCCCTGGACTTGCAGTAGAGGCCCCAGGGTACCCCATGGCCCTCCGCCTAGGGGCATCTGACCCCAGCAAGCAACCCAGGGGTCCACCTCTCTCCCTGGACTTGCAGTATAGGACCCAGGGTGCCCCCTGACCGTACACCTAGGGGCCTCTGACCCCAGCAAGCTACCCAGGGGCCTACCTATCTCCCTGGACTTGCAGTAGAGTCCCCAGGGTGCCCCATGGCTTTCCAACTAGGGTCCTCTGACCCCAGCAAGCTACCCAGGGCTCCAACTCTCTCCCTGGACTTGCAGTAGAGTCCCCAGGGTGCCCCATGGCCCTCCACCTAGGGCCCTCTGACCCCAGCAAGCTACTCAGGGCTCCAACTCTCTCCCTGAACTTGCAGTATAGGCCTCAGGGTGCCCCCTTGTCCTCCACCTAGGGGCCCCTAACCCAAGCAAGCTGCCCAGGGGTCCACCTCTCTCCCTGGACTTGCAAAAGAGGCCACAGGGTGCCCCTTGGCCCTCCACCTAGGGGCCTCTGACCCCAGAAAGCTACCCAGGGGTCAACCTCTCTCCCTAGACTTGCAGACTAGATCCCAGGGTGACCCTTGGACCCCCACCTAGGGGCGTCTAACCCCAGCAAGAAAACAAGGGGCCTGCCTATCTCCCTGGACTTGCAGTAGAGTCCCCAGGGTGCCCCATGGCCCTTCACGCAGGGCCCTCTGACCCCAGGAAGCTACCCAGGGGTCCACCTCTCTCCCTGGACTTGCAGTATAGGCCACAGGGTGCCCCCTTGCCCTCCACCTAGGGGCCTCTAACCCCAGCAAGCTACCCAGGGCTCCACTTCTCTCCCTGGACTTGCAGTAGAGGCCCCAGGGTGCCCCCTTGCCCTCCACCCAGGTGCTACTGACCCCAGCAAGCTACCCAAGGCTCCACCTCTCTCCCTGGACTTGCAGTAGAGGCCCCAGGGTACCCTGTGGCCCTCCACCTAGGGGCCTCTGAGTCCAGCAAGCTACCCAGGGGTCCACCTCTCTCCCTGGACTTGCAGTAGAGGCCCCAGGGTACCCCATGGCCCTCCACCTAGGGGCCTCTGAACCCAGCAAGCTACCCAGGGGTCCAGCTCTCTCCCTGGACTTGCAATAGAGGCCCTACGGTGCCCCATTGCCCTCCACCCAGGGGCTACTGACCCCAGCAAGCTACCCAGGGCTCCACCTCTCTCCCTGGACTTGCATTAGAGGCCCCCGGGTGCCCATTGGCCCTCCTCCTAGGCGCCTTTGACCCCAGCAAGCTACCCAGTGGTCCACCTCTCTCCCTGGCTTATAGGTGAGGTCCAGGGTTCCCCCTGGCCATCCACCTAGGGGCCTCTGACCCCAGCAAACTACCCAGGGGTCCACCTCTTTTCCTGGACTTGCAGTAGAGGCCCCAGGGTTCCCATTTGCCCTCCACCTAGGGGTCTCTGACCCCAGCAAGCTACCGAGGGGTCCACCTCTCTCCCTGGACTTGCAATAGAGGCCCCAGGGTGCCCCGTGAACCTCCACCTAGGGGCTTCTGACCCCAGCAAGCTACCCAGGGGTCCACATCTCTCCCTGGACTTGCAATAGAGGCCCCAAGGTGCCCCCTTGCCCTCCACCCAATGGCTACTGACCCCAGCAAGCTACCCAGGGCTTCACCTCTCTCCCTGGACTTGCAATAGAGGCCCCAGGGTTCCCCTTGGCCCTCCACCTAGGGGCCTCTGACCCCAGAAAGCTACCCAGGGGTCCACCTCTCTCCCTAGACTTGCAGACTAGGCCCAGGGTGACCCTTGGCCCTCCACCTAGGGGCCTCTGACCCCAGCAAGCTGCCTAGGGGCCTGCCTATCTCCCTGGACTTGCAGTAGAGTCCCCAGGGTGCCCCATGGCCCTCCACGTAGGGCCCTCTGACCCCAGCAAGCTAACCAGGGCTCCACCTCTCTCCCTGGACTTGCAGTATAGGCCACAGGGTGCCCCCTTGCCCTCCACCTAGGGGCCTCTGACCCCAGCAAGCTACCCAGGGCTCCACTTCTCTCCCTGGACTTGCAGTAGAGGCCCCAGGGTGCCCCCTTGCCCTCCACCCAGGGGCTACTGACCCCAGCAAGCTACCCAGGGCTCCACCTCTATCCCTGGACTTGAAGTAGAGGCTTCAGGGTGCCCCCTGGTCCTCCACCTAGGGGCCCCTGACCCAAGCAAGCTGCCCAGGGGTCCACTTCTCTCCCTGGACTTGCAGTAGACGCCCCAGGGTGCCCCCTTGCCCTCCACCCAGGGGCTACTGAACCCAGCAAGCTACCCAGGGCTCCACCTCTCTCCCTGGACTTGCAGTAGAGGCCCCAGGGTACCCCGTGGCCCTCCACCTAGGGGCCTCTGAGTCCAGCAAGCTACCCAGGGGTCCACCTCTCTCCCTGGACTTGCAGTAGAGGCCCCAGGGTACCCCGTGGCCCTCCACCTAGGGGCCTCTGAACCCAGCAAGCTACCCAGGGGTCCAGCTCTCTCCCTGGACTTGCAATAGAGGCCCTACGGTGCCCCCTTGCCCTCCACCCAGGGGTTACTGACCCCAGCAAGCTACCCAGGGCTCCACCTCTCTCCCTGGACTTGCATTAGAGGCCCCAGGGTGCCCATTGGCCCTCCACCTATGGGCCTCTGACCCCAGCAAGCTACCCGGTGGTCCACCTCTCTCCCTGGCTTATAGGTGAGGTCCAGGGTGCCCCCTGGCCCTCCACCTAGGGGCCTCTGACCCCAGCAAACTACCCAGGGGTCCACCTCTTTTCCTGGACTTACAGTAAAGTCCCCAGGGTGCCCCATGGCCCTCCACCTAGGGCCCTCTGACCCCAGCAAGCTACCCAGGGCTCCAACTCTCTCCCTGGACTTGCAGTATAGGCCCCAGGGTGCCCCCTGGTCCTCCACCTAGGGGCCTCTGACCCTAGCAAACTACCCAGGGGTCCACCTCTCTCCCTGGACTTGCAGTAGAGTCCCCAGGGTGCCCCATGGCCCTCCACCTAGGGCCCTCTGACCCCAGCAAGCTACCCAAGGGTCCCCATCTCTCCTTGGACTTGCAGTATAGGCCACAGGGTGCCCCCTTGCCCTCCACCTAGGGCCCTTTGACCCCAGCAAGCTACCCAGAGCTCCACTTCTCTCCCTGGACTTGCAGTAGAGTCCCCAGGGTGCCCCCTTGCCCTCCACCCAGGGGCTACTGACCCCAGCAAGCTACCCAGGGCTCCACATCTCTCCCTGGACTTGCAGTAGAGGCCCCAGGGTACCCCGTGGCCCTCCGCCTAGGGGCCTCTGAGTCCAGCAAGCTACCCAGGGGTCCACATCTCTCCCTGGACTTGCAGTAGAGGCCCCAGGGTACCCCGTGGCCCTCCACCTAGGGGCCTCTGAACCCAGCAAGCTACCCAGGGGTCCAGCTCTCTCCCTGGACTTGCAATAGAGGCCCCAGGGTGCCCCCTTGCCCTCCACCCAAGGGCTACTGACCCCAGCAAGCTACCCAGGGCTCCACCTCTATCCCTGGACTTGAAGTAGAGGCTTCAGGGTGCCCCCTTGCCCTCCACCTTGGGGCCTCTGACCACAGCAAGCTACCCAGGGCTCCACCTCTCTCCCTGGACTTGCAGTAGATGCCCCAGGGTGCCCCCTTGCCCTCCATCCATGGGCTACTGACCCCAGCAAGCTACCCAGGGCTCCACCTCTCTCCCTGAACTTGCAGTAGAGGCCCCAGGGTACCCCCTGGCCCTCCACCTAGGGGCCTCTGACCCCAGCAAGCTACCCAGGGCTCCACCTCTCTCCCTGGACTTGTAGTAGAGGCCCTAGGCTGCCCTCTGGCCCTCCACCTAGGGGGCCTCTGACCCCAGCAAGCTACCCAGGGCTCCACCTCTCTCCCTGGACTTGCAGTAGAGGCCCCAGGGTGCCCATTGGCCCTCCACCTAGGGGTCTCTGACCCCAGCAAGCTACCGAGGGGTCAACCTCTCTCCCTGGACTTGCAATAGAGGCCCCAGGGTGACCCGTGACCCTCCACCTAGGGGCCTCTGACCCCAGCAAGCTACCCAGGGGTCCACATCTCTCCCTGGACTTGCAGTAGACGCCCCTGGGTGCCCCCTGGCCCTCCACCTAGGGGCCTCTGACCCCAGCAAGCTACCCAGGGGTCCACCTCTCTCCCTGGACTTTTAGTAGAGGCCCCAGGGTGCCCCCTGGCCCTCCACCTAGGGGCCTCTGAGTCCAGCAAGCTACCCAGGGGTCCACATCTCTCCCTGGACTTGCAGTAGAGGCCCCAGGGTACCCCATGACCCTCCACCTAGGGGCCTCTGAACCCAGCAAGCTACCCAGGGGTCCAGCTCTCTCCCTGGACTTGCAATAGAGGCCCCAGGGTGCCCCCTTGCCCTCCACCCAAGGGCTACTGACCCCAGCAAGCTACCCAGGACTCCACCTCTCTCCCTGGACTTTGTAGTAGAGGCCCTAGGCTGCCCTCTGGCCCTCCACCTAGGGGGCCTCTGACCCCAGCAAGCTACCCAGGGCTCCACCTCTCTCCTTGGACTTGCAGTAGAGGCTCTAGGGTGCCCATTGGCCCTCCATGTAGGGGTCTCTGACCCCAGCAAGCTACCGAGGGGTCCACCTCTCTCCCTGGACTTGCAATAGAGGCCCCAGGGTGCCCCGTGACCTTCCACCTAGGGGCCTCTGACACCAGCAAGCTTCCCAGTGGTCCACCTCTCTCCCTAGACTTGCAGTAGAGGCCCCAGGGTGACCCTTGGCCCTCCACCTAGGGGCCTCTGACCCCAGCAAGCTACCCAGGGGCCTACCTATCTCCCTGGACTTGCAGTAGAGTACCCAGGGTGCCCCATGGCCCTCCACCTAGGGTCCTCTGACCCCAGCAAGCTACCCAGGGCTCCAACTCTCTCCCTGGACTTGCAGTATAGGCCACAGGGTGCCCCCTTGCCCTCCACCCAGGGGCTACTTACCCCAGCAAGCTACCCGGGGCTCCACCTCTCTCCCTGGACTTGCAGTAGGGGCCCCAGGGTACCCCGTGGCCCTCCACCTAGGGGCCTCTGATTTCAGCAAGCTAACCAGGGGTTCACCTCTCTCCCTGGACTTGCAGTAGAGGCCCCAGGGTACCCCTTGGCCCTCCACCTAGGGGCCTCTGAACCCAGCAAGCTACCCAGGGGTCCAGCTCTCTCCCTGGACTTGCAATAGAGGCCCCAGGGTGCCCCATTGCCCTCCGCCCAGGGGCTACTGACCCCAGCAAGCTACCCAGGGCTCCACTTCTCTCCCTGGACTTGTAGTAGAGGCCCTAGGCTGCCCTCTGGCCCTCCACCTAGGGGCCTCTGACCCCAGCAAGCTACCCTGGGGTCCACATCTCTCCCTGGACTTTTAGTAGAGGCCCCAGGGTGCCCCCTGGTCCTCCACTTAGGGGCCTCTGACCCTAGCAAACTACCCAGGGGTCCACCTCTCTACCTGGACTTGCTGTAGAGGCCCCAGGGTGCTCCGTGGCCCTCCACCTAGGGGCCTCTGACCCCAGCAAGCTACCCTGGGGTCCACCTCTCTCCCTGGACTTGCAGTAGAGGCCCCAGGGTGCCCCTTGGGCCTCCACCTAGGGGCCTTTGACCCCAGCAAGCTACCGAGAGGTCCACCTCTCTCCCTGGACTTGCAGTAGAGGGCCCAGGGTGCCCCCTTGCCCTCCACCTAGGGGCCTCTGACCCCAGCAAGCTACCCAGGGCTCCACTTCTGTCCCTGGACTTGCAGTAGAGGCCCCAGGGTGCCCCCTTGCCCTCCACCCAGGGGCTACTGACCCCAGCAAGCTACCCAGGGCTCCACCTCTCTCCCTGGACTTGCAGTAGAGGCCCCAGGGTACCCCGTGGCCCTCCATCTAGGGGCCTCTGAGTCCAGCAAGCTACCCAGGGGTCCACCTCTCTCCCTGGACTTGCAGTAGAGGCCCCAGGGTACCCCGTGGCCCTCCACCTAGGGGCCTCTGAACCCAGCAAGCTACCCAGGGGTCCAGCTCTCTCCCTGGACTTGCAATAGAGGCCCTACGGTGCCCCCTTGCCCTCCACCCAGGGGCTACTGACCCCAGCAAGCTACCCAGGGCTCCACCTCTCTCCCTGGACTTGCAGTAGAGGCCCCAGGGTGCCCATTGGCCCTCCACCTAGGGGCCTCTGACCCAAGCAAGCTATCCAGGGGTCCACCTCTCTCCCTGGCTTATAGGTGAGGTCCAGGGTGCCCCCTGGCCCTCCACCCAGGGGCCTCTGACCCCAGCAAGCTACCCAGGGGTCCACCTCTTTTCCTGGACTTACAGTACAGTCCCCAGGGTGCCCCATGACCCTCCACCTAGGGCCCTCTGACCCCAGCAAGCTACCCAGGGCTCCAACTCTCTCCCTGGACTTGCACTATAGGCCCCAGGGTGCCCCCTGGTCCTCCACCTAGGGGCCTCTGACCCTAGCAAACTACCCAGGGCTCCACCTCTCTCCCTGGACTTGCAGTATAGGCCACAGGGTGCCCCCTTGCCCTCCACCTTGGGGCCTCTGACCCCAGCAAGCTACCCAGAGGTCCACCTCTTTTCCTGGACTTACAGTAGAGTCCCCAGGGTGCCCCCTGGCCCTCCACCTAGGGGCCTCTGACCCCAGCAAGCTACCCAGGGGTCCACCTCTCTCCCTGGACTTTCAGTATAGGCCCCAGGGTGCCCCCTGGCCCTCTAACTAGGGGCCTCTGACCCCAGCAAGCTACCCAGGGGTCCACCTCTCTCCTTGGACTTGCAGTATAGGCCCCAGGGTGCCCCCTGGCCCTCCACCTAGGGGAATCTGACCCCAGCAAGCAACCCAGGGGTCCACCTCTCTCCCTGGACTTGCATTATAGGACCCAGGGTGCCCCCTGGCCGTACACCTAGGGGCATCTGACACCAGCAAGCTACCCAGGGGTCCACCTCTCTCCCTGGACTTGCAGTATAGGCCCCAGAGTGCCCTCTGGCCCTCCACCTAGTGGCTTCTGACCACAGCAAGCTACCCAGGGCTCCACCTCTCTCCCTGGACTTGCTGTAGAGGCCCTAGGCTGCCCTCTGGCCCTCCACCTAGGGGCCTCTGACCCCAGCAAACTACCCAGGGGTCCACCTCTTTTCCTGGACTTACAGTAGAGTCCCCAGGGTGCCCCATGGCCCTCCACCTAGGGCCCTCTGACCCCAGCATGCTACCCAGGGCTCCACCTCTCTCCCTGGACTTATATTAGAGGCCCTACGGTGCCCCCAGGGCCTCCCCCTAGGGCCCTTTGACCCAAGCAAGCTACCCAGGGGTCCACCTCTCTCCCTGGACTTGCAGTATAGGCCACAGGGTGCCCCCTTGCCCTCCACCTTGGGGCCTCTGACCCCAGCAAGCTACCCATTGCTCCACCTCTCTCCCTGGACTTGCAGTAGATGCCCCAGGGTGCCCTGTGACCCTCCACATAGGGGCGTCTGACCCCAGCAAGCTACCCAGGGGTCCACATCTCTCCCTGGACTTTTAGTAGAGTCCCCAGGGTGCCCCCTTGCCCTCCACCCAGGGGCTACTGACCTCAGCAAGCTACCCGGGGCTCCACCTCTCTCCCTGGACTTGCAGTAGAGGCCCCAGGGTACCCCTTGGCCCTCCGCCTAGGGGCCTCTGAGTCCAGCAAGCTACCCAGGGGTCCACATCTCTCCCTGGACTTGCAGTAGAGGCCCCAGGGTACCCTGTGGCCCTCCACCTAGGGGCCTCTGAACCCAGCAAGCTACCCAGGGGTCCAGCTCTCTCCCTGGACTTGCAATAGAGGCCCCAGGGTGCCCCCTTGCCCTCCACCCAAGGGCTACTGACCCCAGCAAGCTACCCAGGGCTCCACCTCTCTCCCTGGACTTGTAGTAGAGGCCCTAGGCTGCCCTCTGGCCCTCCACCTAGGGGCTTCTGACCCCAGAAAGCTACCCAGGGCTCCACCTCTCTCCCTGGACTTGCTGTAGAGGTCCCAAGGTGCCCCGTGGCCCTACACCTAGGGGCCTCTGACCCCAGCAAGCTACCCGGGGGTCCAGCTCTCTCCCTGGACTTGCAATAGAGGCCGCAGGGTGACCCCTTGCCCTCCACCCAGGGGCTACTGACCCCAGC
Organism: Danio rerio; assembly: GCF_052040795.2. Classification (NCBI taxonomy): domain Eukaryota; kingdom Metazoa; phylum Chordata; class Actinopteri; order Cypriniformes; family Danionidae; genus Danio; species Danio rerio. Next base: position 19,874,825 of record NC_141030.1, read on the forward strand.
AAGCTACCCAGGGCTCCACCTCTCTCCCTGGACTTGTAGTAGAGGCCATAGGCTGCCCATTGGCCCTCCACCTAGGGGTCTTTGACTCCAGCAAGCTACCGAGGGGTCCACCTTTCTTCCTGGACTTGCAATAGAGGCCCCAGGGTGCCCCGTGACCCTCCACATAGGGGCGTCTGACCCCAGCAAGCTACCCAGGGGTCCACATCTCTCCCTGGACTTTTAGTAGAGGCCCCAGGGTGCCCCCCGGCCCTCCACCTAGGGGCCTCTGACCCCAGCAAACTACCCAGGGCTCCACCTCTCTTCCTGGACTTGCAGTAGAGGCCCTACGGTGCCCCCTGGCCCTCCCCCTAGGGGCCTCTGACACCAGCAAGCTTCCCAGTGGTCCACCTCTCTCCCTAGACTTGCAGTAGAGGCCCCAGGGTGAACCTTGGCCCTCCACCTAGGGGCCTCTGACCCCAGCAAGCTACCCAGGGGCCTACCTATCTCCCTGGACTTGCAGTAAGTCCCCAGGGTGCTCCGTGGCCCTCCACCTAGGGGCCTCTGACCCCAGCAAGCTACCCTGGGGTCCACCTCTCTCCCTGGACTTGCAGTAGAGGCCCTAGGGTGCCCCTTGGGCCTCCACCTAGGGGCCTCTGACCCCAGCAAGCTACCGAGAGGTCCACCTCTCTCCCTGGACTTGCAGTAGAGGGCCCAGGGTGCCCCCTTGCCCTCCACCTAGGGGCCTCTGACCCCAGCAAGCTACCCAGGGCTCCACTTCTGTCCCTGGACTTGCAGTAGAGGCCCCAGGGTGCCCCCTTGCCCTCCACCCATGGGCTACTGACCCCAGCAAGCTACCCAGGGCTCCACCTCTCTCCCTGGACTTGCAGTAGAGGCCCCAGGGTACCCCGTGGCCCTCCATCTAGGGGCCTCTGAGTCCAGCAAGCTTCCCAGGGGTCCACCTCACTCCCTGGACTTGCAGTAGAGGCCCCAGGGTACCCCTTGGCCCTCCACCTAGGGGCCTCTGAACCCAGCAAGCTACCCAGGGGTCCAGCTCTCTCCCTGGACTTTCAGTAGAGGCCCCAGGGTGCCCATTGGCCCTCCACCTAGGGGCCTCTGACCCAAGCAAGCTATCCAGGGGTCCACCTCTCTCCCTGGCTTATAGGTGAGGTCCAGGGTGCCCCCTGGCCCTCCACCCAGGGGCCTCTGACCCCAGCAAACTACCCAGGGGTCCACCTCTTTTCCTGGACTTACAGTAGAGTCCCCAGGGTGCCCCATGGCCCTCCACCTAGGGCCCTCTGACCCCAGCAAGCTACCCAGGGCTCCAACTCTCTCCCTGGACATGCACTATAGGCCCCAGGGTGCCCCCTGGTCCTCCACCTAGGGGCCTCTGACCCTAGCAAACTACCCAGGGCTCCACCTCTCTCCCTGGACTTGCAGTATAGGCCCCAGGGTGCCCATTGGCCCTCCACCTAGGGGCCTCTGACCCAAGCAAGCTACCCAGGGGTCCACCTCTCTCCCTGGCTTATAGGTGAGGTCCAGGGTGCCCCCTGGCCCTCCACCTAGGGGCCTCTGACCCCAGCAAACTACCCAGGGGTCCACCTCTTTTCCTGGACTTACAGTAGAGTCCGCAGGGTGCCCCTTGGCCCTAAACCTAGGGCCCTCTGACCCCATTAAGCTACCCAGGGCTCCAACTCTCTCCCTGGACTTGCACTATAGGCCTCAGGGTGCCCCCTGGTCCTCCACCTAGGGGCCTCTGACCCTAGCAAACTACCCAGGGGTCCACCTCTCTCCCTGGACTTGCTGTAGAGGCCTCAGGGTGCCCCGTGGCCCTCCACCTCGGGGCCTCTGATCCCAGCAAGCTACCCTGGGGTCCACCTCTCTCCCTGGACTTGCAGTAGAGGCCCCAGGGTGCCCCTTGGCCCTCCACCTAGGGGGCCTCTGACCCCAGCAAGCTACCCAGGGCTCCACCTCTCTCCCTGGACTTGCAGTAGAGGCTCCAGGGTGCCCATTGGCCCTCCACGTAGGGGTGTCTGACCCCAGCAAGCTGCCGAGGGGTCCACCTCTCTCCCTGGACTTGCAATAGAGGCCCCAGGGTGCCCCGTGACCTTCCACCTAGGGGCCTCTGACCCCAGCAAGCTACCCAGGGGTACACCTCTCTCCCTGGACTTGCAGTATAGGCCCCAGGGTGCCCCCTGGCCCTCTAACTAGGGGCCTCTGACCCCAGCAAGCTACCCAGGGGTCCACCTCTCTCCTTGGACTTGCAGTATAGGCCCCAGGGTGCCCCCTGGCCCTCCACCTAGGGGAATCTGACCCCAGCAAGCAACCCAGGGGTCCACCTCTCTCCCTGGACTTGCATTATAGGACCCAGGGTGCCCCCTGGCCGTACACCTAGGGGCATCTGACACCAGCAAGCTACCCAGGGGTCCACCTCTCTCCCTGGACTTGCAGTATAGGCCCCAGGGTGCCCTCTGGCACTCCACCTAGGGGCTTCTGACCCCAGCAAGCTACCCAGGGCTCCACCTCTCTCCCTGGACTTGCTGTAGAGGCCCAAAGGTGCCCCGTGGCCCTCCACCTAGGGGCCTCTGACCCCAGCAAGCTACCCGGGGGTCCAGCTCTCTTCCTGGACTTACAGTAGAGGCCCCAGGGTGCCCCCTTGCCCTCCACCCAGGGGCTACTGACCCCAGCAAGCTACCCAGGGCTCCACCGCTCTCCCTGGACTTGTAGTAGAGGCCCTAGGCTGCCCTCTGGCCCTCCACCTAGGGGCCTCTGACCCCAGCAAGCTACCCAGGGGTCCACCTCTCTCCCTGGACTTGCACTAGAGGCCCCAGGGTGCCCATTTTCCCTCCACCTAGGGGTCTCTGACCCCAGCAAGCTACCGAGGGTTCCACCTCTCTCCCTGGACTTGCAATAGAGGCCCCAGGGTGCCCCGTGATTCTCCACCTAGGGGCCTCTGACCCCTGCAAGCTACCCAGGGGTCCACATCTCTCCCTGGACTTTTAGTAGAGGCCCCAGGGTGCCCCCTGGCCCTCCCCTTAGGGGCCTCTGACCCCAGCAAACTACCCAGGGGTCCACCTCTCTTCCTGGACTTGCATTATAGGACCCAGGGTGCCCCCTGGCCGTACACCTAGGGGCATCTGACACCAGCAAGCTACCCAGGGGTCCACCTCTCTCCCTGGACTTGCAGTATAGGCCCTACGGTGCCCCCTGGCCCTCCCCTTAGGGGCCTCTGACACCAGCAAGCTTCCCAGTGGTCCACCTCTCTCCCTAGACTTGCAGTAGAGGCCCCAGGGTGCCCCCTGGTCCTCCACGTAGGGGCCTTTGACCCTAGCAAACTACCCAGGGGTCCACCTCTCTCGCTGGATTTGCTGAGGAGGCCCCAGGGTGCTCCGTGGCCCTCCACCTAGGGGCCTCTGACCCCAGCAAGCTACCCAGGGCTCCACTTCTCTCCCTGGACTTGCAGTAGAGGCCCCAGGGTGCCCCCTTGCCCTCCACCCAGGGGCTACTGACCCCAGCAAGCTAGCCAGGGCTCCACCTCTCTCCCTGGACTTGCAGTAGAGGCCCCAGGGTACCCCGTGGCCCTCCACCTAGGGGCCTCTGAGTCCAGCAAGCTACCCAGGGGTCCAGCTCTCTCCCTGGACTTGCAATAGAGGCCCCAGGGTGCCCCCTTGCCCTTCACCTAGGGGCTACTGACCCCAGCAAGCTACCCAGGGCTCCATCTCTCTCACTGGACTTGTAGTAGAGGCCCTGGGCTGCCCTCTGGGCCTCCACCTAGGGGCCTCTGACCCCAGCAAGCTACCCAGGGCTCCACTTCTCTCCCTAGACTTGCAATAGAGGCCCCAGGGTGACCCTTGGCCCTACACCCAGGGGCCTCTGACCCCAGCAAGCTACCCAGGGGCTTACCTATCTCCCTGGACTTGCAGTAGAGTCCCCAGGGTGCCCCATGGCCCTCCACCTAGGGTCCTCTGACCCCAGCAAGCTACCCAGGGCTCCAACTCTCTCCTTGGACTTGCAGTAGAGTCCCCAGGGTGCCACATGGCCCTCCACCTAGGGCCCTCTGACCCCAGCAAGCTACCCAGGGCTCCACCTCTCTCCCTGAACTTGCAGTATAGGCCTCAGGGTGCCCCCTGGTCCTCCACCTAGGGGCCCCTGACCCAAGCAAGCTGCCCAGGGGTCCACCTCTCTCCCTGGACTTGCAATAGAGGCCCCAGGGTGCCCCTTGGCCCTCCACCTAGGGGCCTCTGACCCTAGCAAACTACCCAGGGGTCCACCTCTCTCCCTAGACTTGCAGACTAGGCCCCAGGGTGACCCTTGGCCCCCCACCTAGGGGCCTCTAACCCCAGCAAGCTGCCCAGGGGCCTGCCTATCTCCCTGGACTTGCAGTAGAGTCCCCAGGGTGCCCTATGGCCCTTCACGTAGGGCCCTCTGACCCCAGGAAGCTACCCAGGGGTCCACCTCTCTCCCTGGACTTGCAGTATAGGCCACAGGGTGCCCCCTTGCCCTCCACCTAGGGACCTCTGACCCCAGCAAGCTACCCAGGGCTCCACTTCTCTCCCTGGACTTGCAGTAGAGGCCCCAGGGTGCCCCCTTGCCCTCCACCCAGGGGCTAATGACCCCAGCAAGCTACCCAGGGCTCCACCTCTCTCCCTGGACTTGCAGTAGAGGCTCCAGGGTACCCCGTGGCCCTCCACCTAGGGGCCTCTGAGTCCAGCAAGCTACCCAGGGCTCCACCTCTCTCCCTGGACTTGCAGTAGAGGCCCCAGGGTGCCCATTGGCCCTCCACCTAGGGGCCTCTGACCCAAGCAAGCTATCCAGGGGTCCACCTCTCTCCCTGGCTTATAGGTGAGGTCCAGGGTGCCCCTGGCCCTCCACCCAGGGGCCTCTGACCCCAGCAAGCTACCCAGGGGTCCACCTCTTTTCCTGGACTTACAGTACAGTCCCCAGGGTGCCCCATGGCCCTCCACCTAGGGCCCTCTGACCCCAGCAAGCTACCCAGGGCTCCAACTCTCTCCCTGGACTTGCACTATAGGCCCCAGGGTGCCCCCTGGTCCTCCACCTAGGGGCCTCTGACCCTAGCAAACTACCCAGGGCTCCACCTCTCTCCCTGGACTTGCAGTATAGGCCACAGGGTGCCCCCTTGCCCTCCACCTTGGGGCCTCTGACCCCAGCAAGCTACCCAGGGGTCCACCTCTTTTCCTGGACTTACAGTAGAGTCCCCAGGGTGCCCCCTGGCCCTCCACCTAGGGGACTCTGACCCCAGCAAACTACCCAGGGGTCCACCTCTTTTCCTGGACTTACAGTAGAGTCCCCAGGGTGCCCCATGGCCCTCCACCTAGGGCCCTCTTACCCCAGCAAGCTACCCAGGGCTCAACCTCTCTCCCTGGACTTATAGTAGAGGCCCTACGGTGCCCCCTGGCCCTCCCCCTAGGGCCCTTTGACCCAAGCAAGCTACCCAGGGGTCCACCTCTCTCCCTGGACTTGCAGTATAGGCCACAGGGTGCCCCCTTGCCCTCCACCTTGGGGCCTCTGACCCCAGCAAGCTACCCAGGGCTCCACCTCTCTCCCTGGACTTGCAGTAGATGCCCCAGGGTGCCCCCTTGCCCTCCATCCATGGGCTACTGACCCCAGCAAGCTACCCAGGGCTCCACCTCTCTCCCTGAACTTGCAGTAGAGGCCCCAGGGTACCCCCTGGCCCTCCACCTAGGGGCCTCTGACCCCAGCAAGCTACCCAGGGCTCCACCTCTCTCCCTGGACTTGTAGTAGAGGCCCTAGGCTGCCCTCTGGCCCTCCACCTAGGGGCGTTTGACCCCAGCAAGCTACCCAGGGCTCCACCTCTCTCCCTGGACTTGCAGTAGAGGCCCCAGGGTGCCCATTGGCCCTCCACCTAGGGGTCTCTGACCCCAGCAAGCTACCGAGGGGTCAACCTCTCTCCCTGGACTTGCAATAGAGGCCCCAGGGTGCCCCGTGACCCTCCACCTAGGGGCCTCTGACCCCAGCAAGCTACCCAGGGGTCCACATCTCTCCCTGGACTTGCAGTAGACGCCCCTGGGTGCCCCCTGGCCCTGCACCTAGGGGCCTCTGACCCCAGCAAGCTTCCCAGGGGTCCACCTCTCTCCCTGGACTTTTAGTAGAGGCCCCAGGGTGCCCCCTGGCCCTCCACCTAGGGGCCTCTGAGTCCAGCAAGCTACCCAGGGGTCCAAATCTCTCCCTGGACTTGCAGTAGAGGCCCCAGGGTACCCCATGACCCTCCACCTAGGGGCCTCTGAACCCAGCAAGCTACCCAGGGGTCCAGCTCTCTCCCTGCACTTGCAATAGAGGCCCCAGGGTGCCCCCTTGCCCTCAACCCAAGGGCTACTGACCCCAGCAAGCTACCCAGGACTCCACCTCTCTCCCTGGACTTTGTAGTAGAGGCCCTAGGCTGCCCTCTGGCCCTCCACCTAGGGGGCCTCTGACCCCAGCAAGCTACCCAGGGCTCCACCTCTCTCCCTGGACTTGCAGTAGAGGCTCTAGGGTGCCCATTGGCCCTCCACGTAGGGGTCTCTGACCCCAGCAAGCTACCGAGGGGTCCACCTCTCTCCCTGGACTTGCAATAGAGGCCCCAGGGTGCCCCGTGACCTTCCACCTAGGGGCCTCTGACCCCAGCAAGCTACCCAGGGGTCCACCTCTCTCCTTGGACTTGCAGTATAGGCCCCAGGGTGCCCCCTGGCCCTCTAACTAGGGGCCTCTGACCCCAGCAAGCTACCCAGGGGTCCACCTCTCTCCCTGGACTTGCAGTATAGGACCCAGGGTGCCCCCTGGACCTCCCCCTAGGGGCCTCTGACACCAGCAAGCTTCCCAGTGATTCACCTCTCTCCCTGGACTTGCAGTAGAGGCTCCAGGTTGACCCTTGGCCCTCCACCTAGAGGCCTCTGACCCTAGCAAGCTGCCCAGGGGCCTGCCTATCTCCCTGGACTTGCAGTAGAGTCCCCAGGGTGCCCCGTTACCCTCCACCTGGGGGCCTCTGACCCCAGCAAGCTACCCAGGGGTCCACATCTCTCCCTGGACTTGCAGTAGACGCTGCTGGGTGCCCCCTGCCCCTCCACCTAGGGCCCTCTGACCCAAGCAACCTGCCCAGGGGTCCACCTCTGTCCCTGGACTTGCAATAGAGGCCCCAGGGTGACCCTTGGCCCTCCACCTAGGCACCTCTGACCCCAGCAAGCTGCCCAGGGGCCTGCCTATCTCCCTGGACTTGCAGTAGAGTCCCCAGGGTGCCCCATGGCCCTCCACGTAGGGCCCTCTGACCCCAGCAAGCTACCCAGGGGTCCACCTCTTTCCCTGGACTTGCAGTATAGGCCACAGGGTGCCCACTTGCCCTCCACCTAAGGGCCTCTGACCCCAGCAAGCTACCCGGGGCTCCACTTCTCTCCCTGGACTTGCAGTAGAGGCCCCAGGGTGCCCCTTGCCCTCCACCCAGGGGCTACTGACCCGGCAAGCTACCCAGGGCTCCACCTCTCTCCCTGGACTTGCAGTAGAGGCCCCAAGATACCCCATGGCCCTCCACCTAGGGGCCTCTGAGTCCAGCAAGCTACCCAGGGGTCCACATCTCTCCCTGAACTTGCAGTAGAGGCCCCAGGGTACCCCAAGGCCCTCCACCTAGGGGCCTTTGAACCCAGCAAGCTACCCAGGGGTCCAGCTCTCTCCCTGGACTTGCAGTATAGGACCCAGGGTGCCCCATGACCCTCCACCTAGGGCCCTCTGACCCCAGCAAGCTACCCAGGGCTCCAACTTTCTCCCTGGACTTGCAGTATAGGCCCCAGGGTGCTCCCTGGTTCTCCACCTAGGGGCCTCTGACCCTAGCAAACTACCCAGGGGTCCACCTCTCTCCCTGGACTTGCTGTAGAGGCCTCAGGGTGCCCCTTGGCCCTCCACCTAGGGGTCTCTGACCCCAGCAAGCTACCGAGGGGTGCACCTCTCTCCCTGGACTTGCAGTAGAGGCCCCAGGGTGCCCCATGGCCCTCCCCCTTGGGGACTCTGACACCAGCAAGCTTCCCAGTGGTCCACCTCTCTCCCTGGACTTGCAAAAGAGGCCCCAGGGTGCCCCCTTGCCCTCCACCTAGGGGCTACTGACCCCAGCAAGCTACCCAGGGCTCCACCTCTCTCCCTGAACTTGTAGTAGAGGCCCTGGGCTGCCCCCTTGCCCTCCATCCATGGGCTACTGACCCCAGCAAGCTACCCAGGGCTCCAATTCTCTCCCTGAACTTGCAGTAGAGGCCCCAGGGTACCCCCTGGCCCTCCACCTAGGGGCCTCTGACCCCAGCAAGCTACCCAGGGCTCCACCTCTCTCCCTGGACTTGTAGTAGAGGCCCTACGCTGCCCTCTGGCCCTCCACCTAGGGGCGTTTGACCCCAGCAAGCTACCCAGGGTTCCACCTGTCTCCCTGGACTTGCAGTAGAGACCCCAGGGTGCCCATTGGCCCTCCACCTAGGGGTCTCTGACCCCAGCAAGCTACCGAGGGGTCAACCTCTCTCCCTGGACTTGCAATAGAGGCCCCAGGGTGCCCCGTGACCCTCCACCTAGGGGCCTCTGACCCCAGCAAGCTACCCAGGGGTCCACATCTCTCCCTGGACTTGCAGTAGACGCCCCTGGGTGCCCCCTGGCCCTGCACCTAGGGGCCTCTGACCCCAGCAAGCTACCCAGGGGTCCACCTCTCTCCCTGGACTTTTAGTAGAGGCCCCAGGGTGCCCCCTGGCCCTCCACCTAGGGGTCTCTGAGTCCAGCAAGCTACCCAGGGGTCCAAATCTCTCCCTGGACTTGCAGTAGAGGCCCCAGGGTACCCCATGACCCTCCACCTAGGGGCCTCTGAACCCAGCAAGCTACCCAGGGGTCCAGCTCTCTCCCTGGACTTGCAATAGAGGCCCCAGGGTGCCCCCTTGCCCTCAACCCAAGGGCTACTGACCCCAGCAAGCTACCCAGGACTCCACCTCTCTCCCTGGACTTTGTAGTAGAGGCCCTAGGCTGCCCTCTGGCCCTCCACCTAGGGGGCCTCTGACCCCAGCAAGCTACCCAGGGCTCCACCTCTCTCCCTGGACTTGCAGTAGAGGCTCTAGGGTGCCCATTGGCCCTCCACGTAGGGGTCTCTGACCCCAGCAAGCTACCCAGGGGTCCACCTCTCTCCCTGGACTTGCAGTATAGGCCCCAGGGTGCCCCCTGGCCCTCTAACTAGGGGCCTCTGACCCCAGCAAGCTACCCAGGGGTCCACCTCTCTCCTTGGACTTGCAGTATAGGCCCCAGGGTGCCCCCTGGCCCTCCACCTAGGGGCATCTGACCCCAGCAAGCAACCCAGGGGTCCACCTCTCTCCCTGGACTTGCAGTATAGGACCCAGGGTGCCCCCTGGACCTCCCCCTAGGGGCCTCTGACACCAGCAAGCTTCCCAGTGATTCACCTCTCTCCCTGGACTTGCAGTAGAGGCTCCAGGTTGACCCTTGGCCTTCCACCTAGAGGCCTCTGACCCTAGCAAGCTGCCCAAGGGCCTGCCTATCTCCCTGGACTTGCAGTAGAGTCCCCAGGGTGCCCCGTTACCCTCCACCTGGGGGCCTCTGACCCCAGCAAGCTACCCAGGGGTCCACATCTCTCCCTGGACTTGCAGTAGACGCTGCTAGGTGCCCCCTGCCCCTCCACCTAGGGCCCTCTGACCCAAGCAACCTGCCCAGGGGTCCACCTCTGTCCCTGGACTTGCAATAGAGGCCCCAGGGTGACCCTTGGCCCTCCACCTAGGCACCTCTGACCCCAGCAAGCTGCCCAGGGGCCTGCCTATCTCCCTGGACTTGCAGTAGAGTCCCCAGGGTGCCCCATGGCCCTCCACGTAGGGCCCTCTGACCCCAGCAAGCTACCCAGGGGTCCACCTCTTTCCCTGGACTTGCAGTATAGGCCACAGGGTGCCCACTTGCCCTCCACCTAGGGGCCTCTGACCCCAGCAAGCTACCCGGGGCTCCACTTCTCTCCCTGGACTTGCAGTAGAGGCCCCAGGGTGCCCCTTGCCCTCCACCCAGGGGCTACTGACCCGGCAAGCTACCCAGGGCTCCACCTCTCTCCCTGGACTTGCAGTAGAGGCCCCAAGATACCCCGTGGCCCTCCACCTAGGGGCCTCTGAGTCCAGCAAGCTACCCAGGGGTCCACATCTCTCCCTGAACTTGCAGTAGAGGCCCCAGGGTACCCCAAGGCCCTCCACCTAGGGGCCTTTGAACCCAGCAAGCTACCCAGGGGTCCAGCTCTCTCCCTGGACTTGCAGTATAGGACCCAGGGTGCCCCATGGCCCTCCACCTAGGGCCCTCTGACCCCAGCAAACTACCCAGGGCTCCAACTTTCTCCCTGGACTTGCAGTATAGGCCCCAGGGTGCTCCCTGGTTCTCCACCTAGGGGCCTCTGACCCTAGCAAACTACCCAGGGGTCCACCTCTCTCCCTGGACTTGCTGTAGAGGCCTCAGGGTGCCCCGTGGCCCTCCACCTAGGGGCCTCTGACCCCAGCAAGCTACCCTGGGGTCCACCTCTCTCCCTGGACTTGCAGTAGAGGCCCCAGGGTGCCCCTTGGCCCTCCACCTAGGGGTCTCTGACCCCAGCAAGCTACCGAGGGGTGCACCTCTCTCCATGGACTTGCAGTAGAGGCCCCAGGGTGCCCCATGGCCCTCCCCCTTGGGGACTCTGACACCAGCAAGCTTCCCAGTGGTCCACCTCTCTCCCTGGACTTGCAAAAGAGGCCCCAGGGTGCCCCCTTGCCCTCCACCTAGGGGCTACTTACCCCAGCCAGCTACCCAGGGCACCACCTCTCTCCCTGGACTTGTAGTAGAGGCCCTGGGCTGCCCTCTGGCCCTCCACCTAGGGGCCTCTGACCCCAGCAAGCTACCCAGGGCTCCAATTCTCTCCCTGGACTTATAGGCGAGGCCCCAGGGTGCCCCATGGCCCTACCCCTAGGGGCCTCTGACCCCAGCAAGCTACCCTGGGGTCCACCTCTCTCCCTGGACTTGCAGTAGAGGCCCCAGGGTGCCCCTTGGCCCTCCACCTAGGGGCCTTTGACCCCAGCAAGCTACCGAGGGGTGCACCTCTCTCCCTGGACTTGCAGTAGAGGCCCCAGGGTGCCCCGTGGCCCTCCCCCTTGGGGACTCTGACACCAGCAAGCTTCCCAGTGGTCCACCTCTCTCCCTTGACTTGCAATAGAGGCCCCAGGGTGCAACCTTGCCCTCCACCTAGGGGCTACTGACCCCAGCAAGCTACCCAGGGCTCCACCTCTCTCCCTGGACTTGTAGTAGAAGCCCTGGGCTGCCCTCTGGCCCTCCACCTAGGGGCCTCTGACCCCAGCAAGCTACCCAAGGCTCCACCTCTCTCCCTGGACTTGCAGTAGAGGCTCCAGGGTGCCCATTGGCCCTCCACGTAGGGGTGTCTGACCCCAGCAAGCTACCGAGGGGTCCACCTCTATCCTTGAACTTGCAAAAGAGGCCCCAGGGTGCCCCGTGACCTTCCACCTAGGGGCCTCTGACCCCAGCAAGCTACCCAGGGGTCCACCTCTCTCCCTGGACTTGCAGTATAGGACCCAGGGTGCCCCCTGGCCGTACACCTAGGGGCATCTGACACCAGCAAGCTACCCAGGGGTCCACCTCTCTCCCTGGACTTGCAGTATAGGCCCCAGGGTGCCCTCTGGCCCTCCACCTAGGGGCTTCTGACCCCAGCAAGCTACCCAGGGCTCCACATCTCTCCCTGGACTTGCTGTAGAGGCCCCAAGGTGCCCCGTGGCCCTCCACCTAGGGGCCTTTGACCCCAATAAGCTACCCGGGGGTCCAGCTCTCTTCCTGGACTTGCAATAGAGGCCCCAGGGTGCCCCCTTGCCCTCCACCCAGGGGCTACTGACCCCAGCAAGCTACCCAGGGCTCCACCGCTCTCCCTGGACTTGTAGTAGAGGCCCTAGGCTGCCCTCTGGCCCTCCACCTAGGGGCCTCTGACCCCAGCAAGCTACCCAGGGGTCCACCTCTCTCCCTGGACTTGCAGTAGAGGCCCCAGGGTGCCCATTGGCCCTCCACCTAGGGGTCTCTGACCCCAGCAAGCTACCGAGGGTTCCACCTCTCTCCCTGGACTTGCAATAGAGGCCCCAGGGTGCCCCGTGACCCTCCACCTAGGGGCCTCTGACCACAGCAAGCTACCCAGGGGTCCACATCTGTCCCTGGACTTTTAGTAGAGGCCCCAGGGTGCCCCCTGGCCCTCCACCTAGGGGCCTCTGACCCCAGCAAACTACCCAGGGGTCCACCTCTCTTTCTGGACTTGCAGTAGAGGCCCTACGGTGCCCCCTGGCCCTCCCCTTAGGGGCCTCTGACACCAGCAAGCTTCCCAGTGGTCCACCTCTCTCCCTAGACTTGCAGTAGAGGCCCCAGGGTGCCCCCTGGTCCTCCACCTAGGGGCCTCTGACCCTAGCAAACTACCCAGGGGTCCACCTCTCTCGCTGGATTTGCTGTAAAGGCCCCAGGGTGCTCCGTGGCCCTCCACCTAGGGGCCTCTGACCCCAGCAAGCTACCCTGGTGTCCACCTCTCTCCCTGGACTTGCAGTAGAGGCCCAAGGGTGCCCCTTGGCCCTCCACCTAGGGGCCTCTGACCCCAGCAAGCTACCGAGAGGTCCACCTCTCTACCTGGACTTGCAGTATAGGCCTCAGGGTGCCTCCTGGTCCTCCACCTAGGTGCCCCTGACCCAAGCAAGCTGCCCAGGGGTCCACCTCTCTCCCTGGACTTGCAATAGAGGCCCCAGGGTGCCCCTTGGCCCTCCACCTAGGGGCCTCTGACCCCAGCAAGCTACCCAGGGCTCCACTTCTCTCCCTGGACTTGCAATAGAGGCCCCAGGGTGCCCCCTTGCCCTCCACCCAGGGGCTACTGACCCCAGCAAGCTACCCAGGGGTCCACCTCTTTCCCTGGACTTGCAGTAGAGGCCCCTGGGTACCCCGTGGCCCTCTACCTAGGGGCCTCTGAACCCAGCAAGCTACCCAGGGGTCCAGCTCTCTCCCTGGACTTGCAATAGAGGCCTTACGGTGCACCCTTGCCCTCCACCCAGGGGCTACTGACCCCAGCAAGCTACCCAGGGCTCCACCTCTCTCCCTGGACTTGCAGTAGAGGCCCCAGGGTGCCCATTGGCCCTCCACCTAGGGGCCTCTGACCCAAGCAAGCTACCCAGGGGTCAACCTCTCTCCCTGGCTTATAGGTGAGGTCCACGGTGCCCCCTGGCCCTCCACCTAGTGGCCTCTGACCCCAGCAAACTACCCAGGGGTCCACCTCTTTTTCCTGGACTTACAGTAGAGTCCCCAGAGTGCCCCTTGGCCCTCCACCTAGGGCCCTCTGACCCCAGCAAGCTACCCAGGGCTCCAACTCTCTTCCTGGACTTGCACTTTAGGCCTCAGGGTGCCCCCTGGTCCTCCACCTACTGGCCTCTGACCCTAGCAAGCTACCCAGGGGTCCACCTCTCTCCTTGGACTTGCTGTAGAGGCCTCAGGGTGCCCCGTGGCCCTCCACCTCGGGGCTTCTGACCCCAGCAAGCTGCCCTGGGGTCCACCTCTCTCCCTGGACTTGCAGTAGAGGCCCCAGGGTGCCCCTTGGCCCTCCACCTAGGGGCCTCTGACCCCAGCAAGCTACAGAGGGGTCCACCTCTCTCCCTGGACTTGCAGTAGAGGCCCCAGGGTGCCCCTTGGCCCTCCACCTAGGGGCCTCTGACCCCAGCAAACTACCCAGGGGTCCACATCTCTCCCTAGACTTGCAGTAGACGCCCCTGGGTGCCCCCTGGCCCTCCACCCAGGGGCCTCTGACCCCAGCAAGCTACCCAGGGGTCCACAACTCTCCCTGGACTTATAGTAGAGGCCCTACGGTGCTCCCTGGCCCTCCCCCTAGGGCCCTTTGACCCCAGCAAGCTACCCAGGGGTCCACCTCTCTCCCTGGGCTTGCAGTATAGGCCACAGGGTGCCCCCTTGCCCTCCACCTAGGGGCCTCTGACCCCAGCAAGCTACCCAGGGCTCCACCTCTCTCCCTGGAATTGCAGTAGAGGCCCCAGGGTGCCCCCTTGCCCTCCACCTAGGGGCCTCTGACCCCAGCAAGCTACCCAGGGCTCCACCTCTCTCCCTGGAATTGCAGTAGAGGCCCCAGGGTGCCCATTGGCCCTCCACCTAGGGGCCTCTGACCCCAGCAAGCTACCCAGGGTCCACCTCTCTCCCTGGACTTTTAGTAGAGGCCCCAGGGTACCCCGTGACCCTCCACCTAGGGGCCTCTGAACCCAGCAAGCTACCCAGGGGTCCACCTATCTCCCTGGACTTTTAGTAGAGGCCCCAGGGTACCCCGTGACCCTCCACCTAGGGGCCTCTGAACCCAGCAAGCTACCCAGGGGTCCAGCTCCCTCCCTGGACTTGCAATAGAGGCCCCAGGGTGCCCCCTTGCCTTCCACCCAGGGGCTACTGACCCCAGCAAGCTACCCAGGGCTCCACCTCTCTCCCTGGACTTGTATTAGAGGCCCTAGGCTGCCCTCTGGCCCTCCACCTAAGGGCTTCTGACCCCAGCAATCTACCCAGGGCTCCACCTCTCTCCCTGGACTTGCTGTAGAGGCCCCAAGGTGCCCCGTGGCCCTCCACCTAGGGGCCTCTGACCCCAGCAAGCTACCCGGGGGTCCAGCTCTCTCCCTGGACTTGCAATAGAGGCCCCAGGGTGCCCCCTTGCCCTTCACCCAGGGGCTACTGACCCCAGCAAGCTACCCAGGGCTCCACCTCTCTCCCTGGACTTGTAGTAGAGGCCCTAGGCTGCCCTCTGGCCCTCCACCTAGGGGCCTCTGACCCCAGCAAGCTACCCAGGGGTCCACCTCTCTCAATGGACTTGCAGTAGAGGCCCCAGGGTGCCCATTGGCCCTCCACCTAGGGGTCTCTGACCCCAGCAAGCTACCGAGGGTTCCACCTCTCTCCCTGGACTTGCAATAGAGGCCCCAGGGTGCCCCGTTACCCTCCACCTAGGGGCCTCTGACCCCAGCAAGCTACCCAGGGGTCCACATCTCTCCCTGGACTTTTAGTAGAGGCCCCAGGGTGCCCCCTGGCCCTCCACCTAGGGGCCTCTGACCCCAGCAAACTACCCAGGGGTCCACCTCTCTTCCTGGACTTGCAGTAGAGGCCCTACAGTGCCCCCTGGCCCTCCCCCTAGGGGCCTCTGACACCAGCAAGCTTCCCAGTGGTCCACCTCTCTCCCTAGTCTTGCAGTAGAGGCCACAGGGTGACCCTTGGCCCTCCACCTAGGGGCCTCTGACCCCAGCAAGCTACCCAGGGGCCTACCTATCTCCCTGGACTTGCAGTAGAGTACCCAGGGTGCCCCATGGCCCTCCACCTAGGGTCCTCTGACCCCAGCAAGCTACCCAGGGCTCCAACTCTCTCCCTGGACTTGCAGTATAGGCCACAGGGTGCCCCCTTGCCCTCCACCTAGGGGCCTCTGACCCCAGCAAGCTACCCAGGGCTCCACTTCTCTCCCTGGACTTGCAGTAGAGGCCCCAGGGTGCCCCCTTGCCCTCCACCCAGGGGCTACTGACCCCAGCAAGCTACCCAGGGCTCCACCTCTCTCCCTGGACTTGCAGTAGGGGCCCCAGGGTACCCCGTGGCCCTCCACCTAGGGGCCTCTGATTTCAGCAAGCTACCCAGGGGTTCACCTCTCTCCCTGGACTTGCAGTAGAGGCCCCAGGGTACCCCGTGGCCCTCCACCTAGGGGCCCCTGAACCCAGCAAGCTACCCAGGGGTCCAGCTCTCTCCCTGGACTTGCAATAGAGGCCCCAGGGTGCCCCCTTGCTCTCCACCCAGGGGCTACTGACCCCAGCAAGCTACCCAGGGCTCCACCTCTCTCCCTGGACTTGTAGTAGAGGCCCTAGGCTGCCCTCTGGCCCTCCACCTAGGGGCCTCTGACCC
The DNA here is from genome assembly GCF_052040795.2 of Danio rerio. Taxonomy (NCBI): domain Eukaryota; kingdom Metazoa; phylum Chordata; class Actinopteri; order Cypriniformes; family Danionidae; genus Danio; species Danio rerio. The sequence continues at coordinate 19,890,728 of NC_141030.1, forward strand.
CAGCAAGCTACCCAGGGGTCCACATCTCTCCCTGGACTTTTAGTAGAGGCCCCAGGGTGCCCCCTGGTCCTCCACCTAGGGGCCTCTGACCCTAGCAAACTACCCAGGGGTCCACCTCTCTCCCTGGACTTGCTGTAGAGGCCCCAGGGTGCTCCGTGGCCCTCCACCTAGGGGCCTCTGACCCCAGCAAGCTACCCTGGGGTCCACCTCTCTCCCTGGACTTGCAGTAGAGGCCCCAGGGTGCCCCTTGGGCCTCCACCTAGGGGCCTCTGACCCCAGCAAGCTACCCAGGGGTCCACCTCTCTCAATGGACTTGCAGTAGAGGCCCCAGGGTGCTCATTGGCCCTCCACCTAGGGGTCTCTGACCCCAGCAAGCTACCGAGGGTTCCACCTCTCTCCCTGGACTTGCAATAGAGGCCCCAGGGTGCCCCGTTACCCTCCACCTAGGGGCCTCTGACCCCAGCAAGCTACCCAGGGGTCCACATCTCTCCCTGGACTTTTAGTAGAGGCCCCAGGGTGCCCCCTGGCCCTCCACCTAGGGGCCTCTGACCCCAGCAAACTACCCAGGGGTCCACCTCTCTTCCTGGACTTGCAGTAGAGGCCCTACAGTGCCCCCTGGCCCTCCCCCTAGGGGCCTCTGACACCAGCAAGCTTCCCAGTGGTCCACCTCTCTCCCTAGACTTGCAGTAGAGGCCACAGGGTGACCCTTGGCCCTCCACCTAGGGGCCTCTGACCCCAGCAAGCTATCCAGGGGCCTACCTATCTCCCTGGACTTGCAGTAAAGTACCCAGGGTGCCCCATGGCCCTCCACCTAGGGTCCTCTGACCCCAGCAAGCTACCCAGGGCTCCAACTCTCTCCCTGGACTTGCAGTATAGGCCACAGGGTGCCCCCTTGCCCTCCACCTAGGGGCCTCTGACCCCAGCAAGCTACCCAGGGCTCCACTTCTCTCCCTGGACTTGCAGTAGAGGCCCCAGGGTGCCCCCTTGCCCTCCACCCAGGGGCTACTGACCCCAGCAAGCTACCCAGGGCTCCACCTCTCTCCCTGGACTTGCAGTAGAGGCCCCAGGGTACCCCGTGGCCCTCCACCTAGGGGCCTCTGAGTCCAGCAAGCTGCCCAGGGGTCCACCTCTCTCCCTGGACTTGCAGTAGAGGCCCCAGGGTACCCCGTGGCCCTCCACCTAGGGGCCTCTGAACCCAGCAAGCTACCCAGGGGTCCAGCTCTCTCCCTGTACTTGCAATAGAGGCCCTACGGTACCCCCTTGACCTCCACCCAGGGGCTACTGACCCCAGCAAGCTACCCAGGGCTCCACCTCTCTCCCTGGACTTGCAGTAGAGGCCCCAGGGTGCCCATTGGCCCTCCACCTAGGGGCCTCTGACCCCAGCAAACTACCCAGGGGTCCACCTCTTTTCCTGGACTTACAGTAGAGTCCCCAGGGTGCCCCATGGCCCTCCACCTAGGGCCCTCTGACCCCAGCAAGCTACCCAGGGCTCCAACTCTCTCCCTGGACTTGCAATAGAGGCACCAGGGTGCCCCCTTGCCCTCCACCCAGGGGCTACTGACCCCAGCAAGCTACCCAGGGCTCCACCTTTCTCCCTGGACTTGTAGTAGAGGCCCTAGGCTGCCCTCTGGCCCTCCACCTAGGGGCCTCTGACCCCAGCAAGCTACCCAGGGGTCCACATCTCTCCCTGGACTTTTAGTAGAGGCCCCAGGGTGCCCCCTGGTCCTCCACCTAGGGGCCTCTGACCCTAGCAAACTACCCAGGGGTCCAACTCTCTCCCTGGACTTGCTGTAGAGGCCCCAGGGTGCTTCGTGGCCCTCCACCTAGGGGCCTCTGACCCCAGCAAGCTACCCTGGGGTCCACTTCTCTCCCTGGACTTGCAGTAGAGGCCCCAGGGTGCCCCTTGGGCCTCCACCTAGGGGCCTCTGACCCCAGCAAGCTACCGAGAGGTCCACCTCTCTCCCTGGACTTGCAGTAGAGGGCCCAGGGTGCCCCCTTGCCCTCCACCTAGGGGCCTCTGACCCCAGCAAGCTACCCAGGGCTCCACTTCTGTCCCTGGACTTGCAGTAGAGGCCCCAGGGTGCCCCCTTGCCCTCCACCCAGGGGCTACTGACCCCAGCAAGCTACCCAGGGCTCCACCTCTCTCCCTGGACTTGCAGTAGAGGCCCCAGGGTACCCCGTGGCCCTCCACCTAGGGGCCTATGAGTCCAGCAAGCTGCCCAGGGGTCCACCTCTCTCCCTGGACTTGCAGTAGAGGCCCCAGGGTACCCCGTGGCCCTCCACCTAGGGGCCTCTGAACCCAGCAAGCTACCCAGGGGTCCAGCTCTCTCCCTGGACTTGCAATAGAGGCCCTACGGTACCCCCTTGACCTCCACCCAGGGGCTACTGACCCCAGCAAGCTACCCAGGGCTCCACCTCTCTCCCTGGACTTGCAGTAGAGGCCCCAGGGTGCCCATTGGCCCTCCACCTAGGGGCCTCTGACCCCAGCAAACTACCCAGGGGTCCACCTCTTTTCCTGGACTTACAGTAGAGTCCCCAGGGTGCCCCATGGCCCTCCACCTAGGGCCCTCTGACCCCAGCAAGCTACCCAGGGCTCCAACTCTCTCCCTGGACTTGCACTATAGGCCCCAGGGTGCCCCCTGGTCCTCCACCTAGGGGCCTCTGACCCTAGCAAACTACCCAGGGGTCCAGCTCTCTCCCTGGACTTGCAATAGAGGCCCCAGGGTGCCCCCTTGCCCTCCACCCAAGGGCTACTGACCCCAGCAAGCTACCCAGGACTCCACCTCTCTCCCTGGACTTTGTAGTAGAGGCCCTAGGCTGCCCTCTGGCCCTCCACCTAGGGGGCCTCTGACCCCAGCAAGCTACCCAGGGCTCCACCTCTCTCCCTGGACTTGCAGTAGAGGCTCTAGGGTGCCCATTGGCCCTCCATGTAGGGGTCTCTGACCCCAGCAAGCTACCGAGGGGTCCACCTCTCTCCCTGGACTTGCAATAGAGGCCCCAGGGTGCCCCGTGACCTTCCACCTAGGGGCCTCTGACACCAGCAAGCTTCCCAGTGGTCCACCTCTCTCCCTAGACTTGCAGTAGAGGCCCCAGGGTGACCCTTGGCCCTCCACCTAGGGGCCTCTGACCCCAGCAAGCTACCCAGGGGCCTACCTATCTCCCTGGACTTGCAGTAGAGTACCCAGGGTGCCCCATGGCCCTCCACCTAGGGTCCTCTGACCCCAGCAAGCTACCCAGGGCTCCAACTCTCTCCCTGGACTTGCAGTATAGGCCACAGGGTGCCCCCTTGCCCTCCACCCAGGGGCTACTTACCCCAGCAAGCTACCCGGGGCTCCACCTCTCTCCCTGGACTTGCAGTAGGGGCCCCAGGGTACCCCGTGGCCCTCCACCTAGGGGCCTCTGATTTCAGCAAGCTAACCAGGGGTTCACCTCTCTCCCTGGACTTGCAGTAGAGGCCCCAGGGTACCCCTTGGCCCTCCACCTAGGGGCCTCTGAACCCAGCAAGCTACCCAGGGGTCCAGCTCTCTCCCTGGACTTGCAATAGAGACCCCAGGGTGCCCCCTTGCCCTCCGCCCAGGGGCTACTGACCCCAGCAAGCTACCCAGGGCTCCACCTCTCTCCCTGGACTTGTAGTAGAGGCCCTAGGCTGCCCTCTGGCCCTCCACCTAGGGGCCTCTGACCCCAGCAAGCTACCCTGGGGTCCACATCTCTCCCTGGACTTTTAGTAGAGGCCCCAGGGTGCCCCCTGGTCCTCCACTTAGGGGCCTCTGACCCTAGCAAACTACCCAGGGGTCCACCTCTCTCCCTGGACTTGCTGTAGAGGCCCCAGGGTGCTCCGTGGCCCTCCACCTAGGGGCCTCTGACCCCAGCAAGCTACCCTGGGGTCCTCCTCTCTCCCTGGACTTGCAGTAGAGGCCCCAGGGTGCCCCTTGGGCCTCCACCTAGTGGCCTTTGACCCCAGCAAGCTACCGAGAGGTCCACCTCTCTCCCTGGACTTGCAGTAGAGGGCCCAGGGTGCCCCCTTGCCCTCCACCTAGGGGCCTCTGACCCCAGCAAGCTACCCAGGGCTCCACTTCTGTCCCTGGACTTGCAGTAGAGGCCCCAGGGTGCCCCCTTGCCCTCCACCCAGGGGCTACTGACCCCAGCAAGCTACCCAGGGCTCCACCTCTCTCCCTGGACTTGCAGTAGAGGCCCCAGGGTACCCCGTGGCCCTCCATCTAGGGGCCTCTGAGTCCAGCAAGCTACCCAGGGGTCCACCTCTCTCCCTGGACTTGCAGTAGAGGCCCCAGGGTACCCCGTGGCCCTCCACCTAGGGGCCTCTGAACCCAGCAAGCTACCCAGGGGTCCAGCTCTCTCCCTGGACTTGCAATAGAGGCCCTACGGTGCCCCCTTGCCCTCCACCCAGGGGCTACTGACCCCAGCAAGCTACCCAGGGCTCCACCTCTCTCCCTGGACTTGCAGTAGAGGCCCCAGGGTGCCCATTGGCCCTCCACCTAGGGGCCTCTGACCCAAGCAAGCTATCCAGGGGTCCACCTCTCTCCCTGGCTTATAGGTGAGGTCCAGGGTGCCCCCTGGCCCTCCACCCAGGGGCCTCTGACCCCAGCAAGCTACCCAGGGGTCCACCTCTTTTCCTGGACTTACAGTACAGTCCCCAGGGTGCCCCATGACCCTCCACCTAGGGCCCTCTGACCCCAGCAAGCTACCCAGGGCTCCAACTCTCTCCCTGGACTTGCACTATAGGCCCCAGGGTGCCCCCTGGTCCTCCACCTAGGGGCCTCTGACCCTAGCAAACTACCCAGGGCTCCACCTCTCTCCCTGGACTTGCAGTATAGGCCACAGGGTGCCCCCTTGCCCTCCACCTTGGGGCCTCTGACCCCAGCAAGCTACCCAGAGGTCCACCTCTTTTCCTGGACTTACAGTAGAGTCCCCAGGGTGCCCCCTGGCCCTCCACCTAGGGGCCTCTGACCCCAGCAAGCTACCCAGGGGTCCACCTCTCTCCCTGGACTTTCAGTATAGGCCCCAGGGTGCCCCCTGGCCCTCTAACTAGGGGCCTCTGACCCCAGCAAGCTACCCAGGGGTCCACCTCTCTCCTTGGACTTGCAGTATAGGCCCCAGGGTGCCCCCTGGCCCTCCACCTAGGGGAATCTGACCCCAGCAAGCAACCCAGGGGTCCACCTCTCTCCCTGGACTTGCATTATAGGACCCAGGGTGCCCCCTGGCCGTACACCTAGGGGCATCTGACACCAGCAAGCTACCCAGGGGTCCACCTCTCTCCCTGGACTTGCAGTATAGGCCCCAGGGTGCCCTCTGGCCCTCCACCTAGTGGCTTCTGACCACAGCAAGCTACCCAGGGCTCCACCTCTCTCCCTGGACTTGCTGTAGAGGCCCTAGGCTGCCCTCTGGCCCTCCACCTAGGGGCCTCTGACCCCAGCAAACTACCCAGGGGTCCACCTCTTTTCCTGGACTTACAGTAGAGTCCCCAGGGTGCCCCATGGCCCTCCACCTAGGGCCCTCTGACCACAGCATGCTACCCAGGGCTCCACCTCTCTCCCTGGACTTATATTAGAGGCCCTACGGTGCCCCCAGGGCCTCCCCCTAGGGCCCTTTGACCCAAGCAAGCTACCCAGGGGTCCACCTCTCTCCCTGGACTTGCAGTATAGGCCACAGGGTGCCCCCTTGCCCTCCACTTTGGGGCCTCTGACCCCAGCAAGCTACCCATTGCTCCACCTCTCTCCCTGGACTTGCAGTAGATGCCCCAGGGTGCCCTGTGACCCTCCACATAGGGGCGTCTGACCCCAGCAAGCTACCCAGGGGTCCACATCTCTCCCTGGACTTTTAGTAGAGTCCCCAGGGTGCCCCCTTGCCCTCCACCCAGGGGCTACTGACCTCAGCAAGCTACCCGGGGCTCCACCTCTCTCCCTGGACTTGCAGTAGAGGCCCCAGGGTACCCCTTGGCCCTCCGCCTAGGGGCCTCTGAGTCCAGCAAGCTACCCAGGGGTCCACATCTCTCCCTGGACTTGCAGTAGAGGCCCCAGGGTACCCTGTGGCCCTCCACCTAGGGGCCTCTGAACCCAGCAAGCTACCCAGGGGTCCAGCTCTCTCCCTGGACTTGCAATAGAGGCCCCAGGGTGCCCCCTTGCCCTCCACCCAAGGGCTACTGACCCCAGCAAGCTACCCAGGGCTCCACCTCTCTCCCTGGACTTGTAGTAGAGGCCCTAGGCTGCCCTCTGGCCCTCCACCTAGGGGCTTCTGACCCCAGCAAGCTACCCAGGGCTCCACCTCTCTCCCTGGACTTGCTGTAGAGGTCCCAAGGTGCCCCGTGGCCCTACACCTAGGGGCCTCTGACCCCAGCAAGCTACCCGGGGGTCCAGCTCTCTCCCTGGACTTGCAATAGAGGCCGCAGGGTGACCCCTTGCCCTCCACCCAGGGGCTACTGACCCCAGCAAGCTACCCATGGCTCCACCTCTCTCCCTGGACTTGTAGTAGAGGCCCTAGGCTGCCCATTGGCCCTCCACCTAGGGGTCTTTGACTCCAGCAAGCTACCGAGGGGTCCACCTTTCTTCATGAACTTGCAATAGAGGCCCCAGGGTGCCCCGTGACCCTCCACATAGGGGCGTCTGACCCCAGCAAGCTACCCAGGGGTCCACATCTCTCCCTGGACTTTTAGTAGAGGCCCCAGGGTGCCCCCTGGCCCTCCACCTAGGGGCCTCTGACCCCAGCAAACTACCCAGGGCTCCACCTCTCTTCCTGGACTTGCAGTAGAGGCCCTACGGTGCCCCCTGGCCCTCCCCCTAGGGGCCTCTGACACCAGCAAGCTTCCCAGTGGTCCACCTCTCTCCCTAGACTTGCAGTAGAGGCCCCAGGGTGAACCTTGGCCCTCCACCTAGGGGCCTCTGACCCCAGCAAGCTACCCAGGGGCCTACCTATCTCCCTGGACTTGCAGTAAGTCCCCAGGGTGCTCCGTGGCCCTCCACCTAGGGGCCTCTGACCCCAGCAAGCTACCCTGGGGTCCACCTCTCTCCCTGGACTTGCAGTAGAGGCCCTAGGGTGCCCCTTGGGCCTCCACCTAGGGGCCTCTGACCCCAGCAAGCTACCGAGAGGTCCACCTCTCTCCCTGGACTTCCAGTAGAGGGCCCAGGGTGCCCCCTTGCCCTCCACCTAGGGACCTCTGACCCCAGCAAGCTACCCAGGGCTCCACTTCTGTCCCTGGACTTGCAGTAGAGGCCCCAGGGTGCCCCCTTGCCCTCCACCCAGGGGCTACTGACCCCAGCAAGCTACCCAGGGCTCCACCTCTCTCCCTGGACTTGCAGTAGAGGCCCCAGGGTACCCCGTGGCCCTCCATCTAGGGGCCTCTGAGTCCAGCAAGCTACCCTGGGGTCCACCTCTCTCCCTGGACTTGCAGTAGAGGCCCCAGGGTACCCCGTGGCCCTCCACCTAGGGGCTTCTGAACCCAGCAAGCTACCCAGGGGTCCAGCTCTCTCCCTGGACTTTCAGTAGAGGCCCCAGGGTGCCCATTGGCCCTCCACCTAGGGGCCTCTGACCCAAGCAAGCTATCCAGGGGTCCACCTCTCTCCCTGGCTTATAGGTGAGGTCCAGGGTGCCCCCTGGCCCTCCACCCAGGGGCCTCTGACCCCAGCAAACTACCCAGGGGTCCACCTCTTTTCCTGGACTTACAGTAGAGTCCCCAGGGTGCCCCATGGCCCTCCACCTAGGGCCCTCTGACCCCAGCAAGCTACCCAGGGCTCCAACTCTCTCCCTGGACATGCACTATAGGCCCCAGGGTGCCCCCTGGTCCTCCACCTAGGGGCCTCTGACCCTAGCAAACTACCCAGGGCTCCACCTCTCTCCCTGGACTTGCAGTATAGGCCCCAGGGTGCCCATTGGCCCTCCACCTAGGGGCCTCTGACCCAAGCAAGCTACCCAGGGGTCCACCTCTCTCCCTGGCTTATAGGTGAGGTCCAGGGTGCCCCCTGGCCCTCCACCTAGGGGCCTCTGACCCCAGCAAACTACCCAGGGGTCCACCTCTTTTCCTGGACTTACAGTAGAGTCCGCAGGGTGCCCCTTGGCCCTAAACCTAGGGCCCTCTGACCCCAGCAAGCTACCCAGGGCTCCAACTCTCTCCCTGGACTTGCACTATAGGCCTCAGGGTGCCCCCTGGTCCTCCACCTAGGGGCCTCTGACCCTAGCAAACTACCCAGGGGTCCACCTCTCTCCCTGGACTTGCTGTAGAGGCCTCAGGGTGCCCCGTGGCCCTCCACCTCGGGGCCTCTGATCCCAGCAAGCTACCCTGGGGTCCACCTCTCTCCCTGGACTTGCAGTAGAGGCCCCAGGGTGCCCCTTGGCCCTCCACCTAGGGGGCCTCTGACCCCAGCAAGCTACCCAGGGCTCCACCTCTCTCCCTGGACTTGCAGTAGAGGCTCCAGGGTGCCCATTGGCCCTCCACGTAGGGGTGTCTGACCCCAGCAAGCTGCCGAGGGGTCCACCTCTCTCCCTGGACTTGCAATAGAGGCCCCAGGGTGCCCCGTGACCTTCCACCTAGGGGCCTCTGACCCCAGCAAGCTACCCAGGGGTACACCTCTCTCCCTGGACTTGCAGTATAGGCCCCAGGGTGCCCCCTGGCCCTCTAACTAGGGGCCTCTGACCCCAGCAAGCTACCCAGGGGTCCACTTCTCTCCTTGGACTTGCAGTATAGGCCCCAGGGTGCCCCCTGGCCCTCCACCTAGGGGAATCTGACCCCAGCAAGCAACCCAGGGGTCCACCTCTCTCCCTGGACTTGCATTATAGGACCCAGGGTGCCCCCTGGCCGTACACCTAGGGGCATCTGACACCAGCAAGCTACCCAGGGGTCCACCTCTCTCCCTGGACTTGCAGTATAGGCCCCAGGGTGCCCTCTGGCACTCCACCTAGGGGCTTCTGACCCCAGCAAGCTACCCAGGGCTCCACCTCTCTCCCTGGACTTGCTGTAGAGGCCCAAAGGTGCCCCGTGGCCCTCCACCTAGGGGCCTCTGACCCCAGCAAGCTACCCGGGGGTCCAGCTCTCTTCCTGGACTTGCAGTAGAGGCCCCAGGGTGCCCCCTTGCCCTCCACCCAGGGGCTACTGACCCCAGCAAGCTACCCAGGGCTCCACCGCTCTCCCTGGACTTGTAGTAGAGGCCCTAGGCTGCCCTCTGGCCCTCCACCTAGGGGCCTCTGACCCCAGCAAGCTACCCAGGGGTCCACCTCTCTCCCTGGACTTGCACTAGAGGCCCCAGGGTGCCCATTTTCCCTCCACCTAGGGGTCTCTGACCCCAGCAAGCTACCGAGGGTTCCACCTCTCTCCCTGGACTTGCAATAGAGGCCCCAGGGTGCCCCGTGATTCTCCACCTAGGGGCCTCTGACCCCTGCAAGCTACCCAGGGGTCCACATCTCTCCCTGGACTTTTAGTAGAGGCCCCAGGGTGCCCCCTGGCCCTCCACCTAGGGGCTACTGACCCCAGCAAGCTACCAAGGGCTCCACCTCTCTCCCTGGACTTGTAGTAGAGGCCCTAGGCTGCCCTCTGGCCCTCCACCTAGGGGCTTCTGACCCCAGCAAGCTACCCAGGGCTCCACCTCTCTCCCTGGACTTGCTGTAGAGGTCCCAAGGTGCCCCGTGGCCCTACACCTAGGGGCCTCTGACCCCAGCAAGCTACCCGGGGGTCCAGCTCTCTCCCTGGACTTGCAATAGAGGCCGCAGGGTGACCCCTTGCCCTCCACCCAGGGGCTACTGACCCCAGCAAGCTACCCATGGCTCCACCTCTCTCCCTGGACTTGTAGTAGAGGCCCTAGGCTGCCCATTGGCCCTCCACCTAGGGGTCTTTGACTCCAGCAAGCTACCGAGGGGTCCACCTTTCTTCCTGAACTTGCAATAGAGGCCCCAGGGTGCCCCGTGACCCTCCACATAGGGGCGTCTGACCCCAGCAAGCTACCCAGGGGTCCACATCTCTCCCTGGACTTTTAGTAGAGGCCCCAGGGTGCCCCCTGGCCCTCCACCTAGGGGCCTCTGACCCCAGCAAACTACCCAGGGCTCCACCTCTCTTCCTGGACTTGCAGTAGAGGCCCTACGGTGCCCCCTGGCCCTCCCCCTAGGGGCCTCTGACACCAGCAAGCTTCCCAGTGGTCCACCTCTCTCCCTAGACTTGCAGTAGAGGCCCCAGGGTGAACCTTGGCCCTCCACCTAGGGGCCTCTGACCCCAGCAAGCTACCCAGGGGCCTACCTATCTCCCTGGACTTGCAGTAAGTCCCCAGGGTGCTCCGTGGCCCTCCACCTAGGGGCCTCTGACCCCAGCAAGCTACCCTGGGGTCCACCTCTCTCCCTGGACTTGCAGTAGAGGCCCTAGGGTGCCCCTTGGGCCTCCACCTAGGGGCCTCTGACCCCAGCAAGCTACCGAGAGGTCCACCTCTCTCCCTGGACTTCCAGTAGAGGGCCCAGGGTGCCCCCTTGCCCTCCACCTAGGGGCCTCTGACCCCAGCAAGCTACCCAGGGCTCCACTTCTGTCCCTGGACTTGCAGTAGAGGCCCCAGGGTGCCCCCTTGCCCTCCACCCAGGGGCTACTGACCCCAGCAAGCTACCCAGGGCTCCACCTCTCTCCCTGGACTTGCAGTAGAGGCCCCAGGGTACCCCGTGGCCCTCCATCTAGGGGCCTCTGAGTCCAGCAAGCTACCCTGGGGTCCACCTCTCTCCCTGGACTTGCAGTAGAGGCCCCAGGGTACCCCGTGGCCCTCCACCTAGGGGCTTCTGAACCCAGCAAGCTACCCAGGGGTCCAGCTCTCTCCCTGGACTTTCAGTAGAGGCCCCAGGGTGCCCATTGGCCCTCCACCTAGGGGCCTCTGACCCAAGCAAGCTATCCAGGGGTCCACCTCTCTCCCTGGCTTATAGGTGAGGTCCAGGGTGCCCCCTGGCCCTCCACCCAGGGGCCTCTGACCCCAGCAAACTACCCAGGGGTCCACCTCTTTTCCTGGACTTACAGTAGAGTCCCCAGGGTGCCCCATGGCCCTCCACCTAGGGCCCTCTGACCCCAGCAAGCTACCCAGGGCTCCAACTCTCTCCCTGGACATGCACTATAGGCCCCAGGGTGCCCCCTGGTCCTCCACCTAGGGGCCTCTGACCCTAGCAAACTACCCAGGGCTCCACCTCTCTCCCTGGACTTGCAGTATAGGCCCCAGGGTGCCCATTGGCCCTCCACCTAGGGGCCTCTGACCCAAGCAAGCTACCCAGGGGTCCACCTCTCTCCCTGGCTTATAGGTGAGGTCCAGGGTGCCCCCTGGCCCTCCACCTAGGGGCCTCTGACCCCAGCAAACTACCCAGGGGTCCACCTCTTTTCCTGGACTTACAGTAGAGTCCGCAGGGTGCCCCTTGGCCCTAAACCTAGGGCCCTCTGACCCCAGCAAGCTACCCAGGGCTCCAACTCTCTCCCTGGACTTGCACTATAGGCCTCAGGGTGCCCCCTGGTCCTCCACCTAGGGGCCTCTGACCCTAGCAAACTACCCAGGGGTCCACCTCTCTCCCTGGACTTGCTGTAGAGGCCTCAGGGTGCCCCGTGGCCCTCCACCTCGGGGCCTCTGATCCCAGCAAGCTACCCTGGGGTCCACCTCTCTCCCTGGACTTGCAGTAGAGGCCCCAGGGTGCCCCTTGGCCCTCCACCTAGGGGGCCTCTGACCCCAGCAAGCTACCCAGGGCTCCACCTCTCTCCCTGGACTTGCAGTAGAGGCTCCAGGGTGCCCATTGGCCCTCCACGTAGGGGTGTCTGACCCCAGCAAGCTGCCGAGGGGTCCACCTCTCTCCCTGGACTTGCAATAGAGGCCCCAGGGTGCCCCGTGACCTTCCACCTAGGGGCCTCTGACCCCAGCAAGCTACCCAGGGCTCCACCTCTCTCCCTGGACTTGCAGTATAGGCCCCAGGGTGCCCCCTGGCCCTCTAACTAGGGGCCTCTGACCCCAGCAAGCTACCCAGGGGTCCACTTCTCTCCTTGGACTTGCAGTATAGGCCCCAGGGTGCCCCCTGGCCCTCCACCTAGGGGAATCTGACCCCAGCAAGCAACCCAGGGGTCCACCTCTCTCCCTGGACTTGCATTATAGGACCCAGGGTGCCCCCTGGCCGTACACCTAGGGGCATCTGACACCAGCAAGCTACCCAGGGGTCCACCTCTCTCCCTGGACTTGCAGTATAGGCCCCAGGGTGCCCTCTGGCACTCCACCTAGGGGCTTCTGACCCCAGCAAGCTACCCAGGGCTCCACCTCTCTCCCTGGACTTGCTGTAGAGGCCCAAAGGTGCCCCGTGGCCCTCCACCTAGGGGCCTCTGACCCCAGCAAGCTACCCGGGGGTCCAGCTCTCTTCCTGGACTTGCAGTAGAGGCCCCAGGGTGCCCCCTTGCCCTCCACCCAGGGGCTACTGACCCCAGCAAGCTACCCAGGGCTCCACCGCTCTCCCTGGACTTGTAGTAGAGGCCCTAGGCTGCCCTCTGGCCCACCACCTAGGGGCCTCTGACCCCAGCAAGCTACCCAGGGGTCCACCTCTCTCCCTGGACTTGCACTAGAGGCCCCAGGGTGCCCATTTTCCCTCCACCTAGGGGTCTCTGACCCCAGCAAGCTACCGAGGGTTCCACCTCTCTCCCTGGACTTGCAATAGAGGCCCCAGGGTGCCCCGTGATTCTCCACCTAGGGGCCTCTGACCCCTGCAAGCTACCCAGGGGTCCACATCTCTCCCTGGACTTTTAGTAGAGGCCCCAGGGTGCCCCCTGGCCCTCCACCTAGGGGCCTCTGACCCCAGCAAACTACCCAGGGGTCCACCTCTCTTCCTGGACTTGCAGTAGAGGCCCTACGGTGCCCCCTGGCCCTCCCCTTAGGGGCCTCTGACACCAGCAAGCTTCCCAGTGGTCCACCTCTCTCCCTAGACTTGCAGTAGAGGCCCCAGGGTGCCCCCTGGTCCTCCACCTAGGGGCCTTTGACCCTAGCAAACTACCCAGGGGTCCACCTCTCTCGCTGGATTTGCTGAGGAGGCCCCAGGGTGCTCCGTGGCCCTCCACCTAGGGGCCTCTGACCCCAGCAAGCTACCCAGGGCTCCACTTCTCTCCCTGGACTTGCAGTAGAGGCCCCAGGGTGCCCCCTTGCCCTCCACCCAGGGGCTACTGACCCCAGCAAGCTAGCCAGGGCTCCACCTCTCTCCCTGGACTTGCAGTAGAGGCCCCAGGGTACCCCGTGGCCCTCCACCTAGGGGCCTCTGAGTCCAGCAAGCTACCCAGGGGTCCAGCTCTCTCCCTGGACTTGCAATAGAGGCCCCAGGGTGCCCCCTTGCCCTTCACCTAGGGGCTACTGACCCCAGCAAGCTACCCAGGGCTCCATCTCTCTCACTGGACTTGTAGTAGAGGCCCTGGGCTGCCCTCTGGGCCTCCACCTAGGGGCCTCTGACCCCAGCAAGCTACCCAGGGCTCCACTTCTCTCCCTAGACTTGCAATAGAGGCCCCAGGGTGACCCTTGGCCCTACACCCAGGGGCCTCTGACCCCAGCAAGCTACCCAGGGGCTTACCTATCTCCCTGGACTTGCAGTAGAGTCCCCAGGGTGCCCCATGGCCCTCCACCTAGGGTCCTCTGACCCCAGCAAGCTACCCAGGGCTCCAACTCTCTCCTTGGACTTGCAGTAGAGTCCCCAGGGTGCCACATGGCCCTCCACCTAGGGCCCTCTGACCCCAGCAAGCTACCCAGGGCTCCACCTCTCTCCCTGGACTTGCAATAGAGGCCCCAGGGTGCCCCTTGGCCCTCCACCTAGGGGCCTCTGACCCTAGCAAACTACCCAGGGGTCCACCTCTCTCCCTAGACTTGCAGACTAGGCCCCAGGGTGACCCTTGGCCCCCCACCTAGGGGCCTCTAACCCCAGCAAGCTGCCCAGGGGCCTGCCTATCTCCCTGGACTTGCAGTAGAGTCCCCAGGGTGCCCTATGGCCCTTCACGTAGGGCCCTCTGACCCCAGGAAGCTACCCAGGGGTCCACCTCTCTCCCTGGACTTGCAGTATAGGCCACAGGGTGCCCCCTTGCCCTCCACCTAGGGACCTCTGACCCCAGCAAGCTACCCAGGGCTCCACTTCTCTCCCTGGACTTGCAGTAGAGGCCCCAGGGTGCCCCCTTGCCCTCCACCCAGGGGCTAATGACCCCAGCAAGCTACCCAGGGCTCCACCTCTCTCCCTGGACTTGCAGTAGAGGCTCCAGGGTACCCCGTGGCCCTCCACCTAGGGGCCTCTGAGTCCAGCAAGCTACCCAGGGCTCCACCTCTCTCCCTAGACTTGCAGTAGAGGCCCCAGGGTGCCCATTGGCCCTCCACCTAGGGGCCTCTGACCCAAGCAAGCTATCCAGGGGTCCACCTCTCTCCCTGGCTTATAGGTGAGGTCCAGGGTGCCCCTGGCCCTCCACCCAGGGGCCTCTGACCCCAGCAAGCTACCCAGGGGTCCACCTCTTTTCCTGGACTTACAGTACAGTCCCCAGGGTGCCCCATGGCCCTCCACCTAGGGCCCTCTGACCCCAGCAAGCTACCCAGGGCTCCAACTCTCTCCCTGGACTTGCACTATAGGCCCCAGGGTGCCCCCTGGTCCTCCACCTAGGGGCCTCTGACCCTAGCAAACTACCCAGGGCTCCACCTCTCTCCCTGGACTTGCAGTATAGGCCACAGGGTGCCCCCTTGCCCTCCACCTTGGGGCCTCTGACCCCAGCAAGCTACCCAGGGGTCCACCTCTTTTCCTGGACTTACAGTAGAGTCCCCAGGGTGCCCCCTGGCTCTCCACCTAGGGGCCTCTGACCCCAGCAAACTACCCAGGGGTCCACCTCTTTTCCTGGACTTACAGTAGAGTCCCCAGGGTGCCCCATGGCCCTCCACCTAGGGCCCTCTTACCCCAGCAAGCTACCCAGGGCTCAACCTCTCTCCCTGGACTTATAGTAGAGGCCCTACGGTGCCCCCTGGCCCTCCCCCTAGGGCCCTTTGACCCAAGCAAGCTACCCAGGGGTCCACCTCTCTCCCTGGACTTGCAGTATAGGCCACAGGGTGCCCCCTTGCCCTCCACCTTGGGGCCTCTGACCCCAGCAAGCTACCCAGGGCTCCACCTTTCTCCCTGGACTTGCAGTAGATGCCCCAGGGTGCCCCCTTGCCCTCCATCCATGGGCTACTGACCCCAGCAAGCTACCCAGGGCTCCACCTCTCTCCCTGAACTTGCAGTAGAGGCCCCAGGGTACCCCCTGGCCCTCCACCTATTGGCCTCTGACCCCAGCAAGCTACCCAGGGCTCCACCTCTCTCCCTGGACTTGTAGTAGAGGCCCTAGGCTGCCCTCTGGCCCTCCACCTAGGGGCGTTTGACCCCAGCAAGCTACCCAGGGCTCCACCTCTCTCCCTGGACTTGCAGTAGAGGCCCCAGGGTGCCCATTGGCCCTCCACCTAGGGGTCTCTGACCCCAGCAAGCTACCGAGGGGTCAACCTCTCTCCCTGGACTTGCAATAGAGGCCCCAGGGTGCCCCGTGACCCTCCACCTAGGGGCCTCTGACCCCAGCAAGCTACTTAGGGGTCCACATCTCTCCCTGGACTTGCAGTAGACGCCCCTGGGTGCCCCCTGACCCTGCACCTAGGGGCCTCTGACCCCAGCAAGCTACCCAGGGGTCCACCTCTCTCCCTCGACTTTTAGTAGAGGCCCCAGGGTGCCCCCTGGCCCTCCACCTAGGGGCCTCTGAGTCCAGCAAGCTACCCAGGGGTCCAAATCTCTCCCTGGACTTGCAGTAGAGGCCCCAGGGTACCCCATGACCCTCCACCTAGGGGCCTCTGAACCCAGCAAGCTACCCAGGGGTCCAGCTCTCTCCCTGCACTTGCAATAGAGGCCCCAGGGTGCCCCCTTGCCCTCAACCCAAGGGCTACTGACCCCAGCAAGCTACCCAGGACTCCACCTCTCTCCCTGGACTTTGTAGTAGAGGCCCTAGGCTGCCCTCTGGCCCTCCACCTAGGGGGCCTCTGACCCCAGCAAGCTACCCAGGGCTCCACCTCTCTCCCTGGACTTGCAGTAGAGGCTCTAGGGTGCCCATTGGCCCTCCACGTAGGGGTCTCTGACCCCAGCAAGCTACCGAGGGGTCCACCTCTCTCCCTGGACTTGCAATAGAGGCCCCAGGGTGCCCCGTGACCTTCCACCTAGGGGCCTCTGACCCCAGCAAGCTACCCAGGGGTCAACCTCTCTCCTTGGACTTGCAGTATAGGCCCCAGGGTGCCCCCTGGCCCTCTAACTAGCTGCCTCTGACCCCAGCAAGCTACCCAGGGGTCCACCTCTCTCCTTGGACTTGCAGTATAGGCCCCAGGGTGCCCCCTGGCCCTCCACCTAGGGGCATCTGACCCCAGCAAGCAACCCAGGGGTCCACCTCTCTCCCTGGACTTGCAGTATAGGACCCAGGGTGCCCCCTGGACCTCCCCCTAGGGGCCTCTGACACCAGCAAGCTTCCCAGTGATTCACCTCTCTCCCTGGACTTGCAGTAGAGGCTCCAGGTTGACCCTTGGCCCTCCACCTAGAGGCCTCTGACCCTAGCAAGCTGCCCAGGGGCCTGCCTATCTCCCTGGACTTGCAGTAGAGTCCCCAGGGTGCCCCGTTACCCTCCACCTGGGGGCCTCTGACCCCAGCAAGCTACCCAGGGGTCCACATCTCTCCCTGGACTTGCAGTAGACGCTGCTGGGTGCCCCCTGCCCCTCCACCTAGGGCCCTCTGACCCAAGCAACCTGCCCAGGGGTCCACCTCTGTCCCTGGACTTGCAATAGAGGCCCCAGGGTGACCCTTGGCCCTCCACCTAGGCACCTCTGACCCCAGCAAGCTGCCCAGGGGACTGCCTATCTCCCTGGACTTGCAGTAGAGTCCCCAGGGTGCCCCATGGCCCTCCACGTAGGGCCCTCTGACCCCAGCAAGCTACCCAGGGGTCCACCTCTTTCCCTGGACTTGCAGTATAGGCCACAGGGTGCCCACTTGCCCTCCACCTAGGGGCCTCTGACCCCAGCAAGCTACCCGGGGCTCCACTTCTCTCCCTGGACTTGCAGTAGAGGCCCCAGGGTGCCCCTTGCCCTCCACCCAGGGGCTACTGACCCGGCAAGCTACCCAGGGCTCCACCTCTCTCCCTGGACTTGCAGTAGAGGCCCCAAGATACCCCGTGGCCCTCCACCTAGGGGCCTCTGAGTCCAGCAAGCTACCCAGGGGTCCACATCTCTCCCTGAACTTGCAGTAGAGGCCCCAGGGTACCCCAAGGCCCTCCACCTAGGGGCCTTTGAACCCAGCAAGCTACCCAGGGGTCCAGCTCTCTCCCTGGACTTGCAGTATAGGACCCAGGGTGCCCCATGGCCCTCCACCTAGGGCCCTCTGACCCCAGCAAGCTACCCAGGGCTCCAACTTTCTCCCTGGACTTGCAGTATAGGCCCCAGGGTGCTCCCTGGTTCTCCACCTAGGGGCCTCTGACCCTAGCAAACTACCCAGGGGTCCACCTCTCTCCCTGGACTTGCTGTAGAGGCCTCAGGGTGCCCCGTGGCCCTCCACCTAGGGGCCTCTGACCCCAGCAAGCTACCCTGGGGTCCACCTCTCTCCCTGGACTTGCAGTAGAGGCCCCAGGGTGCCCCTTGGCCCTCCACCTAGGGGTCTCTGACCCCAGCAAGCTACCGAGGGGTGCACCTCTCTCCCTGGACTTGCAGTAGAGGCCCCAGGGTGCCCCATGGCCCTCCCCCTTGGGGACTCTGACACCAGCAAGCTTCCCAGTGGTCCACCTCTCTCCCTGGACTTGCAAAAGAGGCCCCAGGGTGCCCCCTTGCCCTCCACCTAGGGGCTACTGACCCCAGCAAGCTACCCAGGGCTCCACCTCTCTCCCTGGACTTGTAGTAGAGGCCCTGGGCTGCCCCCTTGCCCTCCATCCATGGGCTACTGACCCCAGCAAGCTACCCAGGGCTCCAATTCTCTCCCTGAACTTGCAGTAGAGGCCCCAGGGTACCCCCTGGCCCTCCACCTAGGGGCCTCTGACCCCAGCAAGCTACCCAGGGTTCCACCTGTCTCCCTGGACTTGCAGTAGAGACCCCAGGGTGCCCATTGGCCCTCCACCTAGGGGTCTCTGACCCCAGCAAGCTACCGAGGGGTCAACCTCTCTCCCTGGACTTGCAATAGAGGCCCCAGGGTGCCCCGTGACCCTCCACCTAGGGGCCTCTGACCCCAGCAAGCTACCCAGGGGTCCACATCTCTCCCTGGACTTGCAGTAGACGCCCCTGGGTGCCCCCTGGCCCTGCACCTAGGGGCCTCTGACCCCAGCAAGCTACCCAGGGGTCCACCTCTCTCCCTGGACTTTTAGTAGAGGCCCCAGGGTGCCCCCTGGCCCTCCACCTAGGGGCCTCTGAGTCCAGCAAGCTACCCAGGGGTCCAAATCTCTCCCTGGACTTGCAGTAGAGGCCCCAGGGTACCCCATGACCCTCCACCTAGGGGCCTCTGAACCCAGCAAGCTACCCAGGGGTCCAGCTCTCTCCCTGGACTTGCAATAGAGGCCCCAGGGTGCCCCCTTGCCCTCAACCCAAGGTCTACTGACCCCAGCAAGCTACCCAGGACTCCACCTCTCTCCCTGGACTTTGTAGTAGAGGCCCTAGGCTGCCCTCTGGCCCTCCACCTAGGGGGCCTCTGACCCCAGCAAGCTACCCAGGGCTCCACCTCTCTCCCTGGACTTGCAGTAGAGGCTCTAGGGTGCCCATTGGCCCTCCCCCTTGGGGACTCTGACACCAGCAAGCTTCCCAGTGGTCCACCTCTCTCCCTGGACTTGCAAAAGAGGCCCCAGGGTGCCCCCTTGCCCTCCACCTAGGGGCTACTGACCCCAGCAAGCTACCCAGGGCTCCACCTCTCTCCCTGGACTTGTAGTAGAGGCCCTGGGCTGCCCCCTTGCCCTCCATCCATGGGCTACTGACCCCAGCAAGCTACCCAGGGCTCCAATTCTCTCCCTGAACTTGCAGTAGAGGCCCCAGGGTACCCCCTGGCCCTCCACCTAGGGGCCTCTGACCCCAGCAAGCTACCCAGGGCTCCACCTCTCTCCCTGGACTTGTAGTAGAGGCCCTAGGCTGCCCTCTGGCCCTCCACCTAGGGGCGTTTGACCCCAGCAAGCTACCCAGGGTTCCACCTGTCTCCCTGGACTTGCAGTAGAGACCCCAGGGTGCCCATTGGCCCTCCACCTAGGGGTCTCTGACCCCAGCAAGCTACCGAGGGGTCAACCTCTCTCCCTGGACTTGCAATAGAGGCCCCAGGGTGCCCCGTGACCCTCCACCTAGGGGCCTCTGACCCCAGCAAGCTACCCAGGGGTCCACATCTCTCCCTGGACTTGCAGTAGACGCCCCTGGGTGCCCCCTGGCCCTGCACCTAGGGGCCTCTGACCCCAGCAAGCTACCCAGGGGTCCACCTCTCTCCCTGGACTTTTAGTAGAGGCCCCAGGGTGCCCCCTGGCCCTCCACCTAGGGGCCTCTGAGTCCAGCAAGCTACCCAGGGGTCCAAATCTCTCCCTGGACTTGCAGTAGAGGCCCCAGGGTACCCCATGACCCTCCACCTAGGGGCCTCTGAACCCAGCAAGCTACCCAGGGGTCCAGCTCTCTCCCTGGACTTGCAATAGAGGCCCCAGGGTGCCCCCTTGCCCTCAACCCAAGGTCTACTGACCCCAGCAAGCTACCCAGGACTCCACCTCTCTCCCTGGACTTTGTAGTAGAGGCCCTAGGCTGCCCTCTGGCCCTCCACCTAGGGGGCCTCTGACCCCAGCAAGCTACCCAGGGCTCCACCTCTCTCCCTGGACTTGCAGTAGAGGCTCTAGGGTGCCCATTGGCCCTCCACGTAGGGGTCTCTGACCCCAGCAAGCTACCCAGGGGTCCACCTCTCTCCCTGGACTTGCAGTATAGGCCCCAGGGTGCCCCCTGGCCCTCTAACTAGGGGCCTCTGACCCCAGCAAGCTACCCAGGGGTCCACCTCTCTCCTTGGACTTGCAGTATAGGCCCCAGGGTGCCCCCTGGCCCTCCACCTAGGGGCATCTAACCCCAGCAAGCAACCCAGGGGTCCACCTCTCTCCCTGGACTTGCAGTATAGGACCCAGGGTGCCCCCTGGACCTCCCCCTAGGGGCCTCTGACACCAGCAAGCTTCCCAGTGATTCACCTCTCTCCCTGGAATTGCAGTAGAGGCTCCAGGTTGACCCTTGGCCTTCCACCTAGAGGCCTCTGACCCTAGCAAGCTGCCCAGGGGCCTGCCTATCTCCCTGGACTTGCAGTAGAGTCCCCAGGGTGCCCCGTTACCCTCCACCTGGCTGCCTCTGACACCAGCAAGCTACCCAGGGGTCCACATCTCTCCCTGGACTTGCAGTAGACGCTGCTGGGTGCCCCCTGCCCCTCCACCTAGGGCCCTCTGACCCAAGCAACCTGCCCAGGGGTCCACCTCTGTCCCTGGACTTGCAATAGAGGCCCCAGGGTGACACTTGGCCCTCCACCTAGGCACCTCTGACCCCAGCAAGCTGCCCAGGGGCCTGCCTATCTCCCTGGACTTGCAGTAGAGTCCCCAGGGTGCCCCATGGCCCTCCACGTAGGGCCCTCTGACCCCAGCAAGCTACCCAGGGGTCCACCTCTTTCCCTGGACTTGCAGTATAGGCCACAGGGTGCCCACTTGCCCTCCACCTAGGGGCCTCTGACCCCAGCAAGCTACCCAGGGCTCCACTTCTCTCCCTGGACTTGCAGTAGAGGCCCCAGGGTGCCCCTTGCCCTCCACCCAGGGGCTACTGACCCGGCAAGCTACCCAGGGCTCCACCTCTCTCCCTGGACTTGCAGTAGAGGCCCCAAGATACCCCGTGGCCCTCCACCTAGGGGCCTCTGAGTCCAGCAAGCTACCCAGGGGTCCACATCTCTCCCTGAACTTGCAGTAGAGGCCCCAGGGTACCCCAAGGCCCTCCACCTAGGGGCCTTTGAACCCAGCAAGCTACCCAGGGGTCCAGCTCTCTCCCTGGACTTGCAGTATAGGACCCAGGGTGCCCCATGGCCCTCCACCTAGGGCCCTCTGACCCCAGCAAGCTACCCAGGGCTCCAACTTTCTCCCTGGACTTGCAGTATAGGCCCCAGGGTGCTCCCTGGTTCTCCACCTAGGGGCCTCTGACCCTAGCAAACTACCCAGGGGTCCACCTCTCTCCCTGGACTTGCTGTAGAGGCCTCAGGGTGCCCCGTGGCCCTCCACCTAGGGGCCTCTGACCCCAGCAAGCTACCCTGGGGTCCACCTCTCTCCCTGGACTTGCAGTAGAGGCCCCAGGGTGCCCCTTGGCCCTCCACCTAGGGGTCTCTGACCCCAGCAAGCTACCGAGGGGTGCACCTCTCTCCCTGGACTTGCAGTAGAGGCCCCAGGGTGCCCCATGGCCCTCCCCCTTGGGGACTCTGACACCAGCAAGCTTCCCAGTGGTCCACCTCTCTCCCTGGACTTGCAAAAGAGGCCCCAGGGTGCCCCCTTGCCCTCCACCTAGGGGCTACTTACCCCAGCAAGCTACCCAGGGCTCCACCTCTCTCCCTGGACTTGTAGTAGAGGCCCTGGGCTGCCCTCTGGCCCTCCACCTAGGGGCCTCTGACCCCAGCAAGCTACCCAGGGCTCCAATTCTCTCCCTGGACTTATAGGCGAGGCCCCAGGGTGCCCCATGGCCCTACCCCTAGGGGCCTCTGACCCCAGCAAGCTACCCTGGGGTCCACCTCTCTCCCTGGACTTGCAGTAGAGGCCCCAGGGTGCCCCTTGGCCCTCCACCTAGGGGCCTTTGACCCCAGCAAGCTACCGAGGGGTGCACCTCTCTCCCTGGACTTGCAGTAGAGGCCCCAGGGTGCCCCGTGGCCCTCCCCCTTGGGGACTCTGACACCAGCAAGCTTCCCAGTGGTCCACCTCTCTCCCTTGACTTGCATTAGAGGCCCCAGGGTGCAACCTTGCCCTCCACCTAGGGGCTACTGACCCCAGCAAGCTACCCAGGGCTCCACCTCTCTCCCTGGACTTGTAGTAGAAGCCCTGGGCTGCCCTCTGGCCCTCCACCTAGGGGCCTCTGACCCCAGCAAGCTACCCAGGGCTCCACCTCTCTCCCTGGACTTGCAGTAGAGGCTCCAGGGTGCCCATTGGCCCTCCACGTAGGGGTGTCTGACCCCAGCAAGCTACCGAGGGGTCCACCTCTATCCTTGAACTTGCAATAGAGGCCCCAGGGTGCCCCGTGACCTTCCACCTAGGGGCCTCTGACCCCAGCAAGCTACCCAGGGGTCCACCTCTCTCCCTGGACTTGCAGTATAGGACCCGGGGTGCCCCCTGGCCGTACACCTAGGGGCATCTGACACCAGCAAGCTACCCAGGGGTCCACCTCTCTCCCTGGACTTGCAGTATAGGCCCCAGGGTGCCCTCTGGCCCTCCACCTAGGGGCTTCTGACCCCAGCAAGCTACCCAGGGCTCCACCTCTCTCCCTGGACTTGCTGTAGAGGCCCCAAGGTGCCCCGTGGCCCTCCACCTAGGGGCCTCTGACCCCAATAAGCTACCCAGGGGGTCCAGCTCTCTTCCTGGACTTGCAATAGAGGCCCCAGGGTGCCCCCTTGCCCTCCACCCAGGGGCTACTGACCCCAGCAAGCTACCCAGGGCTCCACCGCTCTCCCTGGACTTGTAGTAGAGGCCCTAGGCTGCCCTCTGGCCCTCCACCTAGGGGCCTCTGACCCCAGCAAGCTACCCAGGGGTCCTACTCTCTCCCTGGACTTGCAGTAGAGGCCCCAGGGTGCCCATTGGCCCTCCACCTAGGGGTCTCTGACCCCAGCAAGCTACCGAGGGTTCCACCTCTCTCCCTGGACTTGCAATAGAGGCCCCAGGGTGCCCCGTGACCCTCCACCTAGGGGCCTCTGACCACAGCAAGCTACCCAGGGGTCCACATCTGTCCCTGGACTTTTAGTAGAGGCCCCAGGGTGCCCCCTGGCCCTCCACCTAGGGGCCTCTGACCCCAGCAAACTACCCAGGGGTCCACCTCTCTTCCTGGACTTGCAGTAGAGGCCCTACGGTGCCCCCTGGCCCTCCCCTTAGGGGCCTCTGACACCAGCAAGCTTCCCAGTGGTCCACCTCTCTCCCTAGACTTGCAGTAGAGGCCCCAGGGTGCCCCCTGGTCCTCCACCTAGGGGCCTCTGACCCTAGCAAACTACCCAGGGGTCCACCTCTCTCGCTGGATTTGCTGTAAAGGCCCCAGGGTGCTCCGTGGCCCTCCACCTAGGGGCCTCTGACCCCAGCAAGCTACCCTGGTGTCCACCTCTCTCCCTGGACTTGCAGTAGAGGCCCAAGGGTGCCCCTTGGCCCTCCACCTAGGGGCCTCTGACCCCAGCAAGCTACCGAGAGGTCCACCTCTCTACCTGGACTTGCAGTATAGGCCTCAGGGTGCCTCCTGGTCCTCCACCTAGGTGCCCCTGACCCAAGCAAGCTGCCCAGGGGTCCACCTCTCTCCCTGGACTTGCAATAGAGGCCCCAGGGTGCCCCTTGGCCCTCCACCTAGGGGCCTCTGACCCCAGCAAGCTACCCAGGGCTCCACTTCTCTCCCTGGACTTGCAATAGAGGCCCCAGGGTGCCCCCTTGCCCTCCACCCAGGGGCTACTGACCCCAGCAAGCTACCCAGGGGTCCACCTCTTTCCCTGGACTTGCAGTAGAGGCCCCTGGGTACCCCGTGGCCCTCTACCTAGGGGCCTCTGAACCCAGCAAGCTACCCAGGGGTCCAGCTCTCTCCCTGGACTTGCAATAGAGGCCTTACGGTGCACCCTTGCCCTCCACCCAGGGGCTACTGACCCCAGCAAGCTACCCAGGGCTCCACCTCTCTCCCTGGACTTGCAGTAGAGGCCCCAGGGTGCCCATTGGCCCTCCACCTAGGGGCCTCTGACCCAAGCAAGCTACCCAGGGGTCAACCTCTCTCCCTGGCTTATAGGTGAGGTCCACGGTGCCCCCTGGCCCTCCACCTAGTGGCCTCTGACCCCAGCAAACTACCCAGGGGTCCACCTCTTTTCCTGGACTTACAGTAGAGTCCCCAGAGTGCCCCTTGGCCCTCCACCTAGGGCCCTCTGACCCCAGCAAGCTACCCAGGGCTCCAACTCTCTTCCTGGACTTGCACTATAGGCCTCAGGGTGCCCCCTGGTCCTCCACCTACTGGCCTCTGACCCTAGCAAGCTACCCAGGGGTCCACCTCTCTCCTTGGACTTGCTGTAGAGGCCTCAGGGTGCCCCGTGGCCCTCCACCTCGGGGCTTCTGACCCCAGCAAGCTGCCCTGGGGTCCACCTCTCTCCCTGGACTTGCAGTAGAGGCCCCAGGGTGCCCCTTGGCCCTCCACCTAGGGGCCTCTGACCCCAGCAAGCTACAGAGGGGTCCACCTCTCTCCCTGGACTTGCAGTAGAGGCCCCAGGGTGCCCCTTGGCCCTCCACCTAGGGGCCTCTGACCCCAGCAAACTACCCAGGGGTCCACATCTCTCCCTAGACTTGCAGTAGACGCCCCTGGGTGCCCCCTGGCCCTCCACCTAGGGGCCTCTGACCCCAGCAAGCTACCCAGGGGTCCACAACTCTCCCTGGACTTATAGTAGAGGCCCTACGGTGCTCCCTGGCCCTCCCCCTAGGGCCCTTTGACCCCAGCAAGCTACCCAGGGGTCCACCTCTCTCCCTGGGCTTGCAGTATAGGCCACAGGGTGCCCCCTTGCCCTCCACCTAGGGGCCTCTGACCCCAGCAAGCTACCCAGGGCTCCACCTCTCTCCCTGGAATTGCAGTAGAGGCCCCAGGGTGCCCCCTTGCCCTCCACCTAGGGGCCTCTGACCCCAGCAAGCTACCCAGGGCTCCACCTCTCTCCCTGGAATTGCAGTAGAGGCCCCAGGGTGCCCATTGGCCCTCCACCTAGGGGCCTCTGACCCCAGCAAGCTACCCAGGGTCCACCTCTCTCCCTGGACTTTTAGTAGAGGCCCCAGGGTACCCCGTGACCCTCCACCTAGGGGCCTCTGAACCCAGCAAGCTACCCAGGGGTCCACCTATCTCCCTGGACTTTTAGTAGAGGCCCCAGGGTACCCCGTGACCCTCCACCTAGGGGCCTCTGAACCCAGCAAGCTACCCAGGGGTCCAGCTCCCTCCCTGGACTTGCAATAGAGGCCCCAGGGTGCCCCCTTGCCTTCCACCCAGGGGCTACTGACCCCAGCAAGCTACCCAGGGCTCCACCTCTCTCCCTGGACTTGTATTAGAGGCCCTAGGCTGCCCTCTGGCCCTCCACCTAAGGGCTTCTGACCCCAGCAATCTACCCAGGGCTCCACCTCTCTCCCTGGACTTGCTGTAGAGGCCCCAAGGTGCCCCGTGGCCCTCCACCTAGGGGCCTCTGACCCCAGCAAGCTACCCGGGGGTCCAGCTCTCTCCCTGGACTTGCAATAGAGGCCCCAGGGTGCCCCCTTGCCCTTCACCCAGGGGCTACTGACCCCAGCAAGCTACCCAGGGCTCCACCTCTCTCCCTGGACTTGTAGTAGAGGCCCTAGGCTGCCCTCTGGCCCTCCACCTAGGGGCCTCTGACCCCAGCAAGCTACCCAGGGGTCCACCTCTCTCAATGGACTTGCAGTAGAGGCCCCAGGGTGCCCATTGGCCCTCCACCTAGGGGTCTCTGACCCCAGCAAACTACCGAGGGTTCCACCTCTCTCCCTGGACTTGCAATAGAGGCCCCAGGGTGCCCCGTTACCCTCCACCTAGGGGCCTCTGACCCCAGCAAGCTACCCAGGGGTCCACATCTCTCCCTGGACTTTTAGTAGAGGCCCCAGGGTGCCCCCTGGCCCTCCACCTAGGGGCCTCTGACCCCAGCAAACTACCCAGGGGTCCACCTCTCTTCCTGGACTTGCAGTAGAGGCCCTACAGTGCCCCCTGGCCCTCCCCCTAGGGGCCTCTGACACCAGCAAGCTTCCCAGTGGTCCACCTCTCTCCCTAGTCTTGCAGTAGAGGCCACAGGGTGACCCTTGGCCCTCCACCTAGGGGCCTCTGACCCCAGCAAGCTACCCAGGGGCCTACCTATCTCCCTGGACTTGCAGTAGAGTACCCAGGGTGCCCCATGGCCCTCCACCTAGGGTCCTCTGACCCCAGCAAGCTACCCAGGGCTCCAACTCTCTCCCTGGACTTGCAGTATAGGCCACAGGGTGCCCCCTTGCCCTCCACCTAGGGGCCTCTGACCCCAGCAAGCTACCCAGGGCTCCACTTCTCTCCCTGGACTTGCAGTAGAGGCCCCAGGGTGCCCCCTTGCCCTCCACCCAGGGGCTACTGACCCCAGCAAGCTACCCAGGGCTCCACCTCTCTCCCTGGACTTGCAGTAGGGGCCCCAGGGTACCCTGTGGCCCTCCAGCTAGGGGCCTCTGATTTCAGCAAGCTACCCAGGGGTTCACCTCTCTCCCTGGACTTGCAGTAGAGGCCCCAGGGTACCCCGTGGCCCTCCACCTAGGGGCCCCTGAACCCAGCAAGCTACCCAGGGGTCCAGCTCTCTCCCTGGACTTGCAATAGAGGCCCCAGGGTGCCCCCTTGCCCTCCACCCAAGGGCTACTGACCCCAGCAAGCTACCCAGGACTCCACCTCTCTCCCTGGACTTTGTAGTAGAGGCCCTAGGCTGCCCTCTGGCCCTCCACCTAGGGGGCCTCTGACCCCAGCAAGCTACCCAGGGCTCCACCTCTCTCCCTGGACTTGCAGTAGAGGCTCTAGGGTGCCCATTGGCCCTCCACGTAGGGGTCTCTGACCCCAGCAAGCTACCCAGGGGTCCACCTCTCTCCTTGGACTTGCAGTATAGGCCCCAGGGTGCCCCCTGGCCCTCCACCTAGGGGCATCTAACCCCAGCAAGCAACCCAGGGGTCCACCTCTCTCCCTGGACTTGCAGTATAGGACCCAGGGTGCCCCCTGGACCTCCCCCTAGGGGCCTCTGACACCAGCAAGCTTCCCAGTGATTCACCTCTCTCCCTGGACTTGCAGTAGAGGCTCCAGGTTGACCCTTGGCCTTCCACCTAGAGGCCTCTGACCCTAGCAAGCTGCCCAGGGGCCTGCCTATCTCCCTGGACTTGCAGTAGAGTCCCCAGGGTGCCCCGTTACCCTCCACCTGGGGGCCTCTGACCCCAGCAAGCTACCCAGGGGTCCACATCTCTCCCTGGACTTGCAGTAGACGCTGCTGGGTGCCCCCTGCCCCTCCACCTAGGGCCCTCTGACCCAAGCAACCTGCCCAGGGGTCCACCTCTGTCCCTGGACTTGCAATAGAGGCCCCAGGGTGACCCTTGGCCCTCCACCTAGGCACCTCTGACCCCAGCAAGCTGCCCAGGGGCCTGCCTATCTCCCTGGACTTGCAGTAGAGTCCCCAGGGTGCCCCATGGCCCTCCACGTAGGGCCCTCTGACCCCAGCAAGCTACCCAGGGGTCCACCTCTTTCCCTGGACTTGCAGTATAGGCCACAGGGTGCCCACTTGCCCTCCACCTAGGGGCCTCTGACCCCAGCAAGCTACCCGGGGCTCCACTTCTCTCCCTGGACTTGCAGTAGAGGCCCCAGGGTGCCCCTTGCCCTCCACCCAGGGGCTACTGACCCGGCAAGCTACCCAGGGCTCCACCTCTCTCCCTGGACTTGCAGTAGAGGCCCCAAGATACCCCGTGGCCCTCCACCTAGGGGCCTCTGAGTCCAGCAAGCTACCCAGGGGTCCACATCTCTCCCTGAACTTGCAGTAGAGGCCCCAGGGTACCCCAAGGCCCTCCACCTAGGGGCCTTTGAACCCAGCAAGCTACCCAGGGGTCCAGCTCTCTCCCTGGACTTGCAGTATAGTACCCAGGGTGCCCCATGGCCCTCCACCTAGGGCCCTCTGACCCCAGCAAGCTACCCAGGGCTCCAACTTTCTCCCTGGACTTGCAGTATAGGCCCCAGGGTGCTCCCTGGTTCTCCACCTAGGGGCCTCTGACCCTAGCAAACTACCCAGGGGTCCACCTCTCTCCCTGGACTTGCTGTAGAGGCCTCAGGGTGCCCCGTGGCCCTCCACCTAGGGGCCTCTGACCCCAGCAAGCTACCCTGGGGTCCACCTCTCTCCCTGGACTTGCAGTAGAGGCCCCAGGGTGCCCCTTGGCCCTCCACCTAGGGGTCTCTGACCCCAGCAAGCTACCGAGGGGTGCACCTCTCTCCCTGGACTTGCAGTAGAGGCCCCAGGGTGCCCCATGGCCCTCCCCCTTGGGGACTCTGACACCAGCAAGCTTCCCAGTGGTCCACCTCTCTCCCTGGACTTGCAAAAGAGGACCCAGGGTGCCCCCTTGCCCTCCACCTAGGGGCTACTTACCCCAGCAAGCTACCCAGGGCTCCACCTCTCTCCCTGGACTTGTAGTAGAGGCCCTGGGCTGCCCTCTGGCCCTCCACCTAGGGGCCTCTGACCCCAGCAAGCTACCCAGGGCTCCAATTCTCTCCCTGGACTTATAGGCGAGGCCCCAGGGTGCCCCATGGCCCTACCCCTAGGGGCCTCTGACCCCAGCAAGCTACCCTGGGGTCCACCTCTCTCCCTGGACTTGCAGTAGAGGCCCCAGGGTGCCCCTTGGCCCTCCACCTAGGGGCCTTTGACCCCAGCAAGCTACCGAGGGGTGCACCTCTCTCCCTGGACTTGTAGTAGAGGCCCCAGGGTGCCCCGTGGCCCTCCCCCTTGGGGACTCTGACACCAGCAAGCTTCCCAGTAGTCCACCTCTCTCCCTTGACTTGCATTAGAGGCCCCAGGGTGCAACCTTGCCCTCCACCTAGGGGCTACTGACCCCAGCAAGCTACCCAGGGCTCCACCTCTCTCCCTGGACTTGTAGTAGAAGCCCTGGGCTGCCCTCTGGCCCTCCACCTAGGGGCCTCTGACCCCAGCAAGCTACCCAGGGCTCCACCTCTCTCCCTGGACTTGCAGTAGAGGCTCCAGGGTGCCCATTGGCCCTCCACGTAGGGGTGTCTGACCCCAGCAAGCTACCGAGGGGTCCACCTCTATCCTTGAACTTGCAATAGAGGCCCCAGGGTGCCCCGTGACCTTCCACCTAGGGGCCTCTGACCCCAGCAAGCTACCCAGGGGTCCACCTCTCTCCCTGGACTTGCAGTATAGGACCCGGGGTGCCCCCTGGCCGTACACCTAGGGGCATCTGACACCAGCAAGCTACCCAGGGGTCCACCTCTCTCCCTGGACTTGCAGTATAGGCCCCAGGGTGCCCTCTGGCCCTCCACCTAGGGGCTTCTGACCCCAGCAAGCTACCCAGGGCTCCACCTCTCTCCCTGGACTTGCTGTAGAGGCCCCAAGGTGCCCCGTGGCCCTCCACCTAGGGGCCTCTGACCCCAATAAGCTACCCGGGGGTCCAGCTCTCTTCCTGGACTTGCAATAGAGGCCCCAGGGTGCCCCCTTGCCCTCCACCCAGGGGCTACTGACCCCAGCAAGCTACCCAGGGCTACACCGCTCTCCCTGGACTTGTAGTAGAGGCCCTAGGCTGCCCTCTGGCCCTCCACCTAGGGGCCTCTGACCCCAGCAAGCTACCCAGGGGTCCTACTCTCTCCCTGGACTTGCAGTAGAGGCCCCAGGGTGCCCATTGGCCCTCCACCTAGGGGTCTCTGACCCCAGCAAGCTACCGAGGGTTCCACCTCTCTCCCTGGACTTGCAATAGAGGCCCCAGGGTGCCCCGTGACCCTCCACCTAGGGGCCTCTGACCACAGCAAGCTACCCAGGGGTCCACATCTGTCCCTGGACTTTTAGTAGAGGCCCCAGGGTGCCCCCTGGCCCTCCACCTAGGGGCCTCTGACCCCAGCAAACTACCCAGGGGTCCACCTCTCTTCCTGGACTTGCAGTAGAGGCCCTACGGTGCCCCCTGGCCCTCCCCTTAGGGGCCTCTGACACCAGCAAGCTTCCCAGTGGTCCACCTCTCTCCCTAGACTTGCAGTAGAGGCCCCAGGGTGCCCCCTGGTCCTCCACCTAGGGGCCTCTGACCCTAGCAAACTACCCAGGGGTCCACCTCTCTCGCTGGATTTGCTGTAAAGGCCCCAGGGTGCTCCGTGGCCCTCCACCTAGGGGCCTCTGACCCCAGCAAGCTACCCTGGTGTCCACCTCTCTCCCTGGACTTGCAGTAGAGGCCCAAGGGTGCCCCTTGGCCCTCCACCTAGGGGCCTCTGACCCCAGCAAGCTACCGAGAGGTCCACCTCTCTACCTGGACTTGCAGTATAGGCCTCAGGGTGCCTCCTGGTCCTCCACCTAGGTGCCCCTGACCCAAGCAAGCTGCCCAGGGGTCCACCTCTCTCCCTGGACTTGCAATAGAGGCCCCAGGGTGCCCCTTGGCCCTCCACCTAGGGGCCTCTGACCCCAGCAAGCTACCCAGGGCTCCACTTCTCTCCCTGGACTTGCAATAGAGGCCCCAGGGTGCCCCCTTGCCCTCCACCCAGGGGCTACTGACCCCAGCAAGCTACCCAGGGGTCCACCTCTTTCCCTGGACTTGCAGTAGAGGCCCCTGGGTACCCCGTGGCCCTCTACCTAGGGGCCTCTGAACCCAGCAAGCTACCCAGGGGTCCAGCTCTCTCCCTGGACTTGCAATAGAGGCCTTACGGTGCACCCTTGCCCTCCACCCAGGGGCTACTGACCCCAGCAAGCTACCCAGGGCTCCACCTCTCTCCCTGGACTTGCAGTAGAGGCCCCAGGGTGCCCATTGGCCCTCCACCTAGGGGCCTCTGACCCAAGCAAGCTACCCAGGGGTCAACCTCTCTCCCTGGCTTATAGGTGAGGTCCACGGTGCCCCCTGGCCCTCCACCTAGTGGCCTCTGACCCCAGCAAACTACCCAGGGGTCCACCTCTTTTCCTGGACTTACAGTAGAGTCCCCAGAGTGCCCCTTGGCCCTCCACCTAGGGCCCTCTGACCCCAGCAAGCTACCCAGGGCTCCAACTCTCTTCCTGGACTTGCACTATAGGCCTCAGGGTGCCCCCTGGTCCTCCACCTACTGGCCTCTGACCCTAGCAAGCTACCCAGGGGTCCACCTCTCTCCTTGGACTTGCTGTAGAGGCCTCAGGGTGCCCCGTGGCCCTCCACCTCGGGGCTTCTGACCCCAGCAAGCTGCCCTGGGGTCCACCTCTCTCCCTGGACTTGCAGTAGAGGCCCCAGGGTGCCCCTTGGCCCTCCACCTAGGGGCCTCTGACCCCAGCAAGCTACAGAGGGGTCCACCTCTCTCCCTGGACTTGCAGTAGAGGCCCCAGGGTGCCCCTTGGCCCTCCACCTAGGGGCCTCTGACCCCAGCAAACTACCCAGGGGTCCACATCTCTCCCTAGACTTGCAGTAGACGCCCCTGGGTGCCCCCTGGCCCTCCACCTAGGGGCCTCTGACCCCAGCAAGCTACCCAGGGGTCCACAACTCTCCCTGGACTTATAGTAGAGGCCCTACGGTGCTCCCTGGCCCTCCCCCTAGGGCCCTTTGACCCCAGCAAGCTACCCAGGGGTCCACCTCTCTCCCTGGGCTTGCAGTATAGGCCACAGGGTGCCCCCTTGCCCTCCACCTAGGGGCCTCTGACCCCAGCAAGCTACCCAGGGCTCCACCTCTCTCCCTGGAATTGCAGTAGAGGCCCCAGGGTGCCCCCTTGCCCTCCACCTAGGGGCCTCTGACCCCAGCAAGCTACCCAGGGCTCCACCTCTCTCCCTGGAATTGCAGTAGAGGCCCCAGGGTGCCCATTGGCCCTCCACCTAGGGGCCTCTGACCCCAGCAAGCTACCCAGGGTCCACCTCTCTCCCTGGACTTTTAGTAGAGGCCCCAGGGTACCCCGTGACCCTCCACCTAGGGGCCTCTGAACCCAGCAAGCTACCCAGGGGTCCACCTATCTCCCTGGACTTTTAATAGAGGCCCCAGGGTACCCCGTGACCCTCCACCTAGGGGCCTCTGAACCCAGCAAGCTACCCAGGGGTCCAGCTCCCTCCCTGGACTTGCAATAGAGGCCCCAGGGTGCCCCCTTGCCTTCCACCCAGGGGCTACTGACCCCAGCAAGCTACCCAGGGCTCCACCTCTCTCCCTGGACTTGTATTAGAGGCCCTAGGCTGCCCTCTGGCCCTCCACCTAAGGGCTTCTGACCCCAGCAATCTACCCAGGGCTCCACCTCTCTCCCTGGACTTGCTGTAGAGGCCCCAAGGTGCCCCGTGGCCCTCCACCTAGGGGCCTCTGACCCCAGCAAGCTACCCGGGGGTCCAGCTCTCTCCCTGGACTTGCAATAGAGGCCCCAGGGTGCCCCCTTGCCCTTCACCCAGGGGCTACTGACCCCAGCAAGCTACCCAGGGCTCCACCTCTCTCCCTGGACTTGTAGTAGAGGCCCTAGGCTGCCCTCTGGCCCTCCACCTAGGGGCCTCTGACCCCAGCAAGCTACCCAGGGGTCCACCTCTCTCAATGGACTTGCAGTAGAGGCCCCAGGGTGCCCATTGGCCCTCCACCTAGGGGTCTCTGACCCCAGCAAGCTACCGAGGGTTCCACCTCTCTCCCTGGACTTGCAATAGAGGCCCCAGGGTGCCCCGTTACCCTCCACCTAGGGGCCTCTGACCCCAGCAAGCTACCCAGGGGTCCACATCTCTCCCTGGACTTTTAGTAGAGGCCCCAGGGTGCCCCCTGGCCCTCCACCTAGGGGCCTCTGACCCCAGCAAACTACCCAGGGGTCCACCTCTCTTCCTGGACTTGCAGTAGAGGCCCTACAGTGCCCCCTGGCCCTCCTCCTAGGGGCCTCTGACACCAGCAAGCTTCCCAGTGGTCCACCTCTCTCCTTAGTCTTGCAGTAGAGGCCACAGGGTGACCCTTGGCCCTCCACCTAGGGGCCTCTGACCCCAGCAAGCTACCCAGGGGCCTACCTATCTCCCTGGACTTGCAGTAGAGTACCCAGGGTGCCCCATGGCCCTCCACCTAGGGTCCTCTGACCCCAGCAAGCTACCCAGGGCTCCAACTCTCTCCCTGGACTTGCAGTATAGGCCACAGGGTGCCCACTTGCCCTCCACCTAGGGGCCTCTGACCCCAGCAAGCTACCCAGGGCTCCACTTCTCTCCCTGGACTTGCAGTAGAGGCCCCAGGGTGCCCCCTTGCCCTCCACCCAGGGGCTACTGACCCCAGCAAGCTACCCAGGGCTCCACCTCTCTCCCAGGACTTGCAGTAGGGGCCCCAGGGTACCCCGTGGCCCTCCACCTAGGGGCCTCTGATTTCAGCAAGCTACCCAGGGGTTCACCTCTCTCCCTGGACTTGCAGTAGAGGCCCCAGGGTACCCCGTGGCCCTCCACCTAGGGGCCCCTGAACCCAGCAAGCTACCCAGGGGTCCAGCTCTCTCCCTGGACTTGCAATAGAGGCCCCAGGGTGCCCCCTTGCCCTCCACCCAGGGGCTACTGACCCCAGCAAGCTACCCAGGGCTCCACCTCTCTCCCTGGACTTGTAGTAGAGGCCCTAGGCTGCCCTCTGGCCCTCCACCTAGGGGCCTCTGACCCCAGCAAGCTACCCAGGGGTCCACATCTCTCCCTGGACTTTTAGTAGAGGCCCCAGGGTGCCCCCTGGTCCTCCACCTAGGGGCCTCTGACCCTAGCAAACTACCCAGGGGTCCACCTCTCTCCCTGGACTTGCTGTAGAGGCCCCAGGGTGCTCCGTGGCCCTCCACCTAGGGGCCTCTGACCCCAGCAAGCTACCCTGGGGTCCACCTCTCTCCCTGGACTTGCAGTAGAGGCCCCAGGGTGCCCCTTGGGCCTCCACCTAGGGGCCTCTGACCCCAGCAAGCTACCCAGGGGTCCACCTCTCTCAATGGACTTGCAGTAGAGGCCCCAGGGTGCCCATTGGCCCTCCACCTAGGGGTCTCTGACCCCAGCAAGCTACCGAGGGTTCCACCTCTCTCCCTGGACTTGCAATAGAGGCCCCAGGGTGCCCCGTTACCCTCCACCTAGGGGCCTCTGACCCCAGCAAGCTACCCAGGGGTCCACATCTCTACCTGGACTTTTAGTAGAGGCCCCAGGGTGCCCCCTGGCCCTCCACCTAGGGGCCTCTGACCCCAGCAAACTACCCAGGGGTCCACCTCTCTTCCTGGACTTGCAGTAGAGGCCCTACAGTGCCCCCTGGCCCTCCCCCTAGGGGCCTCTGACACCAGCAAGCTTCCCAGTGGTCCACCTCTCTCCCTAGACTTGCAGTAGAGGCCACAGGGTGACCCTTGGCCCTCCACCTAGGGGCCTCTGACCCCAGCAAGCTATCCAGGGGCCTACCTATCTCCCTGGACTTGCAGTAAAGTACCCAGGGTGCCCCATGGCCCTCCACCTAGGGTCCTCTGACCCCAGCAAGCTACCCAGGGCTCCAACTCTCTCCCTGGACTTGCAGTATAGGCCACAGGGTGCCCCCTTGCCCTCCACCTAGGGGCCTCTGACCCCAGCAAGCTACCCAGGGCTCCACTTCTCTCCCTGGACTTGCAGTAGAGGCCCCAGGGTGCCCCCTTACCCTCCACCCAGGGGCTACTGACCCCAGCAAGCTACCCAGGGCTCCACCTCTCTCCCTGGACTTGCAGTAGGGGCCCCAGGGTACCCCGTGGCCCTCCACCTAGGGGCTCCTGATTTCAGCAAGCTACCCAGGGGTTCACCTCTCTCCCTGGACTTGCAGTAGAGGCCCCAGGGTACCCCGTGGCCCTCCACCTAAGGGCCTCTGAACCCAGCAAGCTACCCAGGGGTCCAGCTCTCTCCCTGGACTTGCAATAGAGGCCCCAGGGTGCCCCCTTGCCCTCCACCCAGGGGCTACTGACCCCAGCAAGCTACCCAGGGCTCCACCTCTCTCCCTGGACTTGTAGTAGAGGCCCTAGGCTGCCCTCTGGCCCTCCACCTAGGGGCCTCTGACCCCAGCAAGCTACCCAGGGGTCCACATCTCTCCCTGGACTTTTAGTAGAGGCCCCAGGGTGCCCCCTGGTCCTCCACCTAGGGGCCTCTGACCCTAGCAAACTACCCAGGGGTCCAACTCTCTCCCTGGACTTGCTGTAGAGGCCCCAGGGTGCTCCGTGGCCCTCCACCTAGGGGCCTCTGACCCCAGCAAGCTACCCTGGGGTCCACTTCTCTCCCTGGACTTGCAGTAGAGGCCCCAGGGTGCCCCTTGGGCCTCCACCTAGGGGCCTCTGACCCCAGCAAGCTACCGAGAGGTCCACCTCTCTCCCTGGACTTGCAGTAGAGGGCCCAGGGTGCCCCCTTGCCCTCCACCTAGGGGCCTCTGACCCCAGCAAGCTACCCAGGGCTCCACTTCTGTCCCTGGACTTGCAGTAGAGGCCCCAGGGTGCCCCCTTGCCCTCCACCCAGGGGCTACTGACCCCAGCAAGCTACCCAGGGCTCCACCTCTCTCCCTGGACTTGCAGTAGAGGCCCCAGGGTACCCCGTGGCCCTCCACCTAGGGGCCTCTGAGTCCAGCAAGCTGCCCAGGGGTCCACCTCTCTCCCTGGACTTGCAGTAGAGGCCCCAGGGTACCCCGTGGCCCTCCACCTAGGGGCCTCTGAACCCAGCAAGCTACCCAGGGGTCCAGCTCTCTCCCTGGACTTGCAATAGAGGCCCTACGGTACCCCCTTGACCTCCACCCAGGGGCTACTGACCCCAGCAAGCTACCCAGGGCTCCACCTCTCTCCCTGGACTTGCAGTAGAGGCCCCAGGGTGCCCATTGGCCCTCCACCTAGGGGCCTCTGACCCCAGCAAACTACCCAGGGGTCCACCTCTTTTCCTGGACTTACAGTAGAGTCCCCAGGGTAACCCATGGCCCTCCACCTAGGGCCCTCTGACCCCAGCAAGCTACCCAGGGCTCCAACTCTCTCCCTGGACTTGCACTATAGGCCCCAGGGTGCCACCTGGTCCTCCACCTAGGGGCCTCTGACCCTAGCAAACTACCCAGGGCTCCAACTCTCTCCCTGGACTTGCAGTATAGGCCACAGGGTGCCCCCTTGCCCTCCACCTTGGGGCCTCTGACCCCAGCAAGCTACCCAGGGGTCCACCTCTTTTCCTGGACTTACAGTAGAGTCCCCAGGGTGCCCCCTGGCCCTCCACCTAGGGACCTCTGACCCCAGCAAACTACCCAGGGGTCCACCTCTTTTCCTGGACTTACAGTAGAGTCCCCAGGGTGCCCCATGGCCCTCCACCTAGGGCCCTCTGACCCCAGCATGCTACCCAGGGCTCCACCTCTCTCCCTGGACTTATAGTAGAGGCCCTA
Organism: Danio rerio; assembly: GCF_052040795.2. Taxonomy (NCBI): domain Eukaryota; kingdom Metazoa; phylum Chordata; class Actinopteri; order Cypriniformes; family Danionidae; genus Danio; species Danio rerio. The sequence goes on from NC_141030.1 coordinate 19,926,924, forward strand.
CGGTGCCCCCTGGCCCTCCCCCTAGGGCCCTTTGACCCCAGCAAGCTACCCAGGGGTCCACCTCTCTCCCTGGACTTGCAGTATAGGCCACAGGGTGCCCCCTTGCCCTCCACCTTGGGGCCTCTGACCCCAGCAAGCTACCCAGGGCTCCACCTCTCTCCCTGGACTTGCAGTAGATGCCCCAGGGTGCCCCCTTGCCCTCCATCCATGGGCTACTGACACCAGCAAGCTACCCAGGGCTCCACCTCTCTCCCTGAACTTGCAGTAGAGGCCCCAGGGTACCCCCTGGCCCTCCACCTAGGGGCCTCTGACCCCAGCAAGCTACCCAGGGCTCCACCTCTCTCCCTGGACTTGTAGTAGAGGCCCTAGGCTGCCCTCTGGCCCTCCAACTAGGGGCCTTTGACCCCAGCAAGCTACCCAGGGCTCCACCTCTCTCCCTGGACTTGCAGTAGAGGCACCAGGGTGCCTATTGGCCCTTCACGTAGGGCCCTCTGACCACAGAAAGCTACCCAGGGGTCCACCTCTCTCCCTGGACTTGCAATAGAGGCCCCAGGGTGCCCCGTGACCCTCCACCTAGGGGCCTCTGACCCCAGCAAGCTACCCAGGGGTCCACATCTCTCCCTGGACTTGCAGTAGACGCCCCTGGGTGCCCCCTGGCCCTCCACCTAGGGGCCTCTGACCCCAGCAAGCTACCCAGGGGTCCACCTCTCTCCCTGGACTTTTAGTAGAGGCCCCAGGGTTCCCCCTGGCCCTCCACCTAGGGGCCTCTGAGTCCAGCAAGCTACCCAGGGGTCCACCTCTCTCCCTGGACTTTTAGTAGAGGCCCCAGGGTGCCCCCTGGCCCTCCACCTAGGGGCCTCTGAGTCCAGCAAGCTACCCAGGGGTCCACATCTCTCCCTGGACTTGCAGTAGAGGCCCCAGGGTGCCCCCTTGCCCTCCACCCAAGGGCTACTGACCCCAGCAAGCTACCCAGGACTCCACCTCTCTCCCTGGACTTTGTAGTAGAGGCCCTAGGCTGCCCTCTGGCCCTCCCCCTAGGGGGCCTCTGACCCCAGCAAGCTATCCAGGGCTCCACCTCTCTCCCTGGACTTGCAGTAGAGGCCCCAGGCTGCCCATTGGCCCTCCACCTAGGGGTCTCTGACCCCAGCAAGCTACCGAGGGGTCCACCTTTCTTCCTGAACTTGCAATAGAGGCCCCAGGGTGCCCCGTGACCCTCCACAAAGGGGCGTCTGACACCAGCAAGCTACCCAGGGGTCCACATCTCTCCCTGGACTTTTAGTAGAGAACCCAGGGTGCCCCCTGGCCCTCCACCTCGGGGCCTCTGACCCCAGCAAACTACCCAGGGCTCCACCTCTCTTCCTGGACTTGCAGTAGAGGCCCTACAATGCCCCCTGGCCTTCCCCCTAGGGGCCTATGACACCAGCAAGCTTCCCTGTGGTCCACCTCTCTCCCTGGACTTGCAGTAGATTCCCCAGGGTGCCCCATGGCCCTCCACCTAGGGCCCTCTGACCCCAGCAAGCTACCCAGGGCACCAACTCTCTCCCTGGACTTGCAGTATAGGCCTCAGGGTGCCCACTGGTCCTCCACCTAGGGGCCCCTGACCCAAGCAAGCTGCCCAGGGGTCCACCTCTCTCCCTGGACTTGCAATAGAGGCCCCAGGGTGCCCCTTGGCCCTCCACCTAGGGGCCTCTGACCCCAGAAAGCTACCCAGGGGTCCACCTCTCTCCCTAGACTTGCAGACTAGGCCCCAGGGTGACCATTGGCCCTCCACCTAGGGGCCTCAGACTCCAGCAAGCTGCCCAGGGGCCTGCCTCTCTCCCTGGACTTGCAGTAGAGTCCCCAGGGTGCCCCATGGCCCTTCACGTAGGGCCCTCTGACCACAGAAAGCTACCCAGGGGTCCACCTCTCTCCCTGGACTTGCAGTATAGGCCACAGGTTGCCCCCTTGCCCTCCACCTAGGGGCCTCTGAACCCAGCAAGCTACCCAGGGCTCCACCTCTCTCCCTGGACTTGCAGTAGAGGCCCCAGGGTTCCCCGTGGCCCTCCACCTAGGGGCCTCTGAGTCCAGCAAGCTACCCAGGGGTCCACCTCTCTCCCTGGACTTGCAATAGAGGCCCTACGGTGCCCCCTTGCCCTCCACCCAGGGGCTACTGACCCCAGCAAGCTACCCAGGGCTCCACCTCTCTCCCTGGACTTGCATTAGAGGCCCCAGGGTGCCCATTGGCCCTCCACCTAGGGGGCTCTGACCCCAGCAAGCTACCCAGTGGTCCACCTCTCTCCCTGGCTTATAGGTGAGGTCCAGGGTGCCCCCTGGCCCTCCACCTAGGGGCCTCTGACCCCAGCAAACTACCCAGGGGTCCACCTCTTTTCCTGGACTTACAGTAGAGTCCCCAGGGTGCCTCATGGCCCTCCACCTAGGGCCCTCTGACCCCAGCAAGCTACCCAGGGCTCCAACTCTCTCCCTGGACTTGCAGTTTAGGCCCCAGGGTGCCCCCTGGTCCTCCACCTAGAGGCCTCTGACCCTAGCAAACTACCCAGGGGTCCACCTCTCTCCCTGGACTTGCAGTAGAGGCCTCAGGGTGCCCCGTGGCCCTCCACCTAGGGGCCTCTGACCCCAGCAAGCTACCCTGGGGTCCACCTCTCTCCCTGGACTTGCAGTAGAGGCCCTAGGGTGCCCCTTGGCCCTCCACCTAGGGGCCTCTGACCCCAGCAAGCTACCGAGGGGTGCACCTCTCTCCCTGGACTTGCAGTAGAGGCCCCAGGGTGCCCCGTGGCCCTCCCCCTTGGGGCCTCTGACGACAGCAAGCTTCCCAGTGGTCCACCTCTCTCCCTAGACTTGCAGTAGAGGCCCCAGGGTGACCCTTAGCTCTCCACCTAGGGGCCTCTGACCCAAGCAAGCTACCCAGGGGTCCAGCTCTCTCCCTGGACTTGCAATAGAGGCCCCAGGGTGCCCCCTTGCCCTTCACCTAGGGGCTACTGACCCCAGCAAGCTACCCAGGGCTCCATCTCTCTCCCTGGACTTGTAGTAGAGGCCCTGGGCTGCCCTCTGGGCCTCCACCTAGGGGCCTCTGACCCCAGCAAGCTACCCAGGGCTCCACTTCTCTCCCTAGACTTGCAATAGAGGCCCCAGGGTGACCCTTGGCCCTACACCTAGGGGCCTCTGACCCCAGCAAGCTACCCAGGGGCTTACTTATCTCCCTGGACTTGCAGTAGAGTCCCCAGGGTGCCCCATGGCCCTCCACCTAGGGTCCTCTGACCCCAGCAAGCTACCCAGGGCTCCAACTCTCTCCTTGGACTTGCAGTAGAGTCCCCAGGGTGCCCCATGGCCCTCCACCTAGGGCCCTCTGACCCCAGCAAGCTACCCAGGGCTCCAACTCTCTCCCTGAACTTGCAGTATAGGCCTCAGGGTGCCCCCTGGTCCTCCACCTAGGGGCCCCTGACCCAAGCAAGCTGCCCAGGGGTCCACCTCTCTCCCTGGACTTGCAATAGAGGCCCCAGGGTGCCCCTTGGCCCTCCACCTAGGGGCCTCTGACCCCAGAAAGCTACCCAGGGGTCCACCTCTCTCCCTAGACTTGCAGACTAGGCCCCAGGGTGACCCTTGGCCCCCCACCTAGGGGCCTCTAACCCCAGCAAGCTGCCCAGGGGCCTGCCTATCTCCCTGGACTTGCAGTAGAGTCCCCAGGGTGCCACCTTGCCCTCCACCTAGGGGCCTCTGACCCCAGCAAGCTACCCAGGGCTCCACTTCTCTCCCTGGACTTGCAGTAGAGGCCCCAGGGTGCCCCCTTGCCCTCCACCCAGGGGCTACTGACCCCAGCAAGCTACCCAGGGCTCCACCTCTCTCCCTGGACTTGCAGTAGAGGCCCCAGGGTACCCCGTGGCCCTCCACCTAGGGGCCTCTGAGTCCAGCAAGCTACCCAGGGGTCCACCTCTCTCCCTGGACTTGCAGTAGAGGCACCAGGGTACCCCGTGGCCCTCCACCTAGGAGCCTCTGAACCCAGCAAGCTACCCAGGGGTCCAGCTCTCTCCCTGGACTGTCAATAGAGGCCCTACGGTGCCCCCTTGCCCTCCACCCAGGGGCTACTGACCCCAGCAAGCTACCCAGGGCTCCACCTCTCTCCCTGGACTTGCATTAGAGGCCCCAGGGTGCCCATTGGCCCTCCTCCTAGGGGCCTCTGACCCCAGCAAGCTACCCAGTGGTCCACCTCTCTCCCTGGCTTATAGGTGAGGTCCAGGGTGCCCCCTGGCCCTCCACCTAGGGGCCTCTGACCCCAGCAAACCACCCAGGGGTCCACCTCTTTTCCTGGACTTGCAGTAGAGGCCCCAGGGTGCCCATTTGCCCTCCACCTAGGGGTCTCTGACCCCAGCAAGCTACCGAGGGGTCCACCTCTCTCCCTGGACTTGCAACAGAGGCCCCAGGGTGCCCCGTCAACCTCCACCTAGGGGCCTCTGACCCCAGCAAGCTACCCAGGGGTCCACATCTCTCCCTGGACTTGCAATAGAGGCCCCAGGGTGCCCCCTTGCCCTCCACCCAGGGGCTACTGACCCCAGCAAGCTACCCAGGGCTTCACCTCTCTCCCTGGACTTGCAATAGAGGCCCCAGGATGCCCCTTGGCCCTCCACCTAGGGGCCTCTGACCCCAGAAAGCTACCCAGGGGTCCACCTCCCTCCCTAGACTTGCAGACTAGGCCCAGGGTGACCCTTGGCCCTCCACCTAGGGGCCTCTGACCCCAGCAAGCTGCCTAGGGGCCTGCCTATCTCCCTGGACTTGCAGTAGAGTCCCCAGGGTGCCACATGGCACTCCACGTAGGGCCCTCTGACCCCAGCAAGCTACCCAGGGGTCCACCTCTCTCCCTGGACTTGCAGTATAGGCCACAGGATGCCCCCTTGCCCTCCACCTAGGGGCCTCTGACCCCAGCAAGCTACCCAGGGCTCCACTTCTCTCCCTGGACTTGCAGTAGAGGCCCCAGGGTGCCCCCTTGCCCTCCACCCAGGGGCTACTGACCCCAGCAAGCTACCCAGGGCTCCACCTCTCTCCCTGGACTTGAAGTAGAGGCCTCAGGGTGCCCCCTGGTCCTCCGCCTAGGGGCCCCTGACCCAAGCAAGCTGCCCAGGGGTCCACCTCTCTCCCTGGACTTGCAATAGAGGCCCCAGGGTGCCCCTTGGCCCTCCACCTAGGGGCCTCTGACCCCAGAAAGCTACCCAGGGGTCCACCTCTCTCCCTAGACTTGCAGACTAGGCCCCAGGGTGACCCTTGGCCCTCCACCTAGGGGCATCAGACTCCAGCAAGCTGCCCAGGGGCCTGCCTATCTCCCTGGACTTGCAGTAGAGTCCCCAGGGTGCCCCATGGCCCTTCACGTAGGGCCCTCTGACCCCAGCAAGCTACCCAGGGGTCCACCTCTCTCCCTGGACTTGCAGTATAGGCCACAGGGTGCCCCCTTGCTCTCCACCTAGGGGCCTCTGACCCCAGCAAGCTACCCAGGGCTCCACTTCTCTCCCTGGACTTGCAGTAGACACCCCAGGGTGCCCCCTTGCCCTCCACCCAGGGGCTACTGAACCCAGCAAGCTACCCAGGGCTCCACCTCTCTCCCTGGACTTGCAGTAGAGGCCCCAGGGTACCCCGTGGCCCTCCACCTAGGGGCCTCTGAGTCCAGCAAGCTACCCAGGGGTCCACCTCTCTCCCTGGACTTGTAGTAGAGGCCCCAGGGTACGCCGTGGCCCTCCACCTAGGGGCATCTGACCCCAACAAGCTACCCAGGGGTCCAGCTCTCTCCCTGGACTTACAATAGAGGCCCTACGGTGCCCCCTTGCCCTCCACCCAGGGGCTACTGACCCCAGCAAGCTACCCAGGGCTCCACCTCTCTCCCTAGACTTGCATTAGAGGCCCCAGGGTGCCCATTGGCCCTCCACCTAGGGGCCTCTGACCCCGGCAAGCTACCCAGTGGTCCACCTCTCTCCCTGGCTTATAGGTGAAGTCCAGGGTGCCCCCTGGCCCTCCACCTAGGGGCCTCTGACCCCAGCAAACTACCCAGGGGTCCACCTCTTTTCCTGGACTTGCAGTAGAGTCCCGTGGGTGCCCCATGGCCCTCCACCTAGGGCCCTCTGACCCCAGCAAGCTACCCAGGGCTCCAACTCTCTCCCTGGACTTGCAGTATAGGCCCCAGGGTGCCCCTTGGCCCTCCACCTAGGGGCCTCTGACCCCAGCAAGCTACCGAGGGGTGCACCTCTCTCCCTGGACTTGCAGTAGAGGCCCCAGGGTGCCCCGTGGCCCTCCCCCTTGGGGCCTCTGACACCAGCAAGCTTCCCAGTGGTCCACCTCTCTCCCTAGACTTGCAGTAGAGGCCCCATGGTGACCCTTGGCCCTCCACCTAGGGGCCTCTGACCCCAACAAGCTACCCAGGGGTCCAGCTCTCTCCCTAGACTTGCAATAGAGGCCCCAGGGTGCCCCCTTGCCCTCCACCTAGGGGCTACTGACCCCAGCAAGCTACCCAGGGCTCCACCTCTCTCCCTGGACTTTTAGTAGAGGCCCTCGGCTGCCCTCTGGCCCTCCACCTAGGGGCCTCTGACCCCAGCAAGCTACCCAGGGCTCCACTTCTCTCCCTAGACTTGCAGTAGAGGCCCCAGGGTGACCCTTGGCCCTACACCTAGGGGCCTCTGACCCCAGCAAGCTACCCAGGGGCCTACCTATCTCCCTGGACTTGCAGTAGAGTCCCCAGAGTGCCCCATGGCCCTCCACCTAGGGTCCTCTGACCCCAGCAAGCTACCCAGGGCTCCAACTCTCTCCCTGGTCTTGCAGTAGAGTCCCCAGGGTGCCCCATGGCCCTCCACCTAGGGCCCTCTGACCCCAGCAAGCTACCCAGGGCTCCAACTCTCTCCCTGAACTTGCAGTATAGGCCTCAGGGTGCCCCCTGGTCCTCCACCTAGGGGCCCCTGACCCAAGCAAGCTGCCCAGGGGTCCACCTCTCTCCCTGGACTTGCAATAGAGGCCCCAGGGTGCCCCTTGGCCCTCCACCTAGGGGCTTCTGACCCCAGAAAGCTACCCAGGGGTCCAGCTCTCTCCCTAGACTTGCAGACTAGGCCCCAGGGTGACCCTTGGCCCCCCACCTAGGGGCCTCTAACCCCAGCAAGCTGCCCAGGGGCCTGCCTATCTCCCTGGACTTGCAGTAGAGTCCCCAGGGTGCCCATTGGCCCTCCTCCTAGGGGCCTCTGACCCCAGCAAGCTACCCAGTGGTCCACTTCTTTTCCTGGACTTGCAGTAGAGGCCCCAGGGTGCCCATTTGCCCTCCATCTAGGGGTCTCTGACCCCAGCAAGCTACCGAGGGGTCGACCTCTCTCCCTGGACTTGCAATAGAGGCCCCAGGGTGCCCCGTGAACCTCCACCTAGGGGCCTCTGACCCCAGCAAGCTACCCAGGGGTCCACATCTCTCCCTGGACTTGCAATAGAGGCCCCAGGGTGCCCCCTTGCCCTCCACCCAGGGGCTACTGACCCCAGCAAGCTACCCAGGGCTTCACCTCTCTCACTGGACTTGCAATAGAGGCCCCAGGGTGCTCCTTGGCCCTCCACCTAGGGGCCTCTGACCCCAGAAAGCTACCCAGGGGTCCACCTCTCTCCCTAGACTTGCAGACTAGGCCCAGGGTGACCCTTGGCCCTCCACCTAGGGGCGTCTGACCCCAGCAAGCTGCCTAGGGGCCTACCTATCTCCCTGGACTTGCAGTAGAGTCCCCAGAGTGCCCCATGGCCCTCCACCTAGGGTCCTCTGACCCCAGCAAGCTACCCAGGGCTCCAACTCTCTCCCTGGTCTTGCAGTAGAGTCCCCAGGGTGCCCCATGGCCCTCCACCTAGGGCCCTCTGACCCCAGCAAGCTACCCAGGGCTCCAACTCTCTCCCTGAACTTGCAGTATAGGCCTCAGGGTGCCCCCTGGTCCTCCACCTAGGGGCCCCTGACCCAAGCAAGCTGCCCAGGGGTCCACCTCTCTCCCTGGACTTGCAATAGAGGCCCCAGGGTGCCCCTTGGCCCTCCACCTAGGGGCTTCTGACCCCAGAAAGCTACCCAGGGGTCCAGCTCTCTCCCTAGACTTGCAGACTAGGCCCCAGGGTGACCCTTGGCCCCCCACCTAGGGGCCTCTAACCCCAGCAAGCTGCCCAGGGGCCTGCCTATCTCCCTGGACTTGCAGTAGAGTCCCCAGGGTGCCCATTGGCCCTCCTCCTAGGGGCCTCTGACCCCAGCAAGCTACCCAGTGGTCCACCTCTTTTCCTGGACTTGCAGTAGAGGCCCCAGGGTGCCCATTTGCCCTCCATCTAGGGGTCTCTGACCCCAGCAAGCTACCGAGGGGTCGACCTCTCTCCCTGGACTTGCAATAGAGGCCCCAGGGTGCCCCGTGAACCTCCACCTAGGGGCCTCTGACCCCAGCAAGCTACCCAGGGGTCCACATCTCTCCCTGGACTTGCAATAGAGGCCCCAGGGTGCCCCCTTGCCCTCCACCCAGGGGCTACTGACCCCAGCAAGCTACCCAGGGCTTCACCTCTCTCCCTGGACTTGCAATAGAGGCCCCAGGGTGCTCCTTGGCCCTCCACCTAGGGGCCTCTGACCCCAGAAAGCTACCCAGGGGTCCACCTCTCTCCCTAGACTTGCAGACTAGGCCCAGGGTGACCCTTGGCCCTCCACCTAGGGGCGTCTGACCCCAGCAAGCTGCCTAGGGGCCTGCCTATCTCCCTGGACTTGCAGTAGAGTCCCCAGGGTGCCCCATGGCCCTCCACGTGGGCTCTCTGACCCCAGCAAGCTACCCAGGGGTCCACCTCTCCCCCTGGAATTGCAGTATAGGCCACATGGTGCCCCCTTGCCCTCCACCTAGGGGCCTCTGACCCCAGCAAGCTACCCAGGGCTCCACTTCTCTCCCTGGTCTTGCAGTAGAGGCCCCAGGGTGCCCCCTTGCCCTCCACCCAGGGGCTACTGACCCCAGCAAGCTACCCAGGGCTCCACCTCTCTCCCTGGACTTGAAGTAGAGGCCCCAGGGTACCCCGTGGACCTCCACCTAGGGGCCTCTGAGTCCAGCAAGCTACCCAGGGGTCCACCTCTCTCCCTGGACTTGCAGTAGAGGCCCCAGGGTACCCCGTGGCCCTCCACCTAGAGGCCTCTGAACCCAGCAAGCTACCCAGGGGTCCAGCTCTCTCCCTGGACTTGCAATAGAGGCCCTACGGTGCCCCTTTGCCCTCCACCCAGGGGCTACTGACCCCAGCAAGCTACCCAGGGCTCCACCTCTCTCCCTGGATTTGCAGTAGAGGCCCCAGGGTGCCCATTGGCCCTCCACCTAGGGGCTTCTTACCCCAGCAAGCTACCCAGGGGTCCACCTCTCTCCCTGGCTTATAGGTGAGGTCCAGGGTGCCCCCTGGCCCTCCACCTAGGGGCCTCTGACCCCAGCAAACTACCCAGGGGTCCACCTCTTTTCTTGGACTTGTAGTAGAGGCCCTAGGCTGTCCTCTGGCCCTCCACCTAGGGGCCTCTGACCCCAGCAAGCTACCCAGGGCTCCACCTCTCTCCCTGGACTTGCAGTATAGGCCCCAGGGTGCCCCCTGGTCCTCCACCTAGGGGCCCCTGACCTAAGCAACCTGCCCAGGGGTCCACCTCTGTCCCTGGTTTGCAATAGAGGCCCCAGGGTGCCCCTTGGCCCTCCACCTAGGGGCCTCTGACCCCAGAAAGCTACCCAGGGGTCCACCTCTCTCCCTAGACTTGCAAACTAGGCCCCAGGGTGACCCTTGGCCCTACACCTAGGGGCCTCTGACCCCAGCAAGCTGCCCAGGGGCCTGCCTATCTCCCTGGACTTGCAGTAGAGGCCCCAGGGTGCCCCCTTGCCCTCCACCCAGGGGCTACTGACCCCAGCAAGCTACCCAGGGCTCCACCTCTCTCCCTGGACTTGCAGTAGAGGCCCCAGGGTACCCCGTGGCCCTCCACCTAGGGGCCTCTGAGTCCAGCAAGCTACCCAGGGGTCCACCTCTCTCTCTGGACTTGCAGTAGAGGCCCCAGGGTACCCCGTGGCCCTCCACCTAGGGCCTCTGAACCCAACAAGCTACCCAGGGGTCCAGCTCTCTCCCTGGACTTGCAATAGAGGCCCTACGGTGCCCCCTTGCCCTCCAACCAGGGGCTACTGACCCCAGCAAGCTACCCAGGGCTCCACCTCTCTCCCTGGACTTGCATTAAAGGCCCCAGGGTGCCCATTGGCCCTCCACCTAGGGGCCTCTGACCCCAGCAAGCTACCCAGTGGTCCACCTCTCTCCCTGGCTTATAGGTGAGGTCCAGGGTGCCTCCTGGCCCTCCACCTAGGGGCCTCTGACCCCAGCAAACTACCCAGGGGTCCACCTCTTTTCCTGGACTTACAGTAGAGTCCCGTGGGTGCCCCATGGCCCTCCACCTAGGGCCCTCTGACCCCAGCAAGCTACCCAGGGCTCCAACTCTCTCCCTGGACTTGCAGTATAGGCCCCAGGGTGCCCCTTGGCCCTCCACCTAGGGGCCTTTGACCCCAGCAAGCTACCGAGGGGTGCACCTCTCTCCCTGGACTTGCAGTAGAGGCCCCAGGGTGCCCCGTGGCCCTCCCCCTTTGGGCCTCTGACACCAGCAAGCTTCCCAGTGGTCCACCTCTCTCCCTAGACTTGCAGTAGAGGCCCCATGGTGACCCTTGGCCCTCCACCTAGGGGCCTCTGACCCCAGCAAGCTACCCAGGGGTCCAGCTCTCTCCCTGGACTTGCAATAGAGGCCCCAGGGTGCCCCCCTTGCCCTCCACCTAGGGGCTACAGACACCAGCAAGCTACCCAGGGCTCCACCTCTCTCCCTGGACTTTTAGTAGAGGCCCTGGGCTGCCCTCTGGCCCTCCACCTAGGGGCCTCTGACCCCAGCAAGCTACCCAGGGCTCCACTTCTCTCCCTAGACTTGCAGTAGAGGCCCCAGGGTGACCCTTGGCCCTACACCTAGGGGCCTCTGACCCCAGCAAGCTACCCAGGGGCCTACCTATCTCCCTGGACTTGCAGTAGAGTCCCCAGGGTGCCCCATGGCCCTCCACCTAGGGTCCTCTGACCCCAGCAAGCTACCCAGGGCTCCAACTCTCTCCCTGGACTTGCAGTAGAGTCCCCAGGGTGCCCCATGGCCCTCCACCTAGGGCCCTCTGACCCCAGCAAGCTACCCAGGGCTCCAACTCTCTCCCTGAACTTGCAGTATAGGCCTCAGGGTGCCCCATGGCCCTCCACCTAGTGCCCTCTGACCCCAGCAAGCTACCCAGGGGTCCCCATCTCTCCCTGGACTTGCAGTAGAGGCCACAGGGTGCCCCCTTGCCCTCCACCTAGGGCCCTTTGACTCCAGCAAGCTACCCAGGGCTCCACTTCTCTCCCTGGACTTGCAGTAGACGCCCCTGGGTGCCCCCTGGCCCTCCACCTAGGGGCCTTTGACCCCAGCAAGCTACCCAGGGGTCCACATCTCTCCCTGGACTTATAGTAGAGGCCCTACGGTGCCCCCTGGCCCTCCCCCTAGGGCCCTTTGACCCCAGCAAGCTACCCAGGGGTCCACCTCTCTCCCTGGACTTGCAGTATAGGCCACAGGGTGCCCCCTTGCCCTCCACCTAGGGTCCTCTGACCCCAGCAAGCTACCCAGGGCTCCACCTCTCTCCCTGGACTTGCAGTAGAGGCCCCAGGGTGCCCCTTGCCCTCCATCCATGGGCTACTGACCCCAGCAAGCTACCCATGGGTCCACATCTCTCCCTGGACTTGCAGTGAACTCCCCTGGGTGCCCCCTGGCCCTCCACCTAGGGTCTCTGACCCCAGCAAGCTACCCAGGGGTCCACATCTCTCCCTGGACTTGCTGTAGAGGCCTCAGGGTGCCCCGTGGCCCTCCACCTCGGGGCCTCTGACCCCAGCAAGCTACCCTGGGGTCCACCTCTCTCCCTGGACTTGCAGTAGAGGCCCCAGGGTGCCCCTTGGCCCTCCACCTAGGGGCTTCTGACCCCAGCAAGCTACCGAGGGGTCCACCTCTCTCCCTGGACTTGCAGTAGAGGCCCCAGGGTGCCCCTTGGCCCTCCACCTAGGGGCCTCTGACCCCAGCAAACTACCCAGGGGTCCACATCTCTCCCTGGACTTGCAGTAGACGCCCCTGGGTGCCCCCTGGCCATCCACCTAGGGGCCTTTGACCCCAGCAAGCTACCCAGGGGTCCACATCTCTCCCTGGACTTATAGTAGAGGCCCTACGGTGCCCCCTGGCCCTCCCCCTAGGGCCCTTTGACCCCAGCAAGCTACCCAGGGGTCCACCTCTCTCCCTGGACTTGCAGTATAGGCCACAGGGTGCCCCCTTGCCCTCCACCTAGGGTCCTCTGACCCTAGCAAGCTACCCAGGGCTCCACCTCTCTCCCTGGACTTGCAGTAGAGGCCCTAGGGTGCCCCCTTGCCCTCCATCCATGGGCTACTGACCCCAGCAAGCTACCCAGGGGTCCACATCTCTCCCTGGACTTGCAGTAGACGCCCATGGGTGCCCCCTTGCCCTCCACCTAGGGTCTCTGACCCCAGCAAGCTACCCAGGGGTCCACCTCTCTCCCTGGACTTTTAGTAGAGGCCCCAGGGTGCCCCCTGGCCCTCCACCTAGGGGCCTCTGAGTCCAGCAAGCTACCCAGGGGTCCACATCTCTCCCTGGACTTGCAGTAGAGGCCCCAGGGTACCCCGTGACCCTCCACCTAGGGGCCTCTGAACCCAGCAAGCTACCCAGGGGTCCAGCTCTCTCCCTGGACTTGCAACAGAGACCCCAGGGTGCCCCCTTGCCCTCCACCCAAGGGCTACTGACCCCAGCAAGCTACCCAGGACTCCACCTCTCTCCCTGGACTTGTAGTAGAGGCCCTAGGCTGCGCTCTGGCCCTCCACCTAGGGGCCTCTGACCCCAGCAAGCTACCCAGGGCTCCATCTCTGTCCCTGGACTTGCAGTAGAGGCTCCAGGGTGCCCATTGGCCCTCCACGTAGGGGTCTCTGACCCCACCCAGCTATCGAGGGGTCCACCTCTCTCCCTGGACTTGCAATAGAGGCCCCAGGGTGCCCCGTGACCTTTCACCTAGGGGCCTCTGACCCCAGCAAGCTACCCAGGGGTCCACCTCTCTCCCTGGACTTGCAGTATAGGCCCCAGGGTGCCCCCTGGCCTTCTAACTAGGGGCCTCTTACCCCAGCAAGCTACCCAGGGGTCCACCTCTCTCCTTGGACTTGCAGTATAGGCCCCAGGGTGCCCCCTGACCCTCCACTTAGGGGCATCTGACCCCAGCAAGCAACCCAGGGGTCCACCTCTCTCCCTGGACATGCAATATAGGACCCAGGGTGCCCCCTGGCCGTACACCTAGGGGCCTCTGACCCCAGCAAGCTACCCAGGGGCCTACCTATCTCCCTGGACTTGCAGTAGAGTCCCCAGGGTGCCCCATGGCCCTCCACCTAGGGTCCTCTGACCCCAGCAAGCTACCCAGGGCTCCAACTCTCTCCCTGGACTTGCAGTAGAGTCCCCAGGGTGCCCCATGGCCCTCCACCTAGGGCCCTCTGACCCCAGCAAGCTACCCAGGGCTCCAACTCTCTCCCTGAACTTGCAGTATAGCACTCAGGGTGCCCCCTGGTCCTCCACCTAGGGGCCCCTGACCCAAGCAAGCTGCCCAGGGGTCCACCTCTCTCCCTGGACTTGCAATAGAGGCCCCAGGGTGCCCCTTGGCCCTCCACCTAGGGGCCTCTAACCCCAGCAAGCTGCCCAGGGGCCTGCCTATCTCCCTGGACTTGCAGTAGAGTCCCCAGGGTGCCCCATGGCCCTTCACGTAGGGCCCTCTGACCCCAGGAAGCTACCCAGGGGTCCACCTCTCTCCCTGGACTAGCAGTATAGGCCACAGGGTGCCCCCTTGCCCTCCACCTAGGGGCCTCTGACCCCCGCAAGCTACCCAGGGCTCCACTTCTCTCCCTGGACTTGCAGTAGAGGCCCCAGGGTGCCCCCTTGCCCTCCACCCAGGGGCTACTGACCCCAGCAAGCTACCCAGGGCTCCACCTCTCTCCCTGGACTTGCAGTAGAGGCCCCAGGGTACCCCGTGGCCCTCCACCTAGGGGCCTCTGAGTCCAGCAAGCTACCCAGGGGTCCACCTCTCTCCCTGGACTTGCAGTAGAGGCCCCAGGGTACCCCGTGGCCCTCCACCTAGGGGCCTCTGAACCCAGCAAGCTACCCAGGGGTCCAGCTCTCTCCCTGGACTTGCAATAGAGGCCCTACGGTGCCCCCTTGCCCTCCACCCAGGGGCTACTGACCCCTGCAAGCTACCCAGGGCTCCACCTATCTCCCTGGACTTGCATTAGAGGCCCCAGGGTGCCCATTGGCCCTCCTCCTAGGGGCCTCTGACCCCAGCAAGCTACCCAGTGGTCCACCTCTCTCCCTGGCTTATAGGTGAGGTCCAGGGTGCCCCCTGGCCCTCCACCTAGGGGCCTCTGACCCCAGCAAACTACCCAGGGGTCCACCTCTTTTCCTGGACTTGCAGTAGAGGCCCCAGGGTGCCCCCTTGCCCTCCACGTAGGGGCCTCTTACCCCAGCAAGCTACCCAGGAGTCCACCTCTCTTCCTGGATTTGCAGTATAGGCCCCAGGGTGCTCCTTGGCCCTCCACCTAGGGGCCTCTGACCCCAGCAGGCTACCCAGGGGTCCTCTTCTTTCCCTGGACTTGCAGTATAGGCCCCAGGGTGCTCCTTGGCCCTCCACCTAGGGGCCTCTGACCCCAGCAAGCTACCCAGGGGTCTCCCTCTCTCCCTACACTTGCAGTATAGGCCCCAGGGTGCCCCCTTGCCTTCCACGTAGGGGCCTCTGACCCCAGCAAGCTACCCAGGGGTCCACATCTCTCCCTGGACTTGCAGTATAGGCCCCAGGGTGCCCCCTTGCCCTCCTCCTAGGGGCCTCTGACCCCAGCAAACTACCCAGGGGTCCACCTCTCTCCCTGGACTTGCAGTATAGGCCCCAGGGTGCCCCCTGGCCCTCCACCTAGGGGCCTCTGACCCCAGCAAGCTACCCAGGAGTCCCTCTCTGTTCCTGGACTTGCAGGTTAGGCCCCAGGGTACCCCTTGCCCTCCAACTAAGGGCCTCTGACCCCAGTAAGCTACCCAGGGGTCTCCCTCTCTCCCTACACTTGCAGTAGAGGCCCCAGATTGCCCCCTTGCCGTCCACATAGGGGCCTCTGACCCCAGCAAGCTACCCAGGGGTCCCCCTCTTTCCCTCTACTTGCAGTATAGTCCCCAGGGTGCCCCCTTGCCCTCCACCTAGGGGCCTCTGACCCAAGCAAGCTACCTATGGGTCCATCTCTCTCCTTGGACTTGCAGTTTAGGCTCCAGGGTGCCTCCTGGCCCTCCACTTAGGGGAATCTGACCCCAGCAAGCTACCCAAGGGTCCCCCTCACTCCCTGGACTTGCAGTATAGGCCCCAGGGTGCCCCCCCTTGCCCTCCACGTAGGGCCCTCTGACCCCAGCAAGCTACCCAGGGGTCCACCTCTGTGCCTGAACTTGCAGTATAGGACCCAGGGTGCTCTCTTGCCCTCCACCTAGTTGCCTCTGACCACAGTAAACTACCCATGGGTCCACCTCTCCCCCTGCACTTGCAATATAGAACCCAGGGTGCCCCTTGGCCCTCCACCTAGGGGCCTTTGACCCCAGTAAGCTACCCAGGGGTCCACCTCTCTCTCTGGACTTGCAGTATAGGCCTCAGGATGCCCCCTGGCCCTCCACCTAGGGGCCTCTGACCCCAGCAAGCTACCCAGGGGTCCACATCTCTCCCTGGACTTGCAGTATAGGCCCCAGGGTGCCCCCTTGGCCTCCACCTACGGGCCTCTGACCCCAGCAAACCACCCAGGGGTCCACCTCTCTCCCTGGATTTGCAGAATAGGCCCCAGGTTGCCCCCTGGCCCTCCACCTAGGGGCGTCTGACCCCAGCAAGCTACCCGGGGGTCCCTCTCTCTTCCTGGACTTGCAGTATATGCTCCAGGGTGCCCCCTTGCTGTCCACTTAGGGGCCTCTGACCCCAGCAAGCTACCCAGGGGTCACCCTCTCTCCCTTGCCCTCTACATAGGGGCATCTGACCCCAGCAAGCTACCCAGGGGTCCACCTCTCTCCCTGGACTTGCAGGTTAGGCCCCAGGGTGCTCCCTTGGCCTCCAACTAGGGTCCTCTGACCCCAGCAAGCTACCCAGGGGTCCTCCTCTTTCCCTGGACTTGCAGTATAGTCCCCAGGGTGCCCCCTGGCCCTCCACCTAGGGGCCTCTGACCCCCGCAAGCTACCCAGGGGTCCCTCTCTCTTCCTGGACTTGCAGGTTAGGCCCCAGGGTGCCCCCTGGCCCTCCAACTAGGGGCCTCTGACCCCAGCAAGCTACCCAGGGGTCTCCCTCTCTCCCTGGACTTGCAGTGTAGTCCCCAGGGTGCCCCCTTGCCCTCCACCTGGGGGCCTCTGACCCCAGCAAGCTACCCAGGGGTCCAGCTCTCTTCCTGGATTTGCAGTATAGGCCCCATGGTGCCCCCTGGCCCTCCACCTAGGGGCCTCTGACCCCAACAAGCTACCCAGGGGTCTGCCTCTCTCCCTGGACTTGCAGTGTAGGCCCCAGGCTGCCCCCTGGCCCTCCACCTTGGGGCCTCTTACCCCAGCAAGCTACCCAGGGGTCACCCTCTCTCCCTGGACTTGCAGTATACACCCCAGGGTGCCCCCCTGCCCTCCACGTAGGGGCCTCTTACCCCAGCAAGCTACTCAGGGGTCTGTCTCTCTTCCTGGACTTGCAGTATATGCCCCAGGGTGCCCCTTGGCCCTCCACCTTGGGGCTTCTGACCCCAGCAAGCTACCCAGGAGTCCACCTCTCTTCCTGGATTTGCAGTATAGGCCCCAGGGTGCTCCTTGGCCCTCCACCTAGTGGCCTCTGACCCCAGCAGGCTGCCCAGGGGTCCTCTTCTTTCCCTGGACTTGCAGTTTAGGCCCCAGGGTGCTCCTTGGCCCTCCACCTAGGGGCCTCTGACCCCAGCAAGCTACCCAGGGGTCTCCCTCTCTCCCTACACATGCAGTATAGGCCATCAGGGTGCCCCCTTGCCTTCCACGTAGGGGCCTCTGACCCCAGCAAGCTACCCAGGGGTCCACATCTCTCCCTGGACTTGCAGTATAGGCCCCAGGGTGCCCCCTGGCCCTCCACCTAGGGGCCTCTGACCCCAGCAAGCTTCCCAGGAGTCCCTCTCTCTTCTTGGACTTGCAGGTTAGGCCCCAGGGTGCCCCCTTGCCCTCCAACTAGGGGCCTCTGACCCCAGCAAGCTACCCAGGGGTCCCCCTCTTTCCCTCTACTTGCAGTATAGTCCCCAGGGTGCCCCCTTGCCCTCCACCTAGGGGCCTCTGACCCAAGCAAGCTACCCAGGGGTCCACCTCTCTCCCTGGATTTGAAGTATAGGGCCCAGGGTGCCCCCTGGCCCTCCACCTAGGGGCCTCTGACCCCAGCAAGCTACCCAGGAGTCCCTCTCTCTTCCTGGACTTGCAGGTTAGGCCCCAGGGTGCCCCCTTGCCCTCCAACTAGGGGCCTCTGACCCCAGCAAGCTACCCAGGGGTCTCCCTCTCTCCCTACACTTGCAGTAGAGGCCCCAGATTGCCCCCTTGCCGTCCACATAGGGGCCTCTGACCCCAGCAAGCTACCCAGGGGTCCCCCTCTTTCCCTCTACTTGCAGTATAGTCCCCAGGGTGCCCCCTTGCCCTCCACCTAGGGGCCTCTGACCCAAGCAAGCTACCCAGGGTTCCACCTCTCTCCCTGGATTTGAAGTATAGGCCCCAGGGTGCCCCCTGGCCCTTCAACTAGGGTCCTCTGACCCTAGCAAGCTACCTATGGGTCCATCTCTCTTCCTGGACTTGCAGGTTAGGCCCCAGGGTGCCCCCTTGCCCTCCAACTAGGGGCCTCTGACCCCAGCAAGCTACCCAGGGGTCCCCCTCTTTCCCTCTACTTGCAGTATAGTCCCCAGGGTGCCCCCTTGCCCTCCACCTAGGGGCCTCTGACCCAAGCAAGCTACCCAGGGGTCCACCTCTCTCCCTGGATTTGAAGTATAGGGCCCAGAGTGCCCCCTGGCCCTCCACCTAGGGGCCTCTGACCCCAGCAAGCTACCCAGGAGTCCCTCTCTCTTCCTGGACTTGCAGGTTAGGCCCCAGGGTGCCCCCTTGCCCTCCAACTAGGGGCCTCTGACCCCAGCAAGCTACCCAGGGGTCTCCCTCTCTCCCTACACTTGCAGTAGAGGCCCCAGATTGCCCCCTTGCCGTCCACATAGGGGCCTCTGACCCCAGCAAGCTACCCAGCGGTCCCCCTCTTTTCCTCTACTTGCAGTATAGTCCCCAGGGTGCCCCCTTGCCCTCCACCTAGGGGCCTCTGACCCAAGCAAGCTACCCAGGGGTCCACCTCTCTCCCTGGATTTGAAGTATAGGCCCCAGGGTGCCCCCTGGCCCTTCAACTAGGGTCCTCTGACCCCAGCAAGCTACCTATGGGTCCATCTCTCTCCTTGGACTTGCAGTTTAGGCTCCAGGGTGCCCCCTGGCCCTCCACTTAGGGGAATCTGACCCCAGCAAGCTACCCAAGGGTTCCCCTCTCTCCCTGAACTTGCAGTATAGGCCCCAGGGTGCCCCCTTGCCCTCCACGTAGGGCCCTCTGACCCCAGCAAGCTACCCAGGGGTCCACCTCTGTGCCTGAACTTGCAGTATAGGACCCAGGGTGCTCTCTTGCCCTCTACCTAGTTGCCTCTGACCACAGTAAGCTACCCAGGGTTCCACCTCTCCCCCTGCACTTGCAATATAGAACCCAGGGTGCCCCTTGGCCCTCCACCTAGGGGCCTTTGACCCCAGTAAGCTACCCAGGGGTCCACCTCTCTCCCTGGACTTGCAGTATAGGCCTCAGGATGCCCCCTGGCCCTCCACCTAGGGGCCTCTGACCCCAGCAAGCTACCCAGGGGTCCACATCTCTCCCTGGACTTGCAGTTTAGGCCCCAGGGTGCCCCCTTGGCCTCCAACTACGGGCCTCTGACCCCAGCAAACCACCCAGGGGTCCACCTCTCTCCCTGGATTTGCAGTATAGGCCCCAGGTTGCCCCCTGGCCCTCCACCTAGGGGCGTCTGACCCCAGCAAGCTACCCGGGGGTCCCTCTCTCTTCTTGGACTTGCAGTAGAGGCCCCAGGGTGCCCATTGGCCCTCCACCTAGGGGCTTCTTACCCCAGCAAGCTACCCAGGGGTCCACCTCTCTCCCTGGCTTATAGGTGAGGTCCAGGGTGCCCCCTGGCCCTCCACCTAGGGGCCTCTGACCCCAGCAAACTACCCAGGGGTCCACCTCTTTTCTTGGACTTGTAGTAGAGGCCCTAGGCTGTCCTCTGGCCCTCCACCTAGGGGCCTCTGACCCCAGCAAGCTACCCAGGGCTCCACCTCTCTCCCTGGACTTGCAGTATAGGCCCCAGGGTGCCCCCTGGTCCTCCACCTAGGGGCCCCTGACCTAAGCAACCTGCCCAGGGGTCCACCTCTGTCCCTGGTTTGCAATAGAGGCCCCAGGGTGCCCCTTGGCCCTCCACCTAGGGGCCTCTGACCCCAGAAAGCTACCCAGGGGTCCACCTCTCTCCCTAGACTTGCAAACTAGGCCCCAGGGTGACCCTTGGCCCTACACCTAGGGGCCTCTGACCCCAGCAAGCTGCCCAGGGGCCTGCCTATCTCCCTGGACTTGCAGTAGAGGCCCCAGGGTGCCCCCTTGCCCTCCACCCAGGGGCTACTGACCCCAGCAAGCTACCCAGGGCTCCACCTCTCTCCCTGGACTTGCAGTAGAGGCCCCAGGGTACCCCGTGGCCCTCCACCTAGGGGCCTCTGAGTCCAGCAAGCTACCCAGGGGTCCACCTCTCTCTCTGGACTTGCAGTAGAGGCCCCAGGGTACCCCGTGGCCCTCCACCTAGGGCCTCTGAACCCAACAAGCTACCCAGGGGTCCAGCTCTCTCCCTGGACTTGCAATAGAGGCCCTACGGTGCCCCCTTGCCCTCCAACCAGGGGCTACTGACCCCAGCAAGCTACCCAGGGCTCCACCTCTCTCCCTGGACTTGCATTAAAGGCCCCAGGGTGCCCATTGGCCCTCCACCTAGGGGCCTCTGACCCCAGCAAGCTACCCAGTGGTCCACCTCTCTCCCTGGCTTATAGGTGAGGTCCAGGGTGCCTCCTGGCCCTCCACCTAGGGGCCTCTGACCCCAGCAAACTACCCAGGGGTCCACCTCTTTTCCTGGACTTACAGTAGAGTCCCGTGGGTGCCCCATGGCCCTCCACCTAGGGCCCTCTGACCCCAGCATGCTACCCAGGGCTCCAACTCTCTCCCTGGACTTGCAGTATAGGCCCCAGGGTGCCCCTTGGCCCTCCACCTAGGGGCCTTTGACCCCAGCAAGCTACCGAGGGGTGCACCTCTCTCCCTGGACTTGCAGTAGAGGCCCCAGGGTGCCCCGTGGCCCTCCCCCTTTGGGCCTTTGACACCAGCAAGCTTCCCAGTGGTCCACCTCTCTCCCTAGACTTGCAGTAGAGGCCCCATGGTGACCCTTGGCCCTCCACCTAGGGGCCTCTGACCCCAGCAAGCTACCCAGGGGTCCACCTCTCTCCCTAGACTTGCAAACTAGGCCCCAGGGTGACCCTTGGCCCTACACCTAGGGGCCTCTGACCCCAGCAAGCTGCCCAGGGGCCTGCCTATCTCCCTGGACTTGCAGTAGAGGCCCCAGGGTGCCCCCTTGCCCTCCACCCAGGGGCTACTGACCCCAGCAAGCTACCCAGGGCTCCACCTCTCTCCCTGGACTTGCAGTAGAGGCCCCAGGGTACCCCGTGGCCCTCCACCTAGGGGCCTCTGAGTCCAGCAAGCTACCCAGGGGTCCACCTCTCTCTCTGGACTTGCAGTAGAGGCCCCAGGGTACCCCGTGGCCCTCCACCTAGGGCCTCTGAACCCAACAAGCTACCCAGGGGTCCAGCTCTCTCCCTGGACTTGCAATAGAGGCCCTACGGTGCCCCCTTGCCCTCCAACCAGGGGCTACTGACCCCAGCAAGCTACCCAGGGCTCCACCTCTCTCCCTGGACTTGCATTAAAGGCCCCAGGGTGCCCATTGGCCCTCCACCTAGGGGCCTCTGACCCCAGCAAGCTACCCAGTGGTCCACCTCTCTCCCTGGCTTATAGGTGAGGTCCAGGGTGCCTCCTGGCCCTCCACCTAGGGGCCTCTGACCCCAGCAAACTACCCAGGGGTCCACCTCTTTTCCTGGACTTACAGTAGAGTCCCGTGGGTGCCCCATGGCCCTCCACCTAGGGCCCTCTGACCCCAGCATGCTACCCAGGGCTCCAACTCTCTCCCTGGACTTGCAGTATAGGCCCCAGGGTGCCCCTTGGCCCTCCACCTAGGGGCCTTTGACCCCAGCAAGCTACCGAGGGGTGCACCTCTCTCCCTGGACTTGCAGTAGAGGCCCCAGGGTGCCCCGTGGCCCTCCCCCTTTGGGCCTTTGACACCAGCAAGCTTCCCAGTGGTCCACCTCTCTCCCTAGACTTGCAGTAGAGGCCCCATGGTGACCCTTGGCCCTCCACCTAGGGGCCTCTGACCCCAGCAAGCTACCCAGGGGTCCAGCTCTCTCCCTGGACTTGCAATAGAGGCCCCAGGGTGCCCCCCTTGCCCTCCACCTAGGGGCTACAGACACCAGCAAGCTACCCAGGGCTCCACCTCTCTCCCTGGACTTTTAGTAGAGGCCCTGGGCTGCCCTCTGGCCCTCCACCTAGGGGCCTCTGACCCCAGCAAGCTACCCAGGGCTCCACTTCTCTCCCTAGACATGCAGTAGAGGCCCCAGGGTGACCCTTGGCCCTACACCTAGGGGCCTCTGACCCCAGCAAGCTACCCAGGGGCCTACCTATCTCCCTGGACTTGCAGTAGAGTCCCCAGGGTGCCCCATGGCCCTCCACCTAGGGTCCTCTGACCCCAGCAAGCTACCCAGGGCTCCAACTCTCTCCCTGGACTTGCAGTAGAGTCCCCAGGGTGCCCCATGGCCCTCCACCTAGGGCCCTCTGACCCCAGCAAGCTACCCAGGGCTCCAACTCTCTCCCTGAACTTGCAGTATAGGCCTCAGGGTGCCCCATGGCCCTCCACCTAGTGCCCTCTGACCCCAGCAAGCTACCCAGGGGTCCCCATCTCTCCCTGGACTTGCAGTAGAGGCCACAGGGTGCCCCCTTGCCCTCCACCTAGGGCCCTTTGACTCCAGCAAGCTACCCAGGGCTCCACTTCTCTCCCTGGACTTGCAGTAGACGCCCCTGGGTGCCCCCTGGCCCTCCACCTAGGGGCCTTTGACCCCAGCAAGCTACCCAGGGGTCCACATCTCTCCCTGGACTTATAGTAGAGGCCCTACGGTGCCCCCTGGCCCTCCCCCTAGGGCCCTTTGACCCCAGCAAGCTACCCAGGGGTCCACCTCTCTCCCTGGACTTGCAGTATAGGCCACAGGGTGCCCCCTTGCCCTCCACCTAGGGTCCTCTGACCCCAGCAAGCTACCCAGGGCTCCACCTCTCTCCCTGGACTTGCAGTAGAGGCCCCAGGGTGCCCCTTGCCCTCCATCCATGGGCTACTGACCCCAGCAAGCTACCCATGGGTCCACATCTCTCCCTGGACTTGCAGTAGACTCCCCTGGGTGCCCCCTGGCCCTCCACCTAGGGTCTCTGACCCCAGCAAGCTACCCAGGGGTCCACATCTCTCCCTGGACTTACTGTAGAGGCCTCAGGGTGCCCCGTGGCCCTCCACCTCGGGGCCTCTGACCCCAGCAAGCTACCCTGGGGTCCACCTCTCTCCCTGGACTTGCAGTAGAGGCCCCAGGGTGCCCCTTGGCCCTCCACCTAGGGGCTTCTGACCCCAGCAAGCTACCGAGGGGTCCACCTCTCTCCCTGGACTTGCAGTAGAGGCCCCAGGGTGCCCCTTGGCCCTCCACCTAGGGGCCTCTGACCCCAGCAAACTACCCAGGGGTCCACATCTCTCCCTGGACTTGCAGTAGACGCCCCTGGGTGCCCCCTGGCCATCCACCTAGGGGCCTTTGACCCCAGCAAGCTACCCAGGGGTCCACATCTCTCCCTGGACTTATAGTAGAGGCCCTACGGTGCCCCCTGGCCCTCCCCCTAGGGCCCTTTGACCCTAGCAAGCTACCCAGGGGTCCACCTCTCTCCCTGGACTTGCAGTATAGGCCACAGGGTGCCCCCTTGCCCTCCACCTAGGGTCCTCTGACCCTAGCAAGCTACCCAGGGCTCCACCTCTCTCCCTGGACTTGCAGTAGAGGCCCTAGGGTGCCCCCTTGCCCTCCATCCATGGGCTACTGACCCCAGCAAGCTACCCAGGGGTCCACATCTCTCCCTGGACTTGCAGTAGACGCCCATGGGTGCTCCCTGGCCCTCCACCTAGGGTCTCTGACCCCAGCAAGCTACCCAGGGGTCCACCTCTCTCCCTGGACTTTTAGTAGAGGCCCCAGGGTGCCCCCTGGCCCTCCACCTAGGGGCCTCTGAGTCCAGCAAGCTACCCAGGGGTCCACATCTCTCCCTGGACTTGCAGTAGAGGCCCCAGGGTACCCCGTGACCCTCCACCTAGGGGCCTCTGAACCCAGCAAGCTACCCAGGGGTCCAGCTCTCTCCCTGGACTTGCAACAGAGACCCCAGGGTGCCCCCTTGCCCTCCACCCAAGGGCTACTGACCCCAGCAAGCTACCCAGGACTCCACCTCTCTCCCTGGACTTGTAGTAGAGGCCTTAGGCTGCGCTCTGGCCCTCCACCTAGGGGCCTCTGACCCCAGCAAGCTACCCAGGGCTCCATCTCTGTCCCTGGACTTGCAGTAGAGGCTCCAGGGTGCCCATTGGCCCTCCACGTAGGGGTCTCTGATCCCAGCCAGCTATCGAGGGGTCCACCTCTCTCCCTGGACTTGCAATAGAGGCCCCAGGGTGCCCCGTGACCTTTCACCTAGGGGCCTCTGACCCCAGCAAGCTACCCAGGGGTCCACCTCTCTCCCTGGACTTGCAGTATAGGCCCCAGGGTGCCCCCTGGCCTTCTAACTAGGGGCCTCTTACCCCAGCAAGCTACCCAGGGGTCCACCTCTCTCCTTGGACTTGCAGTATAGGCCCCAGGGTGCCCCCTGGCCCTCCACTTAGGGGCATCTGACCCCAGCAAGCAACCCAGGGGTCCACCTCTCTCCCTGGACATGCAATATAGGACCCAGGGTGCCCCCTGGCCGTACACCTAGGGGCCTCTGACCCCAGCAAGCTACCCAGGGGCCTACCTATCTCCCTGGACTTGCAGTAGAGTCCCCAGGGTGCCCCCTGGCCCTCCACCTAGGGTCCTCTGACCCCAGCAAGCTACCCAGGGCTCCAACTCTCTCCCTGGACTTGCAGTAGAGTCCCCAGGGTGCCCCATGGCCCTCCACCTAGGGCCCTCTGACCCCAGCAAGCTACCCAGGGCTCCAACTCTCTCCCTGAACTTGCAGTATAGCACTCAGGGTGCCCCCTGGTCCTCCACCTAGGGGCCCCTGACCCAAGCAAGCTGCCCAGGGGTCCACCTCTCTCCCTGGACTTGCAATAGAGGCCCCAGGGTGCCCCTTGGCCCTCCACCTAGGGGCCCCTGACCCCAGAAAGCTACCCAGGAGTCCACCTCTCTCCCTAGACTTGCAGACTAGGCCCCAGGGTGACCCTTGGCCCCCCACCTAGGGGCCTCTAACCCCAGCAAGCTGCCCAGGGGCCTGCCTATCTCCCTGGACTTGCAGTAGAGTCCCCAGGGTGCCCCATGGCCCTTCACGTAGGGCCCTCTGACCCCAGGAAGCTACCCAGGGGTCCACCTCTCTCCCTGGACTAGCAGTATAGGCCACAGGGTGCCCCCTTGCCCTCCAACTAGGGGCCTCTGACCCCCGCAAGCTACCCAGGGCTCCACTTCTCTCCCTGGACTTGCAGTAGAGGCCCCAGGGTGCCCCCTTGCCCTCCACCCAGGGGCTACTGACCCCAGCAAGCTACCCAGGGCTCCACCTCTCTCCCTGGACTTGCAGTAGAGGCCCCAGGGTACCCCGTGGCCCTCCACCTAGGGGCCTCTGAGTCCAGCAAGCTACCCAGGGGTCCACCTCTCTCCTTGGACTTGCAGTATAGGCCCCAGGGTGCCCCCTGGCCCTCCACTTAGGGGCATCTGACCCCAGCAAGCAACCCAGGGGTCCACCTCTCTCCCTGGACATGCAATATAGGACCCAGGGTGCCCCCTGGCCGTACACCTAGGGGCCTCTGACCCCAGCAAGCTACCCAGGGGCCTACCTATCTCCCTGGACTTGCAGTAGAGTCCCCAGGGTGCCCCCTGGCCCTCCACCTAGGGTCCTCTGACCCCAGCAAGCTACCCAGGGCTCCAACTCTCTCCCTGGACTTGCAGTAGAGTCCCCAGGGTGCCCCATGGCCCTCCACCTAGGGCCCTCTGACCCCAGCAAGCTACCCAGGGCTCCAACTCTCTCCCTGAACTTGCAGTATAGCACTCAGGGTGCCCCCTGGTCCTCCACCTAGGGGCCCCTGACCCAAGCAAGCTGCCCAGGGGTCCACCTCTCTCCCTGGACTTGCAATAGAGGCCCCAGGGTGCCCCTTGGCCCTCCACCTAGGGGCCCCTGACCCCAGAAAGCTACCCAGGAGTCCACCTCTCTCCCTAGACTTGCAGACTAGGCCCCAGGGTGACCCTTGGCCCCCCACCTAGGGGCCTCTAACCCCAGCAAGCTGCCCAGGGGCCTGCCTATCTCCCTGGACTTGCAGTAGAGTCCCCAGGGTGCCCCATGGCCCTTCACGTAGGGCCCTCTGACCCCAGGAAGCTACCCAGGGGTCCACCTCTCTCCCTGGACTAGCAGTATAGGCCACAGGGTGCCCCCTTGCCCTCCAACTAGGGGCCTCTGACCCCCGCAAGCTACCCAGGGCTCCACTTCTCTCCCTGGACTTGCAGTAGAGGCCCCAGGGTGCCCCCTTGCCCTCCACCCAGGGGCTACTGACCCCAGCAAGCTACCCAGGGCTCCACCTCTCTCCCTGGACTTGCAGTAGAGGCCCCAGGGTACCCCGTGGCCCTCCACCTAGGGGCCTCTGAGTCCAGCAAGCTACCCAGGGGTCCACCTCTCTCCCTGGACTTGCAGTAGAGGCCCCAGGGTACCCCGTGGCCCTCCACCTAGGGGCCTCTGAACCCAGCAAGCTACCCAGGGGTCCAGCTCTCTCCCTGGACTTGCAATAGAGGCCCTACGGTGCCCCCTTGCCCTCCACCCAGGGGCTACTGACCCCTGCAAGCTACCCAGGGCTCCACCTATCTTCCTGGACTTGCATTAGAGGCCCCAGGGTGCCCATTGGCCCTCCTCCTAGGGGCCTCTGACCCCAGCAAGCTACCCAGTGGTCCACCTCTCTCCCTGGCTTATAGGTGAGGTCCAGGGTGCCCCCTGGCCCTCCACCTAGGGGCCTCTGACCCCAGCAAACTACCCAGGGGTCCACCTCTTTTCCTGGACTTGCAGTAGAGGCCCCAGGGTGCCCCCTTGCCCTCCACGTAGGGGCCTCTTACCCCAGCAAGCTACCCAGGAGTCCACCTCTCTTCCTGGATTTGCAGTATAGGCCCCAGGGTGCTCCTTGGCCCTCCACCTAGGGGCCTCTGACCCCAGCAGGCTACCCAGGGGTCCTCTTCTTTCCCTGGACTTGCAGTATAGGCCCCAGGGTGCTCCTTGGCCCTCCACCTAGGGGCCTCTGACCCCAGCAAGCTACCCAGGGGTCTCCCTCTCTCCCTACACTTGCAGTATAGGCCCCAGGGTGCCCCCTTGCCTTCCACGTAGGGGCCTCTGACCCCAGCAAGCTACCCAGGGGTCCACATCTCTCCCTGGACTTGCAGTATAGGCCCTAGGGTGCCCCCTTGCCCTCCTCCTAGGGGCCTCTGACCCCAGCAAACTACCCAGGGGTCCACCTCTCTCCCTGGACTTGCAGTATAGGCCCCAGGGTGCCCCCTGGCCCTCCACCTAGGGGCCTCTGACCCCAGCAAGCTACCCAGGAGTCCCTCTCTGTTCCTGGACTTGCAGGTTAGGTCCCAGGGTACCCCTTGCCCTCCAACTAAGGGCCTCTGACCCCAGTAAGCTACCCAGGGGTCTCCCTCTCTCCCTACACTTGCAGTAGAGGCCCCAGATTGCCCCCTTGCCGTCCACATAGGGGCCTCTGACCCCAGCAAGCTACCCAGGGGTCCCCCTCTTTCCCTCTACTTGCAGTATAGTCCCCAGGGTGCCCCCTTGCCCTCCACCTAGGGGCCTCTGACCCAAGCAAGCTACCTATGGGTCCATCTCTCTCCTTGGACTTGCAGTTTAGGCTCCAGGGTGCCTCCTGGCCCTCCACTTAGGGGAATCTGACCCCAGCAAGCTACCCAAGGGTCCCCCTCACTCCCTGGACTTGCAGTATAGGCCCCAGGGTGCCCTCCCTTGCCCTCCACGTAGGGCCCTCTGACCCCAGCAAGCTACCCAGGGGTCCACCTCTGTGACTGAACTTGCAGTATAGGACCCAGGGTGCTCTCTTGCCCTCCACCTAGTTGCCTCTGACCACAGTAAGCTACCCATGGGTCCACCTCTCCCCCTGCACTTGCAATATAGAACCCAGGGTGCCCCTTGGCCCTCCACCTAGGGGCCTTTGACCCCAGTAAGCTACCCAGGGGTCCACCTCTCTCTCTGGACTTGCAGTATAGGCCTCAGGATGCCCCCTGGCCCTCCACCTAGGGGCCTCTGACCCCAGCAAGCTACCCAGGGGTCCACATCTCTCCCTGGACTTGCAGTATAGGCCCCAGGGTGCCCCCTTGGCCTCCACCTACGGGCCTCTGACCCCAGCAAACCACCCAGGGGTCCACCTCTCTCCCTGGATTTGCAGAATAGGCCCCAGGTTGCCCCCTGGCCCTCCACCTAGGGGCGTCTGACCCCAGCAAGCTACCCGGGGGTCCCTCTCTCTTCCTGGACTTGCAGTATATGCTCCAGGGTGCCCCCTTGCTGTCCACTTAGGGGCCTCTGACCCCAGCAAGCTACCCAGGGGTCACCCTCTCTCCCTTGCCCTCTACATAGGGGCATCTGACCCCAGCAAGCTACCCAGGGGTCCACCTCTCTCCCTGGACTTGCAGGTTAGGCCCCAGGGTGCTCCCTTGGCCTCCAACTAGGGTCCTCTGACCCCAGCAAGCTACCCAGGGGTCCTCCTCTTTCCCTGGACTTGCAGTATAGTCCCCAGGGTGCCCCCTGGCCCTCCACCTAGGGGCCTCTGACCCCCGCAAGCTACCCAGGGGTCCCTCTCTCTTCCTGGACTTGCAGGTTAGGCCCCAGGGTGCCCCCTGGCCCTCCAACTAGGGGCCTCTGACCCCAGCAAGCTACCCAGGGGTCTCCCTCTCTCCCTGGACTTGCAGTGTAGTCCCCAGGGTGCCCCCTTGCCCTCCACCTGGGGGCCTCTGACCCCAGCAAGCTACCCAGGGGTCCAGCTCTCTTCCTGGATTTGCAGTATAGGCCCCATGGTGCCCCCTGGCCCTCCACCTAGGGGCCTCTGACCCCAACAAGCTACCCAGGGGTCTGCCTCTCTCCCTGGACTTGCAGTGTAGGCCCCGGGCTGCCCCCTGGCTCTCCACCTTGGGGCCTCTTACCCCAGCAAGCTACCCAGGGGTCACCCTCTCTCCCTGGACTTGCAGTATACACCCCAGGGTGCCCCCTTGCCCTCCACGTAGGGGCCTCTTACCCCAGCAAGCTACTCAGGGGTCTGTCTCTCTTCCTGGACTTGCAGTATATGCCCCAGGGTGCCCCTTGGCCCTCCACCTTGGGGCTTCTGACCCCAGCAAGCTACCCAGGAGTCCACCTCTCTTCCTGGATTTGCAGTATAGGCCCCAGGGTGCTCCTTGGCCCTCCACCTAGTGGCCTCTGACCCCAGCAGGCTGCCCAGGGGTCCTCTTCTTTCCCTGGACTTGCAGTTTAGGCCCCAGGGTGCTCCTTGGCCCTCCACCTAGGGGCCTCTGACCCCAGCAAGCTACCCAGGGGTCTCCCTCTCTCCCTACACATGCAGTATAGGCCCCAGGGTGCCCCCTGGCCTTCCACGTAGGGGCCTCTGACCCCAGCAAGCTACCCAGGGGTCCACATCTCTCCCTGGACTTGCAGTATAGGCCCCAGGGTGCCCCCTGGCCCTCCACCTAGGGGCCTCTGACCCCAGCAAGCTTCCCAGGAGTCCCTTTCTCTTCCTGGACTTGCAGGTTAGGCCCCAGGGTGCCCCCTTGCCCTCCAACTAGGGGCCTCTGACCCCAGCAAGCTACCCAGGGGTCCCCCTCTTTCCCTCTACTTGCAGTATAGTCCCCAGGGTGCCCCCTTGCCCTCCACCTAGGGGCCTCTGACCCAAGCAAGCTACCCAGGGGTCCACCTCTCTCCCTGGATTTTAAGTATAGGGCCCAGGGTGCCCCCTGGCCCTCCACCTAGGGGCCTCTGACCCCAGCAAGCTACCCAGGAGTCCCTCTCTCTTCCTGGACTTGCAGGTTAGGCCCCAGGGTGCCCCCTTGCCCTCCAACTAGGGGCCTCTGACCCCAGCAAGCTACCCAGGCGTCTCCCTCTCTCCCTACACTTGCAGTAGAGGCCCCAGATTGCCCCCTTGCCGTCCACATAGGGGCCTCTGACCCCAGCAAGCTACCCAGGGGTCCCCCTCTTTCCCTCTACTTGCAGTATAGTCCCCAGGGTGCCCCCTTGCCCTCCACCTAGGGGCCTCTGACCCAAGCAAGCTACCCAGGGGTCCACCTCTCTCCCTGGATTTGAAGTATAGGCCCCAGGGTGCCCCCTGGCCCTTCAACTAGGGTCCTCTGACCCTAGCAAGCTACCTATGGGTCCATCTCTCTTCCTGGACTTGCAGGTTAGGCCCCAGGGTGCCCCCTTGCCCTCCAACTAGGGGCCTCTGTCCCCAGCAAGCTACCCAGGGGTCCCCCTCTTTCCCTCTACTTGCAGTATAGTCCCCAGGGTGCCCCCTTGCCCTCCACCTAGGGGCCTCTGACCCAAGCAAGCTACCCAGGGGTCCACCTCTCTCCCTGGATTTGAAGTATAGGGCCCAGGGTGCCCCCTGGCCCTCCACCTAGGGGCCTCTGACCCCAGCAAGCTACCCAGGAGTCCCTCTCTCTTCCTGGACTTGCAGGTTAGGCCCCAGGGTGCCCCCTTGCCCTCCAACTAGGGGCCTCTGACCCCAGCAAGCTACCCAGGGGTCTCCCTCTCTCCCTACACTTGCAGTAGAGGCCCCAGATTGCCCCCTTGCCGTCCACATAGGGGCCTCTGACCCCAGCAAGCTACCCAGCGGTCCCCCTCTTTCCCTCTACTTGCAGTATAGTCCCCAGGGTGCCCCCTTGCCCTCCACCTAGGGGCCTCTGACCCAAGCAAGCTACCCAGGGGTCCACCTCTCTCCCTGGATTTGAAGTATAGGCCCCAGGGTGCCCCCTGGCCCTTCAACTAGGGTCCTCTGACCCCAGCAAGCTACCTATGGGTCCATCTCTCTCCTTGGACTTGCAGTTTAGGCTCCAGGGTGCCCCCTGGCCCTCCACTTAGGGGAATCTGACCCCAGCAAGCTACCCAAGGGTTCCCCTCTCTCCCTGAACTTGCAGTATAGGCCCCAGGGTGCCCCCTTGCCCTCCACGTAGGGCCCTCTGACCCCAGCAAGCTACCCAGGGGTCCACCTCTGTGCCTGAACTTGCAGTATAGGACCCAGGGTGCTCTCTTGCCCTCTACCTAGTTGCCTCTGACCACAGTAAGCTACCCAGGGTTCCACCTCTCCCCCTGCACTTGCAATATAGAACCCAGGGTGCCCCTTGGCCCTCCACCTAGGGGCCTTTGACCCCAGTAAGCTACCCAGGGGTCCACCTCTCTCCCTGGACTTGCAGTATAGGCCTCAGGATGCCCCCTGGCCCTCCACCTAGGGGCCTCTGACCCCAGCAAGCTACCCAGGGGTCCACATCTCTCCCTGGACTTGCAGTTTAGGCCCCAGGGTGCCCCCTTGGCCTCCAACTACGGGCCTCTGACCCCAGCAAACCACCCAGGGGTCCACCTCTCTCCCTGGATTTGCAGTATAGGCCCCAGGTTGCCCCCTGGGCCTCCACCTAGGGGCGTCTGACCCCAGCAAGCTACCCGGGGGTCCCTCTCTCTTCTTGGACTTGCAGTATATGCTCCAGGGTGCCCCTTGGCCCTCCACCTAGGGGTTTCTGACCACAGCAAGCTACTCAGGGGTCCACCTCTCTACCTGGACTTGCAGAATAGGCTGGACTTGCAGTATATGCTCCAGGGTGCCCCTTGGCCCTCCACCTAGGGGCCTCTGACCACAGCAAGCTACTCAGGGGTCCACCTCTCTTCCTGGATTTGCAGTATAGGCCCCAGGGTGCTCCTTGGCCCTCCACCTAGGGGCCTCTGACCCCAGCAGGCTACCCAGGGGTTATCTTCTTTCCCTGGACTTGCAGTATAGGCCCCAGGGTGCTCCTTGGCCCTCCACCTAGGGGCCTCTGACCCCAGCAAGCTACCCAGGGGTCCACATCTCTCCCTGAACTTGCAGTATAGGCCCCAGGGTGCCCCCTTGCTGTCCACTTAGGGGCCTTTGACCCCAGCAAGCTACCCAGGGGTCACCCTCTCTCCCTTGCCCTCTACGTAGGGGCATCTGACCCCAGCAAGCTACCCAGGGGTCCACCTCTCTCCCTGGACTTGCAGGTTAGGCCCCAGGGTGCCCCCTTGGCCTCCAACTAGGGTCCTCTGACCCCAGCAAGCTACCCAGGGGTCCCGCTTCTTTCCCTGGACTTGCAGTATAGTCCCCAGGGTGCCCCCTGGCCCTCCACCTACGGGCCTCTGACCCCCGCAAGCTACCCAGGGGTCCCTCTCTCTTCCTGGACTTGCAGGTTATGCCCCAGGGTGCCCCCTGGCCCTCCAACTAGGGGCCTCTGACCCCAGCAAGCTACCCAGGGGTCTCCCTCTCTCCCTGGACTTGCAGTATAGTCCCCAGGGTGCCCCCTTGCCCTCCACCTGGGGGCCTCTGACCCCAGCAAGCTACCCAGGGGTCCACCTCTCTTCCTGGATTTGCAGTATAGGCCCCATGGTGCCCCCTGGCCCTCCACCTAGGGGCCTCTGACCCCAACAAGCTACCCAGGGGTCTGCCTCTCTTCCTGGACTTGCAGTATAGGCCCCAGGTTGCCCCCTGGCCCTCCACCTTGGGGCTTCTGACCCCAGCAAGCTACCCAGGGGTCACCCTCTCTCCCTGGACTTGCAGTATACACCCCAGGGTGCCCCCTTGCCCTCCACGTAGGGGCCTCTTACCCCAGCAAGCTACCCAGGGGTCCGCCTCTCTCCCTGGACTTGCAGTGTAGGCCCCAGGCTGCCACCTGGCCCTCCACCTTGGGGCCTCTGACCCCAGCAAGCTACCCAGGGGTCACCCTCTCTTCCTGGATTTGCAGTATAGGCCCCAGGGTGCTCCTTGGCCCTCCACCTACGGGCCTCTGACCCCAGCAAACTACCCAGGGGTCCCTCTCTCTTCCTGGACTTGCAGGTTAGGCCCCAGGGTGCCCCCTTGCCCTCCACCTAGGGTCCTCTGACCCCAGCAAGCTACCCAGGGGTCCCCCTCTTTCCCTGGACTTGTAGTATAGTCCCCAGGGTGCCCCCTTGCCCTCCACCTAGGGGCCTCTGACCCCCGCAAGCTACCCAGGGGTCCCTCTCTCTTCCTGGACTTGCAGGTTAGGCCCCAGGGTGCCCCCTGGCCCTCCAACTAGGGGCCTCTGACCCCAGCAAGCTACCCAGGGGTCTCCCTCTCTCCCTGGACTTGCAGTTTAGTCCCCAGGGTGCCCCCTTGCCATCCACCTGGGGGCCTCTGACCCCAGCAAGCTACCCAGGGGTCCACCTCTCTTCCTGGATTTTCAGTATAGGCCCCATGGTGTCCCCTGGCCCTCCACCTAGGGGCATCTGACCCCAACAAGCTACCCAGGGGTCTGCCTCTCTCCCTGGACTTGCAGTGTAGGCCCCAGGCTGCCCCCTGGCCCTCCACCTTGGGGCCTCTGACCCCAGCAAGCTACCCAGGGGTCACCCTCTCTCCCTGGACTTGCAGTATAGGCCCCAGGGTGCTCCTTGGCCCTCCACCTAGGGACCTCTGACCCCAGCAAGCTACCCAGGGGTCTCCCTATCTCCCTACACTTGCAGTATAGGCCCCAGGGTGCCCCCTTGCCTTCCACGTAGGGGCCTCTGACCCCAGCAAGCTACCCAGGGGTCCACATCTCTCCCTGGACTTGCAGTATAGGCCCCAGGGTGCCCCCTTGCCCTCCTCCTAGGGGCCTCTGACCCCAGCAAACTACCCAGGGGTCCACCTCTCTCCCTGGACTTGCAGTATAGGCCCCAGGGTGCCCCCTGGCCCTCCACCTAGGGGCCTCTGACCCCAGCAAGCTACCCAGGAGTCCCTCTCTGTTCCTGGACTTGCAGGTTAGGCCCCAGGGTACCCCTTGCCTTCCAACTAAGGGCCTCTGACCCCAGCAAGCTACCCAGGGGTCTCCCTCTCTCCCTACACTTGCAGTAGAGGCCCCAGATTGCCCCCTTGCCGTCCACATAGGGGCCTCTGACCCCAGCAAGCTACCCAGGGGTCTCCCTCTCTCCCTACACTTGCAGTAGAGGCCCCAGATTGCCCCCTTGCCCTCCACCTAGGGGCCTCTGACCCAAGCAAGCTACCCAGGGGTCCACCTCTCTCCCTGGATTTGAAGTATAGGCCCCAGGGTGCCCCCTGGCCCTTCAACTAGGGTCCTCTGACCCCAGCAAGCTACCTATGGGTCCATCTCTCTCCTTGGACTTGCAGTTTAGGCTCCAGGGTGCCCCCTGGACCTCCACTTAGGGGAATCTGACCCCAGCAAGCTACCCAAGGGTCCCCCTCTCTCCCTGAACTTGCAGTATAGGCCCCAGGGTGCCCCCTGGCCCTCCACGTAGGGCCCTCTGACCCCAGCAAGCTACCCAGGGGTCCACCTCTGTGCCTGAACTTGCAGTATAGGACCCAGGGTGCTCTCTTGCCCTCCACCTAGTTGCCTCTGACCACAGTAAGCTACCCATGGGACCACCTCTCCCCCTGCACTTGCAATATAGAACCCAGGGTGCCCCTTGGCCCTCCACCTAGGGGCCTTTGAGCCCAGTAAGCTACCCAGGGGTCCACCTCTCTCCCTGGACTTGCAGTATAGGCCTCAGGATGCCCCCTGGCCCTCCACCTAGGGGCCTCTGACCCCAGCAAGCTACCCAGGGGTCCACATCTCTCCCTGGACTTGCAGTATAGGCCCCAGGGTGCCCCCTTGGCCTCCACCTACGGGCCTCTGACCCCAGCAAACCACCCAGGGGTCCACCTCTCTCCCTGGATTTGCAGTATAGGCCCCAGGTTGCCCCCTGGCCCTCCACCTAGGGGCGTCTGACCCCAGCAAGCTACCCGGGGGTCCCTCTCTCTTCCTGGACTTGCAGTATATGCTCCAGGGTGCCCCCTTGCTGTCCACTTAGGGGCCTCTGACCCCAGCAAGCTACTCAGGGGTCACCCTCTCTCCCTTGCCCTCTACATAGGGGCATCTGACCCCAGCAAGCTACCCAGGGGTCCACCTCTCTCCCTGGACTTGCAGGTTAGGCCCCAGGGTGCTCCCTTGGCCTCCAACTAGGGTCCTCTGACCCCAGCAAGCTACACAGGGGTCCTCCTCTTTCCCTGGACTTGCAGTATAGTCCCCAGGGTGCCCCCTGGCCCTCCACCTAGGGGCCTCTGACCCCCGCAAGCTACCCAGGGGTCCCTCTCTCTTCCTGGACTTGCAGGTTAGGCCCCAGGGTTCCCCCTGGCCCTCCAACTAGGGGCCTCTGACCCCAGCAAGCTACCCAGGGGTCTCCCTCTCTCCCTGGACTTGCAGTGTAGTCCCCAGGGTGCCCCCTTGCCCTCCACCTGGGGGCCTCTGACCCCAGCAAGCTACCCAGGGGTCCACCTCTCTTCCTGGATTTGCAGTATAGGCCCCATGGTGCCCCCTGGCCCTCCACCTAGGGGCCTCTGACACCAACAAGCTACCCAGGGGTCTGCCTCTCTCCCTGGACTTGCAGTGTAGGCCCCAGGCTGCCCCCTGGCCCTCCACCTTGGGGCCTCTGACCCCAGCAAGCTACCCAGGGGTCACCCTCTCTCCCTGGACTTGCAGTATACACCCCAGGGTGCCCCCTTGCCCTCCACGTAGGGGCCTCTTACCCCAGCAAGCTACTCAGGGGTCTGTCTCTCTTCCTGGACTTGCAGTATATGCCCCAGGGTGCCCCTTGGCCCTCCACCTTGGGGCCTCTGACCCCAGCAAGCTACCCAGGAGTCCACCTCTCTTCCTGGATTTGCAGTATAGGCCCCAGGGTGCTCCTTGGCCCTCCACCTAGGGGCCTCTGACCCCAGCAGGCTACCCAGGGGTCCTCTTTTTTCCCTGGACTTGCAGTATAGGCCCCAGGGTGCTCCTTGGCCCTCCACCTAGGGGCCTCTGACCCCAGCAAGCTACCCAGGGGTCTCCCTCTCTCCCTACACTTGCAGTATAGGCCCCAGGGTGCCCCCTTGCCTTCCACGTAGGGGCCTCTGACCCCAGCAAGCTACCCAGGGGTCCACATCTCTCCCTGGACTTGCAGTATAGGCCCCAGGGAGCCCCCTGGCCCTCCACCTAGGGGCCTCTGACCCCAGCAAGCTACCCAGGAGTCCCTCTCTCTTCCTTTACTTGCAGGTTAGGCCCCAGGGTGCCCCCTTGCCCTCCAACTAGGGGCCTCTGACCCCAGCAAGCTACCCAGGGGTCTCCCTCTCTCCCTACACTTGCAGTAGAGGACCCAGATTGCCCCCTTGCCGTCCACATAGGGGCCTCTGACCCCTGCAAGCTACCCAGGGGTCCCCCTCTTTCCCTCTACTTGCAGTATAGTCCCCAGGGTGCCCCCTTGCCCTCCACCTAGGGGCCTCTGACCCAAGCAAGCTACCCAGGGGTCCACCTCTCCCCCTGGATTTGAAGTATAGGCCCCAGGGTGCCCCCTGGCCCTCCACCTAGGGGCCTCTGACCCCAGCAAGCTACCCAGGAGTCCCTCTCTCTTCCTGGACTTGCAGGTTAGGCCCCATGGTGCCCCCTTGCCCTCCAACTAGGGGCCTCTGACCCCAGCAAGCTACCCAGGGGTCTCCCTCTCTCCCTACACTTGCAGTAGAGGCCCCAGATTGCCCCCTTGCCATCCACATAGGGGCCTCTGACCCCAGCAAGCTACCCAGGGGTCCCCCTCTTTCCTTCTACTTGCAGTATAGTCCCCAGGGTGCCCCCTTGCCCTCCACCTAGGGGCCTCTGACCCAAGCAAGCTACCCAGGGGTCCACCTCTCTCCCTGGATTTGAAGTATAGGCCCCAGGGTGCCCCCTGGCCCTTCAACTAGGGTCCTCTGACCCCAGAAAGCTACCTATGGGTCCATCTCTCTCCTTGGACTTGCAGTTTAGGCTCCAGGGTGCCCCCTGGCCCTCCACTTAGGGGAATCTGACCCCAGCAAGCTACCAAAGGGTCCCCCTCTCTCCCTGAACTTGCAGTATAGTCCCCAGGGTGCCCCCTTGCCCTCCACGTAGGGCCCTCTGACCCCAGCAAGCTACCCAGGGGTCCACCTCTGTGCCTGAACTTGCAGTATAGGACCCAGGGTGCTCTCTTGCCCTCTACCTAGTTGCCTCTGACCACAGTAAGCTACCCAGGGGTCCACCTCTCCCCCTGCACTTGCAATATAGAACCCAGGGTGCCCCTTGGC
The DNA here is from genome assembly GCF_052040795.2 of Danio rerio. Taxonomy (NCBI): domain Eukaryota; kingdom Metazoa; phylum Chordata; class Actinopteri; order Cypriniformes; family Danionidae; genus Danio; species Danio rerio. The sequence goes on from NC_141030.1 coordinate 19,963,692, forward strand.
CCTCCACCTAGGGGCCTCTGACCCCAGCAAGCTACCCAGGAGTCCCTCTCTGTTCTTGGACTTGCAGGTTAGGCCCCAGGGTACCCCTTGCCCTCCAACTAGGGGCCTCTGACCCCAGCAAGCTACCCAGGGGTCTCCCTCTCTCCCTACACTTGCAGTAGAGGCCCCAGATTGCCCCCTTGCCGTCCACATAGGGGCCTCTGACCCCAGCAAGCTACCCAGGGGTCCCCCTCTTTCCCTCTACTTGCAGTATAGTCCCCAGGGTGCCCCCTTGCCCTCCACCTAGGGGCCTCTGACCCAAGCAAGCTACCCAGGGGTCCACCTCTCTCCCTGGATTTGAAGTATAGGCCCCAGGGTGCCCCCTGGCCCTTCAACTAGGGTCCTCTGACCCCAGCAAGCTACCTATGGGTCCATCTCTCTCCTTGGACTTGCAGTTTAGGCTCCAGGGTGCCCCCTGGCCCTCCACTTAGGGGAATCTGACACCAGCAAGCTACCCAAGGGTCCCCCTCTCTCCCAGAACTTGCAGTATAGGCCCCAGGGTGCCCCCCCTTGCCCTCCACGTAGGGCCCTCTGACCCCAGCAAGCTACCCAGGGGTCCACCTCTGTGCCTGAACTTGCAGTATTAGACCCAGGGTGCTCTCTTGCCCTCCACCTAGTTGCCTCTGACCACAGTAAGTTACCCATGGGTCCCCCTCTCCCCCTGCACTTGCAATATAGAACCCAGGGTGCCCCTTGGCCCTCCACCTAGGGGCCTTTGACCCCAGTAAGCTACCCAGGGGTCCACCTCTCTCCCTGGACTTGCAGTATAGGCCTCAGGATGCCCCCTGGCCCTCCACCTAGGGGCCTCTGACCCCAGCAAGCTACCCAGGGGTCCACATCTCTCCCTGGACTTGCAGTATAGGCCCCAGGGTGCCCCCTTGGCCTCCACCTACGGGCCTCTGACCCCAGCAAACCACCCAGGGGTCCACCTCTCTCCCTGGATTTGCAGTATAGGCCCCAGGTTGCCCCCTGGCCCTCCACCTAGGGGCGTCTGACCCCAGCAAGCTACCCGGGGGTCCCTCTCTCTTCCTGGACTTGCAGTATATGCTCCAGGGTGCCCCTTGGCCCTCCACCTACGGGCCTCTGACCACAGCAAGCTACTCAGGGGTCCACCTCTCTACCTGGACTTGCAGTATAGGCCCCAGGGTGCCCAGTGGCCCTCCACCTAGGGGCTCCTGACCCCAGCTAGAAACCCAGGGGTCCACCCCTCTCCCTGGACTTGCAGTATAGGCCCCAGGGTGCCCCCTTGCTGTCCACTTAGGGGCCTCTGACCCCAGCAAGCTACCCAGGGGTCACCCTCTCTCCCTTGCCTTCTACATAGGGGCATCTGACCCCAGCAAGCTACCCAGGGGTCCACCTCTCTCCCTGGACTTGCAGGTTAGGCCCCAGGGTGCCCCCTTGGCCTCCAACTAGGGTCCTTTGACCCCAGCAAGCTACCCAGGGGTCCTCCTCTTTCCCTGGACTTGCAGTATAGTCCCCAGTGTGCCCCCTGGCCCTCCACCTAGGGGCCTCTGACCCCCGCAAGCTACCCAGGGGTCCCTCTTTCCCTCTCTCTTCCTGGACTTGCAGGTTAGGCCCCAGGGTGCCCCCTGGCCCTCCAACTAGGGGCCTCTGACCCCAGCAAGCTACCCAGGGGTCTCCCTCTCTCCCTGGACTTGCAGTATAGTCCCCAGGGTGCCCCCTTGCCCTCCACCTGGGGGCCTCTGACCCCAGCAAACTACTCAGGGGTCCACCTCTCTTCCTGGATTTGCAGTATAGGCCCCATGGTGCCCCCTGGCCCTCCACCTAGGGGCCTCTGACCCCAACAAGCTACCCAGGGGTCTGCCTCTCTCCCTGGACTTGCAGTGTAGGCCCCAGGCTGCCCCCTGGCCCTCCACGTTGGGGCCTCTGACCCCAGCAAGCTACCCAGGGGTCACCCTCTCTCCCTGGACTTGCAGTATACACCCCAGGGTTCCCCCTTGCCCTCCACGTAGGGGCCTCTTACCCCAGCAAGCTACTCAGGGGTCTGTCTCTCTTCCTGGACTTGCAGTATATGCCCCAGGGTGCCCCTTGGCCCTCCACCTTGGGGCCTCTGACCCCAGCAAGCTACCCAGGAGTCCACCTCTCTTCCTTGATTTGCAGTATAGGCCCCAGGGTGCTTCTTGGCCCTCCACCTAGGGGCCTCTGACCCCAGCAGGCTACCCAGGGGTCCTCTTCTTTCCCCGGACTTGCAGTATAGGCCCCAGGGTGCTCCTTGGCCCTCCACCTAGGGGCCTCTGACCCCAGCAAGCTACCCAGGGGTCTCCCTCTCTCCCTACACTTGCAGTATAGGCCCCAGGGTGCCCCCTTGCCTTCCACGTAGGGGCCTCTGACCCCAGCAAGCTACCCAGGGGTCCACATCTCTCCCTGGACTTGCAGTATAGGCCCCAGGGTGCCCCCTTGCCCTCCTCCTAGGGGCCTCTGACCCCAGCAAACTACCCAGGGGTCCACCTCTCTCCCTGGACTTGCAGTATAGGCCCCAGGGTGCCCCCTGGCCCTCCACCTAGGGGCCTCTGACCCCAGCAAGCTACCCAGGAGTCCCTCTCTCTTCCTGGACTTGCAGGTTAGGCCCCAGGGTGCCCCCTTGCCCTCCAACTAGGGGCCTCTGACCCCAGCAAGCTACCCAGGGGTCTCCCTCTCTCACTACACTTGCAGTAGAGGCCCCAGATTACCCCCTTGCCGTCCACATAGGGGCCTCTGACCCCAGCAAGCTACCCAGGGGTCCCCCTCTTTCCCTCTACTTGCAGTATAGTCCCCAGGGTGCCCCCTTGCCCTCCATCTAGGGGCCTCTGACCCAAGCAAGCTACCCAGGGGTCCACCTCTCTCCCTGGATTTGAAGTATAGGCCCCAGGGTGCCCCCTGGCCCTCCACCTAGGGGCCTCTGACCCCAGCAAGCTACCCAGGAGTCCCTCTCTCTTCCTGGACTTGCAGGTTAGGCCCCAGGGTGCCCCCTTGCCCTCCAACTAGGGGCCTCTGACCCCAGCAAGCTACCCAGGGGTCTCCCTCTCTCCCTACACTTGCAGTAGAGGCCCCAGATTGCCCCCTTGCCGTCCACATAGGGGCCTCTGACCCCAGCAAGCTACCCAGGGGTCCCCCTCTTTCCCTCTACTTGCAGTATAGTCCCCAGGGTGCCCCCTTGCCCTCCACCTAGGGGCCTCTGACCCAAGCAAGCTACCCAGGGGTCCACCTCTCTCCCTGGATTTAAAGTATAGGCCCCAGGGTGCCCCCTGGCCCTTCAACTAGGGTCCTCTGACCCCAGCAAGCTACCTATGGGTCCATCTCTCTCCTTGGACTTGCGGTTTAGGCTCCAGGGTGCCCCCTGGCCCTCCACTTAGGGGAATCTGACCCCAGCAAGCTACCCAAGGGTCCCCCTCTCTCCCTGAACTTGCAGTATAGGCCCCAGGGTGCCCCCTTGCCCTCCACGTAGGGCCCTATGACCCCAGCAAGCTACCCAAGGGTCCACCTCTGTGCCTGAACTTGCAGTACAGGACCCAGGGTGCTCTCTTGCCCTCTACCTAGTTGCCTCTGACCACAGTAAGCTACCCAGGGGTCCACCTCTCCCCCTGCACTTGCAATATAGAACCCAGGGTGCCCCTTGGCCCTCCACCTAGGGGCCTTTGACCCCAGTAAGCTACCCAGGGGTCCACCTCTCTCCCTGGACTTGCAGTATAGGCCTCAGGATGCCCCCTGGCCCTCCACCTAGGAGCCTCTGTCCCCAGCAAGCTACCCAGGGGTCCACATCTCTCCCTGGACTTGCAGTATAGGCCCCAGGGTGCCCCCTTGGCCTCCAACTACGGGCCTCTGACCCCAGCAAACCACCCAGGGGTATACCTCTCTCCCTGGATTTGCAGTATATTCCCCAGGTTGCCCCCTGGCCCTCCACCTAGGGGCGTCTGACCCCAGCAAGCTACCCGGGGGTCCCTCTCTCTTCTTGGACTTGCAGTATATGCTCCAGGGTGCCCCTTGGCCCTCCACCTAGGGGCCTCTGACCACAGCAAGCTACTCAGGGGTCCACCTCTCTACCTGGACTTGCAGTATAGGCTGGACTTGCAGTATATACTCCAGGGTGCCCCTTGGCCCTCCACCTAGGGGCCTCTGACCACAGCAAGCTACTCAGGGGTCCACCTCTCTTCCTGGATTTGCAGTATAGGCCCCAGGGTGCTCCTTGGCCCTCCACCTAGGGGCCTCTGACCCCAGCAGGCTAGCCAGGGGTCCTCTTCTTTCCCTGGACTTGCAGTATAGGCCCCAGGGTGCTCCTTGGCACTCCACCTAGGGGCCTCTGACCCCAGCAAGCTACCCAGGGGTCCACATCTCTCCCTGGACTTGCAGTATAGGCCCCAGATTGCCCCCTTGCCGTCCACATAGGGGCCTCTGACCCCAGCAAGCTACCCAGGGGTCCCCCTCTTTCCCTCTACTTGCAGTATAGTCCCCAGGGTGCCCCCTTGCCCTCCATCTAGGGGCCTCTGACCCAAGCAAGCTACCCAGGGGTCCACCTCTCTCCCTGGATTTGAAGTATAGGCCCCAGGGTGCCCCCTGGCCCTCCACTTAGGGGCCTCTGACCCCAGCAAGCTACCCAGGAGTCCCTCTCTCTTCCTGGACTTGCAGGTTAGGCCCCAGGGTGCCCCCTTGCCCTCCAACTAGGGGCCTCTGACCCCAGCAAGCTACCCAGGGGTCTCCCTCTCTCCCTACACTTGCAGTAGAGGCCCCAGATTGCCCCCTTGCCGTCCACATAGGGGCCTCTGACCCCAGCAAGCTACCCAGGGGTCCCCCTCTTTCCCTCTACTTGCAGTGTAGTCCCCAGGGTGCCCCCTTGCCCTTCTCCTTTGGGCCTCTGACCCAAGCAAGCTACCCAGGGGTCCACCTCTCTCCCTGGATTTGAAGTATAGGCCCCAGGGTGCCCCCTGGCCCTTCAACTAGGGTCCTCTGACCCCAGCAAGCTACCTATGGGTCCATCTCTCTCCTTGGATTTGCGGTTTAGGCTCCAGGGTGCCCCCTGGCCCTCCACTTAGGGGAATCTGACCCCAGCAAGCTACCCAAGGGTCCCCCTCTCTCCCTGAACTTGCAGTATAGGCCCCAGGGTGCCCCCTTGCCCTCCACGTAGGGCCCTTTGACCCCAGCAAGCTACCCAAGGGTCCACCTCTGTGCCTGAACTTGCAGTACAGGACCCAGGGTGCTCTCTTGCCCTCTACCTAGTTGCCTCTGACCACAGTAAGCTACCCAGGGGTCCACCTCTCCCCCTGCACTTGCAATATAGAACCCAGGGTGCCCCTTGGCCCTCCACCTAGGGGCCTTTGACCCCAGTAAGCTACCCAGGGGTCCACCTCTCTCCCTGGACTTGCAGTATAGGCCTCAGGATGCCCCCTGGCCCTCCACCTAGGAGCCTCTGACCCCAGCAAGCTACCCAGGGGTCCACATCTCTCCCTGGACTTGCAGTATAGGCCCCAGGGTGCCCCCTTGGCCTCCAACTACGGGCCTCTGACCCCAGCAAACCACCCAGGGGTATACCTCTCTCCCTGGATTTGCAGTATAGGCCCCAGGTTGCCCCCTGGCCCTCCACCTAGGGGCCTCTGACCACAGCAAGCTACTCAGGGGTCCACCTCTCTTCCTGGATTTGCAGTATAGGCCCCAGGGTGCTCCTTGGCCCTCCACCTAGGGGCCTCTGACCCCAGCAGGCTACCCAGGGGTCCTCTTCTTTCCCTGGACTTGCAGTATAGGCCCCAGGGTGCTCCTTGGCCCTCCACCTAGGGGCCTCTGACCCCAGCAAGCTACCCAGGGGTCCACATCTCTCCCTGAACTTGCAGTATAGGCCCCAGGGTGCCCCCTTGCCATCCTCCTAGGGGCCTCTGACCCCAGCAAACTACCCAGGGGTCCACCTCTCTCCCTGGACTTGCAGTATAGGCCCCAGGGTGCCCCCTGGCCCTCCACCTAGGGGCCTCTGACCCCAGCAAGCTACCCAGGAGTCCCTCTCTCTTCCTGGATTTGCAGGTTAGGCCCCAGGGTGCCCCCTTGCCCTCCAACTAGGGGCCTCTGACCCCAGCAAGCTACCCAGGGGTCTCCCTCTCTCCCTACACTTGCAGTAGAGGCCCCAGATTGCCCCCTTGCCGTCCACATAGGGGCCTCTGACCCCAGCAAGCTACCCAGGGGTCCCCCTCTTTCCCTCTACTTGCAGTATAGTCCCCAGGGTGCCCCCTTGCCCTCCACCTAGGGGCCTCTGACCCAAGCAAGCTACCCAGGGGTTCACCTCTCTCCCTGGATTTGAAGTATAGGCCCCAGGGTGCCCCCTGGCCCTTCAACTAGGGTCCTCTGACCCCAGCAAGCTACCTATGGGTCCATCTCTCTCCTTGGACTTGCAGTTTAGGCTCCAGGGTGCCCCCTGGCCCTCCACTTAGGGTAATCTGACCCCAGCAAGCTACCCAAGGGTCCCCCTCTCTCCCTGAACTTGCAGTATAGGCCCCAGGGTGCCCCCTTGCCCTCCACGTAGGGCCCTCTGACCCCAGCAAGCTACCCAGGGGTCCACCTCTGTGCCTGAACTTGCAGTATAGGACCCAGGGTGCTCTCTTGCCCTCTACCTAGTTGCCTCTGACCACAGTAAGCTACCCAGGGGTCCACCTCTCCCCCTGCACTTGCAATATAGAACCCAGGGTGCCCCTTGGCCCTCCACCTAGGGGCCTCTGACCCCAGCAAGCTACCCAGGGGTCCACATCTCTCCCTGAACTTGCAGTATAGGCCCCAGGGTGCCCCCTTGCCATCCTCCTAGGGGCCTCTGACCCCAGCAAACTACCCAGGGGTCCACCTCTCTCCCTGGACTTGCAGTATAGGCCCCAGGGTGCCCCCTGGCCCTCCACCTAGGGGCCTCTGACCACAGCAAGCTACTCAGGGGTCCACCTCTCTACCTGGACTTGCAGTATAGGCTGGACTTGCAGTATATGCTCCAGGGTGCCCCTTGGCCCTCCACCTAGGGGCCTCTGACCACAGCAAGCTACTCAGGGGTCCACCTCTCAACCTGGACTTGCAGTATAAGCCCCAGGGTGCCCAGTGGCCCTCCACCTAGGGGCTCCTGACCCCAGCTAGCCACCCAGGGGTCCACCCCTCTCCCTGGACTTGCAGTATAGGCCCCAGGGTGCCCCCTTGCTGTCCACTTAGGGGCCTTTGACCCCAGCAAGCTACCCAGGGGTCACCCTCTCTCCCTTGCCCTCTACGTAGGGGCATCTGACCCCAGCAAGCTACCCAGGGGTCCACCTCTCTCCCTGGACTTGCAGGTTAGGCCCCAGGGTGCCCCCTTGGCCTCCAACTAGGGTCCTCTGACCCCAGCAAGCTACCCAGGGGTCCCGCTTCTTTCCCTGGACTTGCAGTATAGTCCCCAGGGTGCCCCCTGGCCCTCCACCTACGGGCCTCTGACCCCCGCAAGCTACCCAGGGGTCCCTCTCTCTTCCTGGACTTGCAGGTTATGCCCCAGGGTGCCCCCTGGCCCTCCAACTAGGGGCCTCTGACCCCAGCAAGCTACCCAGGGGTCTCCCTCTCTCCCTGGACTTGCAGTATAGTCCCCAGGGTGCCCCCTTGCCCTCCACCTGGGGGCCTCTGACCCCAGCAAGCTACCCAGGGGTCCACCTCTCTTCCTGGATTTGCAGTATAGGCCCCATGGTGCCCCCTGGCCCTCCACCTAGGGGCCTCTGACCCCAACAAGCTACCCAGGGGTCTGCCTCTCTTCCTGGACTTGCAGTATAGGCCCCAGGTTGCCCCCTGGCCCTCCACCTTGGGGCTTCTGACCCCAGCAAGCTACCCAGGGGTCACCCTCTCTCCCTGGACTTGCAGTATACACCCCAGGGTGCCCCCTTGCCCTCCACGTAGGGGCCTCTTACCCCAGCAAGCTACCCAGGGGTCCGCCTCTCTCCCTGGACTTGCAGTGTAGGCCCCAGGCTGCCACCTGGCCCTCCACCTTGGGGCCTCTGACCCCAGCAAGCTACCCAGGGGTCACCCTCTCTTCCTGGATTTGCAGTATAGGCCCCAGGGTGCTCCTTGGCCCTCCACCTACGGGCCTCTGACCCCAGCAAACTACCCAGGGGTCCCTCTCTCTTCCTGGACTTGCAGGTTAGGCCCCAGGGTGCCCCCTTGCCCTCCACCTAGGGTCCTCTGACCCCAGCAAGCTACCCAGGGGTCCCCCTCTTTCCCTGGACTTGTAGTATAGTCCCCAGGGTGCCCCCTTGCCCTCCACCTAGGGGCCTCTGACCCCCGCAAGCTACCCAGGGGTCCCTCTCTCTTCCTGGACTTGCAGGTTAGGCCCCAGGGTGCCCCCTGGCCCTCCAACTAGGGGCCTCTGACCCCAGCAAGCTACCCAGGGGTCTCCCTCTCTCCCTGGACTTGCAGTTTAGTCCCCAGGGTGCCCCCTTGCCCTCCACCTGGGGGCCTCTGACCCCAGCAAGCTACCCAGGGGTCCACCTCTCTTCCTGGATTTTCAGTATAGGCCCCATGGTGTCCCCTGGCCCTCCACCTAGGGGCATCTGACCCCAACAAGCTACCCAGGGGTCTGCCTCTCTCCCTGGACTTGCAGTGTAGGCCCCAGGCTGCCCCCTGGCCCTCCACCTTGGGGCCTCTGACCCCAGCAAGCTACCCAGGGGTCACCCTCTCTCCCTGGACTTGCAGTATAGGCCCCAGGGTGCTCCTTGGCCCTCCACCTAGGGACCTCTGACCCCAGCAAGCTACCCAGGGGTCTCCCTCTCTCCCTACACTTGCAGTATAGGCCCCAGGGTGCCCCCTTGCCTTCCACGTAGGGGCCTCTGACCCCAGCAAGCTACCCAGGGGTCCACATCTCTCCCTGGACTTGCAGTATAGGCCCCAGGGTGCCCCCTTGCCCTCCTCCTAGGGGCCTCTGACCCCAGCAAACTACCCAGGGGTCCACCTCTCTCCCTGGACTTGCAGTATAGGCCCCAGGGTGCCCCCTGGCCCTCCACCTAGGGGCCTCTGACCCCAGCAAGCTACCCAGGAGTCCCTCTCTGTTCCTGGACTTGCAGGTTAGGCCCCAGGGTACCCCTTGCCCTCCAACTAAGGGCCTCTGACCTCAGCAAGCTACCCAGGGGTCTCCCTCTCTCCCTACACTTGCAGTAGAGGCCCCAGATTGCCCCCTTGCCGTCCACATAGGGGCCTCTGACCCCAGCAAGCTACCCAGGGGTCTCCCTCTCTCCCTACACTTGCAGTAGAGGCCCCAGATTACCCCCTTGCCCTCCACCTAGGGGCCTCTGACCCAAGCAAGCTACCCAGGGGTCCACCTCTCTCCCTGGATTTGAAGTATAGGCCCCAGGGTGCCCCCTGGCCCTTCAACTAGGGTCCTCTGACCCCAGCAAGCTACCTATGGGTCCATCTCTCTCCTTGGACTTGCAGTTTAGGCTCCAGAGTGCCCCCTGGACCTCCACTTAGGGGAATCTGACCCCAGCAAGCTACCCAAGGGTCCCCCTCTCTCCCTGAACTTGCAGTATAGGCCCCAGGGTGCCCCCCCTTGCCCTCCACGTAGGGCCCTCTGACCCCAGCAAGCTACCCAGGGGTCCACCTCTGTGCCTGAACTTGCAGTATAGGACCCAGGGTGCTCTCTTGCCCTCCACCTAGTTGCCTCTGACCACAGTAAGCTACCCATGGGACCACCTCTCCCCCTGCACTTGCAATATAGAACCCAGGGTGCCCCTTGGCCCTCCACCTAGGGGCCTTTGAGCCCAGTAAGCTACCCAGGGGTCCACCTCTCTCCCTGGACTTGCAGTATAGGCCTCAGGATGCCCCCTGGCCCTCCACCTAGGGGCCTCTGACCCCAGCAAGCTACCCAGGGGTCCACATCTCTCCCTGGACTTGCAGTATAGGCCCCAGGGTGCCCCCTTGGCCTCCACCTACGGGCCTCTGACCCCAGCAAACCACCCAGGGGTCCACCTCTCTCCCTGGATTTGCAGTATAGGCCCCAGGTTGCCCCCTGGCCCTCCACCTAGGGGCGTCTGACCCCAGCAAGCTACCCGGGGGTCCCTCTCTCTTCCTGGACTTGCAGTATATGCTCCAGGGTGCCCCCTTGCTGTCCACTTAGGGGCCTCTGACCCCAGCAAGCTACTCAGGGGTCACCCTCTCTCCCTTGCCCTCTACATAGGGGCATCTGACCCCAGCAAGCTACCCAGGGGTCCACCTCTCTCCCTGGACTTGCAGGTTAGGCCCCAGGGTGCTCCCTTGGCCTCCAACTAGGGTCCTCTGACCCCAGCAAGCTACACAGGGGTCCTCCTCTTTCCCTGGACTTGCAGTATAGTCCCCAGGGTGCCCCCTGGCCCTCCACCTAGGGGCCTCTGACCCCCGCAAGCTACCCAGGGGTCCCTCTCTCTTCCTGGACTTGCAGGTTAGGCCCCAGGGTTCCCCCTGGCCCTCCAACTAGGGGCCTCTGACCCCAGCAAGCTACCCAGGGGTCTCCCTCTCTCCCTGGACTTGCAGTGTAGTCCCCAGGGTGCCCCCTTGCCCTCCACCTGGGGGCCTCTGACCCCAGCAAGCTACCCAGGGGTCCACCTCTCTTCCTGGATTTGCAGTATAGGCCCCATGGTGCCCCCTGGCCCTCCACCTAGGGGCCTCTGACACCAACAAGCTACCCAGGGGTCTGCCTCTCTCCCTGGACTTGCAGTATAGGCCCCAGGCTGCCCCCTGGCCCTCCACCTTGGGGCCTCTGACCCCAGCAAGCTACCCAGGGGTCACCCTCTCTCCCTGGACTTGCAGTATACACCCCAGGGTGCCCCCTTGCCCTCCACGTAGGGGCCTCTTACCCCAGCAAGCTACTCAGGGGTCTGTCTCTCTTCCTGGACTTGCAGTATATGCCCCAGGGTGCCCCTTGGCCCTCCACCTTGGGGCCTCTGACCCCAGCAAGCTACCCAGGAGTCCACCTCTCTTCCTGGATTTGCAGTATAGGCCCCAGGGTGCTCCTTGGCCCTCCACCTAGGGGCCTCTGACCCCAGCAGGCTACCCAGGGGTCCTCTTTTTTCCCTGGACTTGCAGTATAGGCCCCAGGGTGCTCCTTGGCCCTCCACCTAGGGGCCTCTGACCCCAGCAAGCTACCCAGGGGTCTCCCTCTCTCCCTACACTTGCAGTATAGGCCCCAGGGTGCCCCCTTGCCTTCCACGTAGGGGCCTCTGACCCCAGCAAGCTACCCAGGGGTCCACATCTCTCCCTGGACTTGCAGTATAGGCCCCAGGGAGCCCCCTGGCCCTCCACCTAGGGGCCTCTGACCCCAGCAAGCTACCCAGGAGTCCCTCTCTCTTCCTTTACTTGCAGGTTAGGCCCCAGGGTGCCCCCTTGCCCTCCAACTAGGGGCCTCTGACCCCAGCAAGCTACCCAGGGGTCTCCCTCTCTCCCTACACTTGCAGTAGAGGACCCAGATTGCCCCCTTGCCGTCCACATAGGGGCCTCTGACCCCTGCAAGCTACCCAGGGGTCCCCCTCTTTCCCTCTACTTGCAGTATAGTCCCCAGGGTGCCCCCTTGCCCTCCACCTAGGGGCCTCTGACCCAAGCAAGCTACCCAGGGGTCCACCTCTCCCCCTGGATTTGAAGTATAGGCCCCAGGGTGCCCCCTGGCCCTCCACCTAGGGGCCTCTGACCCCAGCAAGCTACCCAGGAGTCCCTCTCTCTTCCTGGACTTGCAGGTTAGGCCCCATGGTGCCCCCTTGCCCTCCAACTAGGGGCCTCTGACCCCAGCAAGCTACCCAGGGGTCTCCCTCTCTCCCTACACTTGCAGTAGAGGCCCCAGATTGCCCCCTTGCCATCCACATAGGGGCCTCTGACCCCAGCAAGCTACCCAGGGGTCCCCCTCTTTCCTTCTACTTGCAGTATAGTCCCCAGGGTGCCCCCTTGCCCTCCACCTAGGGGCCTCTGACCCAAGCAAGCTACCCAGGGGTCCACCTCTCTCCCTGTATTTGAAGTATAGGCCCCAGGGTGCCCCCTGGCCCTTCAACTAGGGTCCTCTGACCCCAGCAAGCTACCTATGGGTCCATCTCTCTCCTTGGACTTGCAGTTTAGGCTCCAGGGTGCCCCCTGGCCCTCCACTTAGGGGAATCTGACCCCAGCAAGCTACCCAAGGGTCCCCCTCTCTCCCTGAACTTGCAGTATAGGCCCCAGGGTGCCCCCTTGCCCTCCACGTAGGGCCCTCTGACCCCAGCAAGCTACCCAGGGGTCCACCTCTGTGCCTGAACTTGCAGTATAGGACCCAGGGTGCTCTCTTGCCCTCTACCTAGTTGCCTCTGACCACAGTAAGCTACCCAGGGGTCCACCTCTCCCCCTGCACTTGCAATATAGAACCAAGGGTGCCCCTTGGCCCTCCACCTAGGGGCCTCTGACCCCAGCAAGCTACCCAGGGGTCCACATCTCTCCCTGGACTTGCAGTATAGGCCCCAGGGTGCCCCCTTGGCCTCCAACTACGGGCCTCTGACCCCAGCAAACCACCCAGGGGTCCACCTCTCTCCCTGGATTTGCAGTATAGGCCCCAGGTTGCCCCCTGGCCCTCCACCTAGGGGCGTCTGACCCCAGCAAGCTACCCGGGGGTCCCTCTCTCTTCTTGGACTTGCAGTATATGCTCCATGGTGCCCCTTGGCCCTCCACCTAGGGGCCTCTGACCACAGCAAGCTACTCAGGGGTCCACCTCTCTACCTGGACTTGCAGTATAGGCTGGACTTGCAGTATATGCTCCAGGGTGCCCCTTGGCCCTCCACCTAGGGGCCTCTGACCACAGCAAGCTACTCAGGGGTCCACCTCTCTTCCTGGATTTGCAGTATAGGCCCCAGGGTGCTCCTTGGCCCTCCACCTAGGGGCCTCTGACCCCAGCAGGCTACCCAGGGGTCCTCTTCTTTCCCTGGACTTGCAGTATAGGCCCCAGGGTGCTCCTTGGCCCTCCACCTAGGGGCCTCTGACCCCAGCAAGCTACCCAGGGGTCTCCCTATCTCCCTACACTTGCAGTATAGGCCCCAGGGTGCCCCCTTGCCTTCCACGTAGGGGCCTCTGACCCCAGCAAGCTACCCAGGGGTCCACATCTCTCCCTGGACTTGCAGTATAGGCCCCAGGGTGCCCCCTTGCCATCCTCCTAGGGGCCTCTGACCCCAGCAAACTACCCAGGGGTCCACCTCTCTCCCTGGACTTGCAGTATAGACCCCAGGGTGCCCCCTGGCCCTCCACCTAAGGGCCTCTGACCCCAGCAAGCTACCCAGGAGTCCCTCTCTCTTCCTGGACTTGCAGGTTAGGCCCCAGGGTGCCCCCTTGCCCTCCAACTAGAGGCCTCTGACCCCAGCAAGCTACCCAGGGGTCTCCCTGTCTCCCTACACTTGCAGTAGAGGCCCCAGATTGCCCCCTTGCCGTCCACATAGGGGCCTCTGACCCCAGCAAGCTACCCAGGGGTCCCCCTCTTTCCCTCTACTTGCAGTATAGTCCCCAGGGTGCCCCCTTGCCCTCCACCTAGGGGCCTCTGACCCAAGCAAGCTACCCAGGGGTCCACATCTCTCACTGGACTTGCAGTATAGGCCCCAGGGTGCCCCCTTGGCCTCCAACTACGGGCCTCTGACCCCAGCAAACCACCCAGGGGTCCACCTCTCTCCCTGGATTTGCAGTATAGGCCCCAGGTTGCCCCCTGGCCCTCCACCTAGGGGCCTCTGACCTCAGCAAGCTACCCAGGGGTCCACATCTCTCCCTGGACTTGCAGTATAGGCCCCAGGGTGCCCCCTTGCCCTCCACCTACGGGCCTCTGACCCCAGCAAACTACCCAGGGATCCCTCTCTCTTCCTGGACTTGCAGGTTAGGCCCCAGGGTGCCCCCTTGCCCTCCACCTAGGGTCTTCTGACCCCAGCAAGCTACCCAGGGGTCCCCCTCTTTCCCTGGACTTGCAGTATAGTCCCCAGGGTGCCCCCTGGCCCTCCACCTAGGGGCCTCTGACCCCCACAAGCTACCCAGGGGTCCCTCTCTCTTCCTGGACTTGCAGGTTAGGCCCCAGGGTGCCGCCTTGCCCTCCAACTAGGGGCCTCTGACCCCAGCAAGCTACCCAGGGGTCTCCCTCTCTCCCTACACTTGCAGTAGAGGCCCCAGATTGCCCCCTTGCCGTCCACATAGGGGCCTCTGACCCCAGCAAGCTACCCAGGGGTCCCCCTCTTTCCCTCTACTTGCAGTATAGTCCCCAGGGTGCCCCCTTGCCCTCCACCTAGGGGCCTCTGACCCAAGCAAGCTACCCAGGGGTCCACCTCTCTCCCTGGATTTGAAGTATAGGCCCCAGGGTGCCCCCTGGCCCTTCAACTAGGGTCCTCTGACCCCAGCAAGCTACCTATGGGTCCATCTCTCTCCTTGGACTTGCAGTTTAGGCTCCAGGGTGCCCCCTGGCCCTCCACTTAGGGGAATCTGACCCCAGCAAGCTACCCAAGGGTCCCCCTCTCTCCCTGAACTTGCAGTATAGGCCCCAGGGTGCCCCCTTGCCCTCCACGTAGGGCCCTCTGACCCCAGCAAGCTACCCAGGGGTCCACCTCTGTGCCTGAACTTGCAGGATAGGACCCAGGGTGCTCTCTTGCCCTCTACCTAGTTGCCTCTGACCACAGTAAGCTACCCAGGGGTCCACCTCTCCCCCTGCACTTGCACAATAGAACCCAGGGTGCCCCTTGGCCCTCCACCTAGGGGCCTTTGACCCCAGTAAGATACCCAGGGGTCCACCTCTCTCCCTGGACTTGCAGTATAGGCCTCAGGATGCCCCCTGGCCTTCCACCTAGGGGCCTCTGACCCCAGCAAGCTACCCAGGGGTCCACATCTCTCACTGGACTTGCAGTATAGGCCCCAGGGTGCCCCCTTGGCCTCCAACTACGGGCCTCTGACCCCAGCAAACCACCCAGGGGTCCACCTCTCTCCCTGGATTTGCAGTATAGGCCCCAGGTTGCCCCCTGGCCCTCCACCTAAGGGCCTCTGACCTCAGCAAGCTACCCAGGTGTCCACATCTCTCCCTGGACTTGCAGTATAGGCCCCAGGGTGCCCCCTTGCCCTCCACCTACGGGCCTCTGACCCCAGCCAACTACCCAGGGATCCCTCTCTCTTCCTGGATTTGCAGGTTAGGCCCCAGGGTGCCCCCTTGCCCTCCACCTAGGGTCCTCTGATCCCAGCAAGCTACCCAGGGGTCCCCCTCTTTCCCTGGACTTGCAGTATAGTCCCCAGGGTGCCCCCTGGCCCTCCACCTAGGGGCCTCTGACCCCCACAAGCTACCCAGGGGTCCCTCTCTCTTCCTGGACTTGCAGGTTAGGCCCTAGGGTGCCGCCTTGCCCTCCAACTAGGGGCCTCTGACCCCAGCAAGCTACCCAGGGGTCTCCCTCTCTCCCTACACTTGCAGTAGAGGCCCCAGGGTGCCCCCTTGCCGTCCACATAGGGGCCTCTGACCCCAGCAAGCTACCCAGGGGTCCCCCTCTTTCCCTTGACTTGCAGTTTAGTCCCCAGGGTGCCCCCTTGCCCTCCACCTGGGGGCCTCTGACCCCAGCAAGCTACCCAGGGGTCCACCTCTCTTCCTGGATTTGCAGTATAGGCCCCAGGGTGCCCCCTGGCCCTCCACCTAGGGGCCTCTGACTCCAACAAGCTACCCAGGGGACCGCCTCTCTCCCTGGATTTGCAGTGTAGGCCCCAGGCTGCCCCCTGGCCCTCCACCTTGGGGCCTCTGACCCCAGCAAGCTACCCAGGGGTCACCCTCTCTCCCTTGACTTTCAGTATACACCCCAGGGTGCCCCCTTGCCCTCCACGTAGGGGCCTCTGACCCCAGCAAGCTACTCAGGGGTCTGTCTCTCTTCCTGGACTTGCAGTATATGCCCCAGGGTGCCCCTTGGCCCTCCACCTTGGGGCCTCTGACCCCAGCAAGCTGCCCAGGAGTCCACCTCTCTATCTGGATTTGCAGTATAGGCCCCAGGGTGCCCCCTGGCCCTCCACCTAGGGGCCTCTGACCCCAGCAGGCTACCCAGGGGTCCTCTTCTTTCCCTGGACTTGCAGTTTAGGCCCCAGGGTGCTCCTTGGCCCTCCACTTAGGGACCTCTGACCCCAGCAAGCTACCCAGGGGTCTCCCTCTCTCCCTACACTTGCAGTATAGGCCCCAGGGTGCCCCCTTGCCTTCCACGTAGGGGCCTCTGACCCCAGCAAGCTACCCAGGGGTCCACATCTCTCCCAAGAACTTGCAGTATAGGCCCCAGGGTGCCCCCTTGCCCTTCACCTAGGGGCGTCTGACCCCAGCAAACTACCCAGGGGTCCCCCTCTCTCCCTGAACTTGCAACATAGGCCCCAGGGTGCCCCCTTGCCCTCCACGTAGGGCCCTCTGACCCCAGCAAGCTACCCAGGGGTCCACCTCTGTGCCTGCACTTGCAATATAGGCCCCAGGGTGCCCCTTGGCCCTCCACCTAGGGGCCTCTAACCCCAGCAAGCTACCCAGGGGTCTCCCTCTCTCCCTACACTTGCAGTATAGGCCCCAGGGTGCCCCATTGCCGTCTACATAGGGGCCTCTGACCCCAGCAAGCTACCCGGGGGTCCCTCTCTCTTCCTGGAATTGCAGTATATGCTCCAGGGTGCCCCTTGGCCCTCCACCTAGGGGCCTCTGACCCCAGCAAGCTACCCAGGGGTCCACCTCTCTACCTGGACTTGCAGTATAGGCCCCAGGGTTCCCAGTGGCTCTCCACCAAGGGGCCTCTGACCCCAGCTAGCCACCCAGGGGTCCACCTCTCTCCCTGGACTTGCAGTATAGGCCCGAGGGTGCCCCCTTGCTGTCCACTTAGGGGCCTCTGACCCCAGCAAGCTACCCAGGGGTCACCCTCTCTCCCTTGCCGTCTACGTAGGGGCATCTGCCCCAGCAAGCTACCCAGGGGTCCACCTCTCTCCCTGGACTTGCAGGTTAGGCCCCAGGGTGCCTCCTGGCCCTCCACCAAGGGCCACTGACCCCAGCAAGCTACCCAGGGGTCCACCTCTCTCCCTCTTCTTGCAGCATAGGCTCCAGGGTGTCCCTGACCCTCCACCTAGGGGCCTCTGACCCCAGCAAGCTACCCAGGTGTCCACCTCTCCTCCTGGACTTGCAGTATATGCCCCAGGGTGCCCCCTTGCCCTCCACCTATGGACCTCTGACCGCAGCAAGCTACCCAGAAGTCCATCTCTCTCCCTGGACTTGCAGTATAGGCCTCAGGGTACCTCCTGGCCCTCCACCTGTGGGCCACTGACCCCAGCAAGCTACCCTGGGGTCCACCTCTCTCCCTTGACTTGCAGTGTAGGCCCCAGGGTGCCCCCTTGCCCTCCACCTATGGGCATCTGACCCCAGCAAGCTACCCAGGGGTCCACATCTCTCCCTGGACTTGCAGTATAGGCCCCAGGGTGCCCCCTTCCCCTCCACCTAGGGGCCCCTAACCCAAGCAAGCTACCCAGGGGTCCAGATCTCTCCCTGGACTTCGGTATAGGCCCCAGGGTGCCCCCTTGCCCTCCACGTAGGGGCATCTGACACCAGCAAGCCACCCAGGGGTCCACCTCTCTCCCTCTACTTGCAGTATAGGCCCCAGGGTGCCCCCTGGCCTTCCACCTAGGGGCCTCTGACCCCAGCAAGCTACCCAGGGGTCCACCTCTCTCCCTGGACTTGCAGTATAAGCCCCAGGGTGCCCCCTTGCCCTCCACCTATGGGCCTCTGACCCCAGCAAACTACCCAGGGGTCCACCTCTCTCCCTGGACTTGCAGTTTAGGCCCCAGGATGCCCCCTGGCCCTCCACCTAGGGGCCTCTGACCCCAGCAAGCTACCCAGTGGACCCTCTCTCTTCCTGGACTTGCAGGTTACACCCCAGGGTGCCCCCTTGCCCTCCAGCTAGAGGCCTCTGACCCCAGCAAGCTACCCAGGGGTCAACCTCTTTTCCTGGATTTGCAGTTTAGGCCCCTGGGTGCCCCCTGGCCCTCCACCTAGGGGCCTCTGACCCCAGCAAGCCACCCAGGGGACAACCACTCTCCCTGGACTTGCAGGTTAGGCCCCAGAGTGCCCCCTTGCCCTCTTTCTAGCAGCCTCTGTCCACAGCAAGCTACCCAGGGGTCCGCTTCTCTCCCTGGACTTGCAGTATAGGCCCCAGGGTTCCCCCTTGCACTCCACGTTGGGGCCTCTGACCCCAGCAAGCTACCCAGGGGTATCTCTCTCTTCCTGGACTTGCAGTATTTGCCCCAGGGTGCCTCTTGGCCCTCCACCTTGGGGCCTCTGACCCCAGCAAGCTACCCAGGAGTCCACGTCTCTTCCTGGATTTGCAGTATAGGCCCCAGGGTGCCCCCTGGCCCTCCACCTAGGGGCCTCTGACCCCAGCAGGCTACCCAGGGGTCCTCTTCTTTCCCTGGACTTGCAGTATAAGCCCCAGGGTGCCCCCTGGCCCTCCACCTAGGGGCCTTTGACTCCAGCAAGCTACCCAGGGGTCCACCTCTCTCCTGGACTTGCAGTATAGGCCCCAGGGTGCTCCTTGGCCCTCCACCTAGGGACCTCTTACCCCAGCAAGCTACCCAGGGATCTCCCTCTCTCCCTACACTTGCAGTATAGGCCCCAGGGTGCCCCCTTGCCTTCCACATAGGGGCCTCTGACCCCAGCAAGCTACCCATGGGTCCACATCTCTCCCTGGACTTGCAGTATAGGCCCCAGGGTGCCCCCTTGCCCTCCACTTAAGGGCGTCTGACCCCAGCAAGCTACCCAGGGGTCACCCTTTCTCCCTGGACTTGCAGTATAGGCCCCGGGGTGCCACCTTGCCCTCCACCTAGGGGCCTCTGACCACAGCAAGCTACCCATGGGACCCTCTCTCTCCCTGGACTTGCAGTAAAGGCCCCAGGGTGCCCCCTTGCCCTACACGTAGGGCCCTCTGACCCCAGCAAGCTACCCAGGGGTCCACCTCTCTCCCTCTACTTGCAGTATAGGCCCCAGGGTGCCCCCTGGCCTTCCACCTAGGGGCCTCTGACCCCAGCAAGCTACCCAGGGGTCCACCTCTCTCCCTGGACTTGCATTATAGGCCCCAGGGTGCCCCCTTGCCCTCCACCTCTGGGCCTCTGACCCCAGCAAACTACCCAGGGGTCCACCTCTCTCCCTGGACTTGCAGTATAGGCCCCAGGGTGCCCCCTTGCCCTCCACCTAGAGGCCTCTGACCCCAGCAAGCTACCCAGGGGTCAACCTCTCTTCCTGGATTTGCAGTATAGGCCCCAGGGTGCCCCCTGGCCCTCCACCTAGGGGCCTCTGACCCCAGCAAGCTACCCAGGGGTCACCCTCTTTCCCTGGACTTGCAGTATATGCCCCAGGGTGCCCCTTGGCCCTCCACCTTGGGGCGTCTGACCCCAGCAAGCTACCCAGGAGTCCACCTCTCTTCCTGGATTTGCAGTATAGGCCCCAGGGTGCCCCCTGGCCCTCCACCTAGCGGCCTCTGACCCCAGCAGGCTACACAGGGGTCCTCTTCTTTCCCTGGACTTGCAGTATAGGCCCCAGGGTGCCCCCTGGCCCTCCATCTAGAGGCCTTTGACTCCAGCAAACTACCCAGGGGTCCACCTCTCTCCTGGACTTGCAGTATTGGCCCCAGGGTGCTCCTTGGCCCTCCATCTAGGGGCCTCTGACCCCAGCAAACTACCCAGGGGTCCACCTCTCTCCCTGGACTTGCAGTATAGGCCATAGGGTGCCCCCTGGCCCTCAACCTAGGGGCCTCTGACCCCAGCTAGCCACCCAGGGGTTCACCTCTCTCCCTGGACTTGCAGTATAGGCCCCAGGGTTCCCCCTGGCGATCCACTTAGGGGCCTCTGACCCCAGCAAGCTACCCAGGGGTCACCCTCTCTCCCTGGACTTGCAGTATGGGCCCCAGGGTGCCCCCTTCCCCTCTACGTAGGGGCATCTGACCCCAGCAAGCTACCCATGGGTCCACCTCTCTCCCTGGACTTGCAGGTTAGGCCCCAGGGTGCCCCCTTGCCCTCCATCTAGGGGCCTCTGACCCCAGCAAGCTACCCAGGGGTCACCCTCTTTCCCTGGACTTGCAGTGTAGGCCCCAGGGTGCCCTCTTGACCTCAACTTTTGGACCTCTGACCCCAGCAAGCTACCCAGGGGTCCACCTCTCTCCCTGGACTTGCAGTATAGACACAAGGGTGCCCCCTTGCCCTCCACTTAGGGGCCTCTGACCAAAGCAAGCTACCCAGAGGTCTCCCTCTCTCCTTGGACTTGCAGTATAGGCCACAGGGTGCCCCCTGGCCCTCCACCTAGGGGCCACTGACCCCAGCAAGCTACCCAGGGTTCCACCTCTCTCCCTGGACTTGCAGTGTAGGCCCCAGTCTGCCCCCTGGCCCTCCACCTTGGGGCCTCTGACCCCAGCAACCTACCCCTTGGTCACCCTCTCTCCCTTGACTTGCAGTATACGCCCCAGGGTGCCCCCTTGCCCTCTACGTAGGGGCCTCTGACCCTAGTAAGCTACCCAGGGGTCTCTCTCTCTTCCTGGACTTGCAGTATATCCCCCAGGGTGCCCCTTGGCCCTCCACCTTGGGGCCTCTGACCCCAGCAAGCTACCCAGGAGTCCACCTCTCTTCCTGGATATGCAGTATAGGCCCCAGGGTGCCCCCTGGCCCTCCACCTAGGGGCGTTAGACTCCAGCAAACTACCCAGGGGTCCACCTCCTTCCTGGACTTGCAGTGTAGGCCCCAGGCTGCGCCCTGGCTCTCCACCTTGGGGCCTCTGACCCCAGCATGCTACCCAGGGGTCACCCTCTCTCCCTGGACTTGCAGTATACGCCCCAGGGTGCCCCCTTGCTCTCCACGTAGGGGCCTCTGACCCCAGCAAGCTACCCAGGGGTGTCTCTCTCTTCCTGGACTTGCAGTATATGCCCCAGGGTGCCCCTTTGCCCTCCACCTTGGGGCGTCTGACCCTAGCAAGCTACCCAGGAGTCCACCTCTCTTCCTGGCTTTGCAGTATAGGCCCCAGGGTGCCCCCTGGCCCTCCACCTAGGGGCCTCTGACCCCAGCTAGCCACCCAGGGGTTCACCTCTCTCCCTGGACTTGCAGTATAGGCCCCAGGGTTCCCCCTGGCCATCCACTTAGGGGCCTCTGACCCCAGCAAGCTACCCAGGGGTCACCCTCTCTCCCTGGACTTGCAGTATAGGCCCCAGGGTGCCCCCTTCCCCTTTACGTAGGGGCTTCTGACCCTAGCAAGCTACCCAGTAATCCACATTTCTCCATGGACTTGCAGTATAGGCCCCAGGGTCCCCCTTGCCCTCCATTTAGGGGCCTCTGACCCCAGCAAACTACCCAGGGGTCCACCTCTCTCCCTGGATTTGCAGTATAGGCCCCAGGTTGCCCCCTGGCCCTCCACCTAGGGGCGTCTGACCCCAGCAAGCTACCCGTGGGTCCCTCTCTCTTCCTGGACTTGCAGTATATGCTCCAGGGTGCCCCTTGGCCCTCCACCTAGGGGCCTCTGACCACAGCAAGCTACCCAGGGGTCCACCTCTCTACCTGGTCTTGCAGTATAGGCCCCAGGGTGCCCAGTGGCCCTCCACCTAGGGGCCTCTGACCCCAGCTAGCCACCCAGGGGTCCACCTCTCTCCCTGGACTTGCAGTATAGGCCCCAGGGTGCCCCCTTGCTGTCCACTTAGGGGCCTCTGACCCCAGCAAGCTACCCAGGGGTCAACCTCTCTCCCTTGCCCTCTACGTAGGGGCTTCTGACCCCAGCAAGCTACCCAGGGGTCCACCTCTCTCCCTGGACTTGCAGTTTAGGCCCCAGGGTGCCCCCTTGCCCTCCAACTAGGTGCCTCTGACCGCAGAAAGCTACCCAGGGGTCCACCTCTCTCCCTGGACTTGCAGCATAGGCCTCAGGGTGTCTCCTGGCCCTACACCAAGGGCCACTGACCCCAGCAAGCTACCCAGGGGTCCACCTCTCTCCATCTACTTGCAGTATAGGCCCCAGGGTGCCCCCTGACCCTCCACCTAGGGGCCTCTGAGCCCAGCAAGCTACCCAGGTGTCCACCTCTCTCCCTGGACTTGCAGTATAGGCCCCAGGGTGCCCCCTTGCCCTCCATTTATGGGCCTCTGACCGCAGCAAGCTACCCAGGGGTCCATCTCTCTCCCTGGACTTGCAGTATAGGCCTCAGGGTGCCCCCTGGCCCTCCACCTAGGGGCCTCTGACCCCAGCAAGCTACCCAGGGGTCTCCCTCTCTCCCTACACTTGCAGTATAGGCCCCAGGGTGCCCCCTTGCCTTCCACATGGTGGCCTCTGAACCCAGCAAGCTACCCAGGGGTCCACATCTCTCCCTGGACTTGCAGTATAGGCCCCAGGGTGCCCCCTTGCCCTCCACCTACGGGCCTCTGACCCCAGCAAACTACCCAGGGGTCCCTCTCTCTTCCTGGACTAGCAGGTTAGGCCCCAGGGTGCCCCCTTGCCCTCCACCTAGGGTCCTCTGACCCCAGCAAGCTACCCAGGGGTCCCCCTCTTTCCCTGGACTTGCAGTATAGTCCCCAGGGTGCCCCCTGGCCCTCCACCTAGGGGCCTCCGAATCCCGCAAGCTACCCAGGGGTCCCTCTCTCTTCCTGGACTTGCAGGTTAGGCCCGAGGGTGCCCCCTTGCCCTCCAACTAGGGGCCTCTGACCCCAGCAAGCTACCCAGGGGTCTCCCTCTCTCCCTGGACTTGCAGTATAGTCCCCAGGGTGCCCCCTTGCCCTCCACCTGGGGGCCTCTGACCCCAGCAAGCTACCCAGGGGTCCATCTCTCTTCCTGGATTTGCAGTATAGGCCCCATGGTGCCCCCTGGCCCTCCACCTAGGGTTCTCTGACCCCAGCAGGCTACCCAGGGGTCCTCTTCTTTCCCTGGACTTGCAGTATAGGCCCCAGGGTGCTCCTTGGCCCTCCACCTAGGGGCCTCTGACCCCAGCAAGCTACTCAGGCATCTGTCTCTCTTCCTGGACTTGCAGTATATGCCCCAGGGTGCCCCTTGGCCCTCCACCTTGGGGCCTCTGACCCCAGCAAGCTACCCAGGAGTCCACCTGTCTTCCTGGATTTGCAGTTTAGGCCCCAGGGTGCTCTTTGGCCCTCCACCTAGGGTTCTCTGACCCCAGCAGGCTACCCAGGGGTCCTCTTCTTTCCCTGGACTTGCAGTATAGGCCCCAGGGTGCTCCTTGGCCCTCCACCTAGGGGCCTCTGACCCCAGCAAGCTACCCAGGGGTCTCCCTCTCTCCCTACACTTGCAGTATAGGCCCCAGGGTGCCCCCTTGCCTTCCACGTAGGGGCCTCTGACCCCAGCAAGCTACCCAGGGGTCCACATCTCTCCCTGGACTTGCAGTATAGGCCCCAGGGTGCCCCCTTGCCCTCCTCCTAGGGGCCTCTGACACCAGCAAACTACCCAGGGGTCCACCTCTCTCCCTGGACTTGCAGTATAGGCCCCAGGGTGCCCCCTGGCCCTCCACCTAGGGGCCTCTGACCCCAGCAAGCTACCCAGGAGTCCCTCTCTCTTCCTGGTTAGGCCCCAGGGTGCCCCCTTGCCCTCCAACTAGGGGCCTCTGACCCCAGCAAGCTACCCAGGGGTCTCCCTCTCTCCCTACACTTGCAGTAGAGGCCCCAGATTGCCCCCTTGCCGTCCACCTATGGGCCTCTGACCCCAGCAAGTTACCCAGGGGTCCCCCTCTTTCCCTCTACTTGCAGTATAGTCCCCAGGGTGCCCCCTTGCCCTCCACCTAGGGGCCTCTGACCCCAGCAAGCTACCCAGGGGTCTCCCTCTCTCCCTACACTTGCAGTAGAGGCCCCAGATTGCCCCCTTGCCGTCCACATAGGGGCCTCTGACCCCAGCAAGCTACCCAGGGGTCCCCCTCTTTACCTCTACTTGCAGTATAGTCCCCAGGGTGCCCCCTTGCCCTCCACCTAGGGGCCTCTGACCCAAGCAAGCTACCCAGGGGTCCACCTCTCTCCCTGGATTTGAAGTATAGGCCCCAGGGTGCCCCCTGGCCCTTCAACTAGGGTCCTCTGACCCAAGCAAGCTACCTATGGGTCCATCTCTCTCCTTGGACTTGCAGTTTAGGCTCCAGGATGCCCCCTGGCCCTCCACTTAGGGGAATCTGACCCCAGCAAGCTACCCAAGGGTGCCCCTCTATCCCTGAACTTGCAGTATAGGCCCCAGGGTGCCCCCTTGCCCTCCACGGTAGGGCCCTCTGACCCTAGCAAGCTACCCAGGGGTCCACCTCTGTGCCTGAACTTGCAGTATAGGACCCAGGGTGCTCTCTTGCCCTCCACCTAGTTGCCTCTGACCCCAGTAAGCTACCCAGGGGTCCACCTCTCCCCCTGCACTTGCAATATAGAAACCAGGGTGCCCCTTGGCCCTCCACCTAGAGGCCTTTGACCCCAGTAAGCTACCCAGGGGTCCACCTCTCTCCCTGGACTTGCAGTATAGGCCTCAGGATGCCCCCTGGACCTCCACCTAGGGGCCTCTGACCCCAGCAAGCTACCCAGGGGTCCACATCTCTCCCTGGACTTGCAGTATAGGCCCCAGGGTGCCCCCTTGGCCTCCACCTACGGGCCTCTGACCCCAGCAAACCACCCAGAGGTCCACCTCTCTCCCTGGATTTGCAGTATAGGTCCCAGGTTGACCCCTGGCCCTCCACCTAGGGGCGTCTGACCCCAGCAAGCTACCCGGGGGTCCCTCTCTCTTCCTGGACTTGCAGTATATGCTCCAGGGTGCCCCTTGGCCCTCCACCTAGGGGCCTCTGACCACAGCAAGCTACTCAGGGGTCCACCTCTCTACCTGGACTTGCAGTATAGGCCACAGGGTGCCCAGTGGCCCTCCACCTAGGGGCTCCTGACCCCAACTAGCCACCCAGGGGTCCACCCCTCTCCCTGGACTTGCAGTATAGGCCCCAGGGTGCCCCCTTGCTGTCCACTTAGGGGCCTCTGACCCCAGCAAGCTACCCAGGGGTCACCCTCTCTCCCTTGCCCTCTACGTAGGGGCATCTGACCCCAGCAAGCTACCCAGGGGTCCACCTCTCTCCATCTACTTGCAGTATAGGCCCCAGGGTGCCCCCTGACCCTCCACCTAGGGGCCTCTGAGCCCAGCAAGCTACCCAGGTGTCCACCTCTCCCCCTGGACTTGCAGTATAGGCCCCAGGGTGCCCCCTTGCCCTCCACCTATGGGCCTCTGACCGCAGCAAGCTACCCAGGGGTCCATCTCTCTCCCTGGACTTGCAGTATAGGCCTCATTGTGCCCCCTGGCCCTCCACCTAGGGGCCTCTGACCCAAGCAAGCTACCCAGGGGTCTCCCTCTCTCCCTACACTTGCAGTATAGGCCCCAGGGTGCCCCCTTGCCTTCCACATGGGGGCCTCTGACCCCAGCAAGCTACCCAGGGGTCCACATCTCTTCTTGGACTTGCAGTATAGGCCCCAGGGTGCCCCCTTGCCCTCCACCTAGGGGCCTCTGACCCAAGCAAGCTACCCAGGGGTCTCCCTCTCTCCCTACACTTGCAGTATAGGCCCCAGGGTGCCCCCTTGCCGTCCACATAGGGGCCTCTGACCTCAGCAAGCTACCCAGGGGTCCACATCTCTCCCTGGACTTGCAGTATAGGCCCCAGGGTGCCCCCTTGCCCTCCACCTACGGGCCTCTGACCCCAGCAAACTACCCAGGGGTCCCTCTCTCTTCCTGGACTTGCAGGTTAGGCCCCAGGGTGCCCCCTTGCCCTCCACCTAGGGTCCTCTGACCCCAGCAAGCTACCCAGGGGTCCCCCTCTTTCCCTGGAATTGCAGTATAGTCCCCAGGGTGCCCCCTGGCCCTCCACCTAGCGGCCTCTGACCCCCACAAGCTACCCAGGGGTCCCTCTCTCTTCCTGGACTTGCAGGTTAGGCCCCAGGGTGCCGCCTTGCCCTCCAACTAGGGGCCTCTGACCCCAGCAAGCTACCCAGGGGTCTCCCTCTCTCCCTACACTTGCAGTATAGGCCCCAGGGTGCCCCCTTGCCGTCCACATAGGGGCCTCTGACCCCAGCAAGCTACCCAGGGGTCCCCCTTTTTCTCTTGACTTGCAGTTTAGTCCCCAGGGTGCCCCCTTGCCCTCCACCTAGGGGCCTCTGACTCCAACAAGCTACCCAGGGGTCCGCCTCTCTTCCTGGATTTGCAGTATAGGCCCCAGGGTGCCCCCTGGCCCTCCACCTAGGGGCCTCTGACTCCAACAAGCTACCCAGGGGTCCGCCTCTCTCCCTGGACTTGAAGTGTAGGCCCCAGGCTGCCCCCTGGCCCTCCACCTTGGGGCCTCTGACCCCAGCAAGCTACCCAGGGGTCACCCTCTCTCCCTTGACTTTCAGTATACACCCCAGGGTGCCCCCTTGCCCTCCACGTAGGGGCCTCTGACCCCAGCAAGCTACTCAGGGGTCTGTTTCTCTTCCTGGACTTGCAGTATATGCCCCAGGGTGCCCCTTGGCCCTCCACCATGGGGCCTCTGACCCCAGCAAGCTACCCAGGAGTCCACCTCTCTTCCTGGATTTGCAGTATAGGCCCCAGGGTGCCCCCTGGTCCTCCACCTAGGGGCCTCTGACCCCAGCAGGCTACCCAGGGGTCCTCTTCTTTCCCTGGACTTGCAGTTTAGGCCCCAGGGTGCTCCTTGGCCCTCCACCTAGGGGCCTCTGACCCCAGCAAGCTACCCAGGGGTCTCCCTCTCTCCCTACACTTGCAGTATAGGCTCCAGGGTGCCCCCTTGCCTTCCACGTAGGGGCCTCTGACCCCAGCAAGCTACCCAGGAGTCCCTCTCTCTTCCTGGACTTGCAGGTTAGGCCCCAGGGTGCCCCCTTGCCCTCCATCTAGGGGCCTCTGACCCAAGCAAGCTACCCAGGGGTCTCCCTCTCTCCCTACACTTGCAGTATAGTCCCCAGGGTGCCCCCTTGCCCTCCACCTAGGGGCCTCTGACCCAAGCAAGCTACCCAGGGGTCCACCTCCCTCCCTGGATTTGAAGTATAGGCCCCAGGGTGCCCCCTGGCCCTTCAACTAGGGTCCTCTGACCCCAGCAAGCTACCAATGGGTCCATCTCTCTCCTTGGACTTTCAGTTTAGGCTCCAGGGTGCCCCCAGGCCCTCCACTTAGGGGCCTCTGACCCCAGCAAGCTACCCAGGGGTCCACCTCTGTGCCTGCACTTGCAATATAGGCCCCAGGGTGCCCCTTGGCCCTCCACCTAGGGGCCTCTAACCCCAGCAAGCTACCCAGGAGTCTCTCTCTCTCCCTACACTTGCAGTATAGGCCCCAGGGTGCCCCATTGCCGTCTACATAGGGGCCTCTGACCCCAGCAAGCTACCCGGGGGTCCCTCTCTCTTCCTGGAATTGCAGTATATGCTCCAGGGTGCCCCTTGGCCCTCCACGTAGGGGCCTCTGACCCCAGCAAGCTACCCAGGGGTCCACCTCTCTACCTGGACTTGCAGTATAGGCCCCAGGGTGCCCAGAGGCCCTCCACCTAGGGGCCTCTGACCCCAGCAAGCTACCCAGGGGTCCACCTCTCTACCTGGACTTGCAGTATAGGCCCCAGGGTTCCCAGTGGCTCTCCACCAAGGGGCCTCTGACCCCAGCTAGCCACCCAGGGGTCCACCTCTCTCCCTGGACTTGCAGTATAGGCCTGAGGGTGCCCCCTTGCTGTCCACTTAGGGGCCTCTGACCCCAGCAAGCTACCCAGGGGTCACCCTCTCTCCCTTGCCGTGTACGTAGGGGCATCTGACCCCAGCAAGCTACCCAGGGGTCCACCTCTCTCCCTGGACTTGCAGGTTAGGCCCCAGGGTGCCCCCTTGACCTCCAACTAGGGGCCTCTGACCGCAGCAAGCTACCCAGGGGTCCACATCTCTCCCTGGACTTGCAGTATAGGCCCCAGGGTGCCCCCTTGCCCTCCACCTACGGGCCTCTGACCCCAGCAAACTACCCAGGGGTCCCTCTCTCTTCCTGGACTTGCAGGTTAGGCCCCAGGGTGCCCCCTTGCCCTCCACCTAGGGTCCTCTGACCCCAGCAAGCTACCCAGGGGTCCCCCTCTTTCCCTGGAATTGCAGTATAGTCCCCAGGGTGCCCCCTGGCCCTCCACCTAGCGGCCTCTGACCCCCACAAGCTACCCAGGGGTCCCTCTCTCTTCCTGGACTTGCAGGTTAGGCCCCAGGGTGCCGCCTTGCCCTCCAACTAGGGGCCTCTGACCCCAGCAAGCTACCCAGGGGTCTCCCTCTCTCCCTACACTTGCAGTATAGGCCCCAGGGTGCCCCCTTGCCGTCCACATAGGGGCCTCTGACCCCAGCAAGCTACCCAGGGGTCCCCCTTTTTCTCTTGACTTGCAGTTTAGTCCCCAGGGTGCCCCCTTGCCCTCCACCTGGGGGCCTCTGACCCCAGCAAGCTACCCAGGGGTCCACCTCTCTTCCTGGATTTGCAGTATAGGCCCCAGGGTGCCCCCTGGCCCTCCACCTAGGGGCCTCTGACTCCAACAAGCTACCCAGGGGTCCGCCTCTCTCCCTGGACTTGCAGTGTAGGCCCCAGGCTGCCCCCTGGCCCTCCACCTTGGGGCCTCTGACCCCAGCAAGCTACCCAGGGGTCACCCTCTCTCCCTTGACTTTCAGTATACACCCCAGGGTGCCCCCTTGCCCTCCACGTAGGGGCCTCTGACCCCAGCAAGCTACTCAGGGGTCTGTTTCTCTTCCTGGACTTGCAGTATATGCCCCAGGGTGCCCCTTGGCCCTCCACCATGGGGCCTCTGACCCCAGCAAGCTACCCAGGAGTCCACCTCTCTTCCTGGATTTGCAGTATAGGCCCCAGGGTGCCCCCTGGTCCTCCACCTAGGGGCCTCTGACCCCAGCAGGCTACCCAGGGGTCCTCTTCTTTCCCTGGACTTGCAGTTTAGGCCCCAGGGTGCTCCTTGGCCCTCCACCTAGGGGCCTCTGACCCCAGCAAGCTACCCAGGGGTCTCCCTCTCTCCCTACACTTGCAGTATAGGCCCCAGGGTGCCCCCTTGCCTTCCACGTAGGGGCCTCTGACCCCAGCAAGCTACCCAGGGGTCCACATCTCTCCCTGGACTTGCAGTATAGGCCCCAGGGTGCCCCCTGGCCCTCCACCTAGGGGCCTCTGACCCCAGCAAGCTACCCAGGAGTCCCTCTCTCTTCCTGGACTTGCAGGTTAGGCCCCAGGGTGCCCCCTTGCCCTCCAACTAGGGGCCTCTGACCCCAGCAAGCTACCCAGGGGTCTCCCTCTCTCCCTACACTTGCAGTATAGGCCCCAGATTGCCCCCTTGCCGTCCACATAGGGGCCTCTGACCCCAGCAAGCTACCCAGGGGTCCCCCTCTTTTCCTCTACTTGCAGTATAGTCCCCAGGGTGCCCCCTTGCCCTCCACCTAGGGGCCTCTGACCCAAGCAAGCTACCCAGGGGTCCACCTCCCTCCCTGGATTTGAAGTATAGGCCCCAGGGTGCCCCCTGGCCCTTCAACTAGGGTCCTCTGACCCCAGCAAGCTACCAATGGGTCCATCTCTCTCCTTGGACTTTCAGTTTAGGCTCCAGGGTGCCCCCAGGCCCTCCACTTAGGGGCCTCTGACCCCAGCAAGCTACCCAGGGGTCCACCTCTGTGCCTGCACTTGCAATATAGGCCCCAGGGTGCCCCTTGGCCCTCCACCTAGGGGCCTCTAACCCCAGCAAGCTACCCAGGGGTCTCTCTCTCTCCCTACACTTGCAGTATAGGCCCCAGGGTGCCCCATTGCCGTCTACATAGGGGCCTCTGACCCCAGCAAGCTACCCGGGGGTCCCTCTCTCTTCCTGGAATTGCAGTATATGCTCCAGGGTGCCCCTTGGCCCTCCACGTAGGGGCCTCTGACCCCAGCAAGCTACCCAGGGGTCCACCTCTCTACCTGGACTTGCAGTATAGGCCCCAGGGTGCCCAGAGGCCCTCCACCTAGGGGCCTCTGATCCCAGCAAGCTACCCAGGGGTCCACCTCTCTACCTGGACTTGCAGTATAGGCCCCAGGGTTCCCAGTGGCTCTCCACCAAGGGGCCTCTGACCCCAGCTAGCCACCCAGGGGTCCACCTCTCTCCCTGGACTTGCAGTATAGGCCCGAGGGTGCCCCCTTGCTGTCCACTTAGGGGCCTCTGACCCCAGCAAGCTACCCAGGGGTCACCCTCTCTCCCTTGCTGTGTACGTAGGGGCATCTGACCCCAGCAAGCTACCCAGGGGTCCACCTCTCTCCCTGGACTTGCAGGTTAGGCCCCAGGGTGCCCCCTTGACCTCCAACTAGGGGCCTCTGACCGCAGCAAGCTACCCAGGGGTCCACCTCTCTCCCTGGACTTGCAGTATAGTTCTCAGGGTGCCTCCTGGCCCTCCACCAAGGGCCACTGACCCCAGCAAGCTACCCAGGGGTCCACCTCTCTATCTCTACTTGCAGTATAGGCCCCAGGGTGTCCCTGACCCTCCACCTAGGGGCCTCTGACCCCAGCAAGCTACCCAGGTGTCCACCTCTCACCCTGGACTTGCAGTATATGCCCCAGGGTGCCCCTTTGCCCTCCACCTATGGACCTCTGACCGCAGCAAGCTACCCAGAGGTCCATCTCTCTCCCTGGACTTGCAGTATAGGCCTCAGGGTACCTCCTGGCCCTCCACCTGTGGGCCACTGACCCCAGCAAGCTACCCTGGGGTCCACCTCTCTCCCTTGACTTACAGTGTAGGCCCCAGGGTGCCCCCTTGCCCTCCACCTATGGGCATCTGACCCCAGCAAGCTACCCAGGGGTCCACATCTCTCCCTGGACTTGCAGTATAGGCCCCAGGGTGCCCCCTTCCCCTCCACCTAGGGGCCCCTAACCCCAGCAAGCTACCCAGGGGTCCAGATCTCTCCCTGGACTTGCAGTATAGGCCCCAGGGTGCCCCCTTGCCCTCCACGTAGGGGCATCTGACCCCAGCAAGCTACCCAGGGGTAAACCTCTCTCCCTCTACTTGCAGTATAGGCCCCAGGGTGCTCCCTGGCCTTCCACCTAGGGGCCTCTGACCCCAGCAAGCTACCCAGGGGTCCACCTCTCTCCCTGGACTTGCAGTATAGGCCCCAGGGTGCCCCCTGGCCCTCCACCTAGGGGCCTCTGACCCCAGCAAGCTACCCAGTGGTCCCTCTCTCTTCTTGAACTTGAAGGTTACGCCCCAGGGTGCCCCCTTGCCCTCCACCTAGAGGCCTCTGACCCCAGCAAGCTACCCAGGGGTCAACCTCTTTTCCTGGATTTGCAGTTTAGGCCCCTGGGTGCCCCCTTGCCCTCCAGGTAAGGCCCTCTGACCCCAGCAAGCTACCCAGGGGTCCACCTCTGTGCCTGGACTTGCAGTATAGGACCCAGGGTGCTCTCTTGCCCTCTACCTAGGGGCCTCTGACCCCAGTAAGCTACCCTGGGGTCCACCTCTCCCCCTGGACTTGCAATATAGGCCCCAGGGTGCCCCCTGGATCTCCACCTAGGGGCCTCTGACCCCAGCAAGCCACCCAGGGGTTTCCCTCTCTTCCTAAACTTGATGTATAGGCCCCAGGGTGCCCTCTTGCCCTCCATGTAGGGGCCTCTGACCCCAGCAAGCTACCCAGGGGACAACCTCTCTCCCTGGACTTGCAGGTTAGGCCCCAGAGTGCCCCCTTGCCCTCTTTCTAGCAGCCTCTGTCCACAGCAAGCTACCCAGTGGTCCGCCTCTCTCCCTGGACTTGCAGTATACGCCCCAGGGTGCCCCCTTAACCTCCACGTAGGGGCCTCTGACCCCAGCAAGCTACCCAGGGGTATCTCTCTCTTTCTGGACTTGCAGTATTTGCCCCAGGGTGCCCCTTGGCCCTCCACCTTGGGGCCTCTGACCCCAGCAAGCTACCCAGGAGTCCACGTCTCTTCCTGGATTTGCAGTATAGGCCCCAGGGTGCCCCCTGGCCCTCCACCTAGGGGCCTCTGACCCCAGCAGGCTACCCAGGGGTCCTCTTCTTTCCCTGGACTTGCAGTATAGGCCCCAGGGTGCCCCCTGGCCCTCCACCTAGGGGCCGTTGACTCCAGCAAACTACCCAGGGGTCCACTTCTCTCCTGGACTTGCAGTATAGGCCCCAGGGTGCTCCTTGGCCCTCCACCTAGGGGCCTCTTACCCCAGCAAGCTACCCAGTGATCTCCCTCTCTCCCTACACTTGCAGTATAGGCCCCAGGGTGCCCCCTTGCCTTCCACATAGGGGCTTCTGACCCCAGCAAGCTACCCTGGGGTCCACATCTCTCCCTGGACTTGCAGTATAGGCCCCAGGGTGCCCCCTTGCCCTCCACTTAAGGGCGTCTGACCCCAGCAAGCTACCCAGGGGTCACCCTTTCTCCCTGGACTTGCAGTATAGGCCCCGGGGTGCCCCCTTGCCCTCCACCTAGGGGCCTCTGACCACAACAAGCTACCCATGGGACCCTCTCTCTCCCTGGACTTGCAGTATAGGCCCCAGGGTGCCCCCTTGCCCTACACGTAGGGGCCTCTGACCCCAGCAAGCTACCCAGGGGTCCACCTCTCTCCCTCTACTTGCAGTATAGGCCCCAGGGTGCCCTCTGGCCTTCCACCTAGAGGCCTCTGACCCCAGCAAGCTAACCAGGGGTCCACCTCTCTCCCTGGACTTGCAGTATAGGCCCCAGGGTGCCCCCTTGCCCTCCACCTCTGGGCCTCTGACCCCAGCAAACTACCCAGGGGTCCACCTCTCTCCCTGGACTTGCAATATAGGCCCCAGGGTGCCCCCTGGCCCTCCACCTAGGGGCCTCTGACCCCAGCAAGCTACCCAGTGGTCCTTTTCTCTTCCTGGACTTGCAGGTTAGGCCCCAGGGTGCCCCCTTGCCCTCCACCTAGAGGCCTCTGACCCCAGCAAGCTACGCAGGTTTCAACCTCTCTTCCTGAATTTGCAGTATAGGCCCCAGGGTGCCCCCTGGCCCTCCACCTAGGGGCCTCTGACCCCAGCAAGCTACCCAGGGGTCACCCTCTTTCCCTGGACTTGCAGTATATGCCCCAGGGTGCCCCTTGGCCCTCCACCTTGGGGTGTCTGACCCCAGCAAGCTACCCAGGAGTCCACCTCTCTTGCTGGAATTGCAGTATAGGCCCCAGGGTGCCCCCTGGCCCTCCACCTAGGGGCCTCTGACCCCAGCAGGCTACCCAGGGGTCCTCTTCTTTCCCTGGACTTGCAGTATAGGCCCCAGGGTGCCCCCTGGCCCTCCATCTAGAGGCCTTTGACTCCAGCAAACTACCCAGGGGTCCACCTCTCTCCCTGGACTTGCAGTATAGGCCTCAGGGTGCCTCCTGGCCCTCCACCTAGGTGCCACTGACCCCAGCAAGCTACCCAGGGGTCCACCTGTCTCCCTCCACCTTGGGGCCACTGACCCCAGCAAGCTACCCAGGGGTCCACCTCTCTCCCTCTACTATAGGCCCCAGGGTGCCCCCTGACCTTCCACCTAGGGGCCTCTGACCCCAGCAAGCTACCCAGGTGTCAACCTCTCTCCCTGGACTTGCAGTATACGCCCCAGGGTGCCCCCTTGCTCTCCACCTATGGGCCTCTGACCGCAGCAAGCTACCCAGGGGTCACCCTCTCTCCCTGGACTTGCAGTATACACCCCAGGGTGCCCCCTTGCCCTCCACGTAGGGGCCTCTTACCCTAGCAAGCTACTCAGGGGTCTGTCTCTCTTCCTGGACTTGCAGTATATGCCCCAGGATGCCCCTTGGCCCTCCACCTTGGGGCCTATGACCCCTGCAAGCTACATAGGAGTCCACCTCTCTTCCTGGATTTGCAGTTTAGGCCCCAGGGTGCTCCTTGGCCCTCCACCTAGGGTTCTCTGACCCCAGCAGAATACCCAGGGGTCCTCTTCTTTCCCTGGACTTGCAGTATAGGCCCCAGGGTGCTCCTTGGCCCTCCACCTAGGGGCCTCTGACCCCAGCAAGCTACCCAGGGGTCTCCCTATCTCCCTACACTTGCAGTATAGGCCCCAGGGTGCCCCCTTGCCTTCCACGTAGGGGCCTCTGACCCCAGCAAGCTACCCAGGGGTCCACATCTCTCCCTGGACTTGCAGTATAGGCCCCAGGGTGCCCCCTTGCCATCCTCCTAGGGGCCTCTGACCCCAGCAAACTACCCAGGGGTCCACCTCTCTCCCTGGACTTGCAGTATAGACCCCAGGGTGCCCCCTGGCCCTCCACCTAAGGGCCTCTGACCCCAGCAAGCTACCCAGGAGTCCCTCTCTCTTCCTGGACTTGCAGGTTAGGCCCCAGGGTGCCCCCTTGCCCTCCAACTAGAGGCCTCTGACCCCAGCAAGCTACCCAGGGGTCTCCCTGTCTCCCTACACTTGCAGTAGAGGCCCCAGATTGCCCCCTTGCCGTCCACATAGGGGCCTCTGACCCCAGCAAGCTACCCAGGGGTCCCCCTCTTTCCCTCTACTTGCAGTATAGTCCCCAGGGTGCCCCCTTGCCCTCCACCTAGGGGCCTCTGACCCAAGCAAGCTACCCAGGGGTCCACATCTCTCACTGGACTTGCAGTATAGGCCCCAGGGTGCCCCCTTGGCCTCCAACTACGGGCCTCTGACCCCAGCAAACCACCCAGGGGTCCACCTCTCTCCCTGGATTTGCAGTATAGGCCCCAGGTTGCCCCCTGGCCCTCCACCTAGGGGCCTCTGACCTCAGCAAGCTACCCAGGGGTCCACATCTCTCCCTGGACTTGCAGTATAGGCCCCAGGGTGCCCCCTTGCCCTCCACCTACGGGCCTCTGACCCCAGCAAACTACCCAGGGATCCCTCTCTCTTCCTGGACTTGCAGGTTAGGCCCCAGGGTGCCCCCTTGCCCTCCACCTAGGGTCTTCTGACCCCAGCAAGCTACCCAGGGGTCCCCCTCTTTCCCTGGACTTGCAGTATAGTCCCCAGGGTGCCCCCTGGCCCTCCACCTAGGGGCCTCTGACCCCCACAAGCTACCCAGGGGTCCCTCTCTCTTCCTGGACTTGCAGGTTAGGCCCCAGGGTGCCGCCTTGCCCTCCAACTAGGGGCCTCTGACCCCAGCAAGCTACCCAGGGGTCTCCCTCTCTCCCTACACTTGCAGTAGAGGCCCCAGATTGCCCCCTTGCCGTCCACATAGGGGCCTCTGACCCCAGCAAGCTACCCAGGGGTCCCCCTCTTTCCCTCTACTTGCAGTATAGTCCCCAGGGTGCCCCCTTGCCCTCCACCTAGGGGCCTCTGACCCAAGCAAGCTACCCAGGGGTCCACCTCTCTCCCTGGATTTGAAGTATAGGCCCCAGGGTGCCCCCTGGCCCTTCAACTAGGGTCCTCTGACCCCAGCAAGCTACCTATGGGTCCATCTCTCTCCTTGGACTTGCAGTTTAGGCTCCAGGGTGCCCCCTGGCCCTCCACTTAGGGGAATCTGACCCCAGCAAGCTACCCAAGGGTCCCCCTCTCTCCCTGAACTTGCAGTATAGGCCCCAGGGTGCCCCCTTGCCCTCCACGTAGGGCCCTCTGACCCCAGCAAGCTACCCAGGGGTCCACCTCTGTGCCTGAACTTGCAGGATAGGACCCAGGGTGCTCTCTTGCCCTCTACCTAGTTGCCTCTGACCACAGTAAGCTACCCAGGGGTCCACCTCTCCCCCTGCACTTGCACAATAGAACCCAGGGTGCCCCTTGGCCCTCCACCTAGGGGCCTTTGACCCCAGTAAGATACCCAGGGGTCCACCTCTCTCCCTGGACTTGCAGTATAGGCCTCAGGATGCCCCCTGGCCTTCCACCTAGGGGCCTCTGACCCCAGCAAGCTACCCAGGGGTCCACATCTCTCACTGGACTTGCAGTATAGGCCCCAGGGTGCCCCCTTGGCCTCCAACTACGGGCCTCTGACCCCAGCAAACCACCCAGGGGTCCACCTCTCTCCCTGGATTTGCAGTATAGGCCCCAGGTTGCCCCCTGGCCCTCCACCTAAGGGCCTCTGACCTCAGCAAGCTACCCAGGTGTCCACATCTCTCCCTGGACTTGCAGTATAGGCCCCAGGGTGCCCCCTTGCCCTCCACCTACGGGCCTCTGACCCCAGCCAACTACCCAGGGATCCCTCTCTCTTCCTGGATTTGCAGGTTAGGCCCCAGGGTGCTCCCTTGTCCTCCACCTAGGGTCCTCTGATCCCAGCAAGCTACCCAGGGGTCCCCCTCTTTCCCTGGACTTGCAGTATAGTCCCCAGGGTGCCCCCTGGCCCTCCACCTAGGGGCCTCTGACCCCCACAAGCTACCCAGGGGTCCCTCTCTCTTCCTGGACTTGCAGGTTAGGCCCTAGGGTGCCGCCTTGCCCTCCAACTAGGGGCCTCTGACCCCAGCAAGCTACCCAGGGGTCTCCCTCTCTCCCTACACTTGCAGTAGAGGCCCCAGGGTGCCCCCTTGCCGTCCACATAGGGGCCTCTGACCCCAGCAAGCTACCCAGGGGTCCCCCTCTTTCCCTTGACTTGCAGTTTAGTCCCCAGGGTGCCCCCTTGCCCTCCACCTGGGGGCCTCTGACCCCAGCAAGCTACCCAGGGGTCCACCTCTCTTCCTGGATTTGCAGTATAGGCCCCAGGGTGCCCCCTGGCCCTCCACCTAGGGGCCTCTGACTCCAACAAGCTACCCAGGGGACCGCCTCTCTCCCTGGATTTGCAGTGTAGGCCCCAGGCTGCCCCCTGGCCCTCCACCTTGGGGCCTCTGACCCCAGCAAGCTACCCAGGGGTCACCCTCTCTCCCTTGACTTTCAGTATACACCCCAGGGTGCCCCCTTGCCCTCCACGTAGGGGCCTCTGACCCCAGCAAGCTACTCAGGGGTCTGTCTCTCTTCCTGGACTTGCAGTATATGCCCCAGGGTGCCCCTTGGCCCTCCACCTTGGGGCCTCTGACCCCAGCAAGCTGCCCAGGAGTCCACCTCTCTATCTGGATTTGCAGTATAGGCCCCAGGGTGCCCCCTGGCCCTCCACCTAGGGGCCTCTGACCCCAGCAGGCTACCCAGGGGTCCTCTTCTTTCCCTGGACTTGCAGTTTAGGCCCCAGGGTGCTCCTTGGCCCTCCACTTAGGGACCTCTGACCCCAGCAAGCTACCCAGGGGTCTCCCTCTCTCCCTACACTTGCAGTATAGGCCCCAGGGTGCCCCCTTGCCTTCCACGTAGGGGCCTCTGACCCCAGCAAGCTACCCAGGGGTCCACATCTCTCCCAAGAACTTGCAGTATAGGCCCCAGGGTGCCCCCTTGCCCTTCACCTAGGGGCGTCTGACCCCAGCAAACTACCCAGGGGTCCCCCTCTCTCCCTGAACTTGCAACATAGGCCCCAGGGTGCCCCCTTGCCCTCCACGTAGGGCCCTCTGACCCCAGCAAGCTACCCAGGGGTCCACCTCTGTGCCTGCACTTGCAATATAGGCCCCAGGGTGCCCCTTGGCCCTCCACCTAGGGGCCTCTAACCCCAGCAAGCTACCCAGGGGTCTCCCTCTCTCCCTACACTTGCAGTATAGGCCCCAGGGTGCCCCATTGCCGTCTACATAGGGGCCTCTGACCCCAGCAAGCTACCCGGGGGTCCCTCTCTCTTCCTGGAATTGCAGTATATGCTCCAGGGTGCCCCTTGGCCCTCCACCTAGGGGCCTCTGACCCCAGCAAGCTACCCAGGGGTCCACCTCTCTACCTGGACTTGCAGTATAGGCCCCAGGGTTCCCAGTGGCTCTCCACCAAGGGGCCTCTGACCCCAGCTAGCCACCCAGGGGTCCACCTCTCTCCCTGGACTTGCAGTATAGGCCCGAGGGTGCCCCCTTGCTGTCCACTTAGGGGCCTCTGACCCCAGCAAGCTACCCAGGGGTCACCCTCTCTCCCTTGCCGTCTACGTAGGGGCATCTGCCCCAGCAAGCTACCCAGGGGTCCACCTCTCTCCCTGGACTTGCAGGTTAGGCCCCAGGGTGCCTCCTGG
Source organism: Danio rerio (assembly GCF_052040795.2). Taxonomy (NCBI): domain Eukaryota; kingdom Metazoa; phylum Chordata; class Actinopteri; order Cypriniformes; family Danionidae; genus Danio; species Danio rerio. Next base: position 20,001,585 of record NC_141030.1, read on the forward strand.
CCCTCCACCAAGGGCCACTGACCCCAGCAAGCTACCCAGGGGTCCACCTCTCTCCCTCTTCTTGCAGCATAGGCTCCAGGGTGTCCCTGACCCTCCACCTAGGGGCCTCTGACCCCAGCAAGCTACCCAGGTGTCCACCTCTCCTCCTGGACTTGCAGTATATGCCCCAGGGTGCCCCCTTGCCCTCCACCTATGGACCTCTGACCGCAGCAAGCTACCCAGAAGTCCATCTCTCTCCCTGGACTTGCAGTATAGGCCTCAGGGTACCTCCTGGCCCTCCACCTGTGGGCCACTGACCCCAGCAAGCTACCCTGGGGTCCACCTCTCTCCCTTGACTTGCAGTGTAGGCCCCAGGAGGCCCCCTTGCCCTCCACCTATGGGCATCTGACCCCAGCAAGCTACCCAGGGGTCCACATCTCTCCCTGGACTTGCAGTATAGGCCCCAGGGTGCCCCCTTCCCCTCCACCTAGGGGCCCCTAACCCAAGCAAGCTACCCAGGGGTCCAGATCTCTCCCTGGACTTCGGTATAGGCCCCAGGGTGCCCCCTTGCCCTCCACGTAGGGGCATCTGACACCAGCAAGCCACCCAGGGGTCCACCTCTCTCCCTCTACTTGCAGTATAGGCCCCAGGGTGCCCCCTGGCCTTCCACCTAGGGGCCTCTGACCCCAGCAAGCTACCCAGGGGTCCACCTCTCTCCCTGGACTTGCAGTATAAGCCCCAGGGTGCCCCCTTGCCCTCCACCTATGGGCCTCTGACCCCAGCAAACTACCCAGGGGTCCACCTCTCTCCCTGGACTTGCAGTTTAGGCCCCAGGATGCCCCCTGGCCCTCCACCTAGGGGCCTCTGACCCCAGCAAGCTACCCAGTGGACCCTCTCTCTTCCTGGACTTGCAGGTTACACCCCAGGGTGCCCCCTTGCCCTCCAGCTAGAGGCCTCTGACCCCAGCAAGCTACCCAGGGGTCAACCTCTTTTCCTGGATTTGCAGTTTAGGCCCCTGGGTGCCCCCTGGCCCTCCACCTAGGGGCCTCTGACCCCAGCAAGCCACCCAGGGGACAACCACTCTCCCTGGACTTGCAGGTTAGGCCCCAGAGTGCCCCCTTGCCCTCTTTCTAGCAGCCTCTGTCCACAGCAAGCTACCCAGGGGTCCGCTTCTCTCCCTGGACTTGCAGTATAGGCCCCAGGGTTCCCCCTTGCACTCCACGTTGGGGCCTCTGACCCCAGCAAGCTACCCAGGGGTATCTCTCTCTTCCTGGACTTGCAGTATTTGCCCCAGGGTGCCTCTTGGCCCTCCACCTTGGGGCCTCTGACCCCAGCAAGCTACCCAGGAGTCCACGTCTCTTCCTGGATTTGCAGTATAGGCCCCAGGGTGCCCCCTGGCCCTCCACCTAGGGGCCTCTGACCCCAGCAGGCTACCCAGGGGTCCTCTTCTTTCCCTGGACTTGCAGTATAAGCCCCAGGGTGCCCCCTGGCCCTCCACCTAGGGGCCTTTGACTCCAGCAAGCTACCCAGGGGTCCACCTCTCTCCTGGACTTGCAGTATAGGCCCCAGGGTGCTCCTTGGCCCTCCACCTAGGGACCTCTTACCCCAGCAAGCTACCCAGGGATCTCCCTCTCTCCCTACACTTGCAGTATAGGCCCCAGGGTGCCCCCTTGCCTTCCACATAGGGGCCTCTGACCCCAGCAAGCTACCCATGGGTCCACATCTCTCCCTGGACTTGCAGTATAGGCCCCAGGGTGCCCCCTTGCCCTCCACTTAAGGGCGTCTGACCCCAGCAAGCTACCCAGGGGTCACCCTTTCTCCCTGGACTTGCAGTATAGGCCCCGGGGTGCCACCTTGCCCTCCACCTAGGGGCCTCTGACCACAGCAAGCTACCCATGGGACCCTCTCTCTCCCTGGACTTGCAGTAAAGGCCCCAGGGTGCCCCCTTGCCCTACACGTAGGGCCCTCTGACCCCAGCAAGCTACCCAGGGGTCCACCTCTCTCCCTCTACTTGCAGTATAGGCCCCAGGGTGCCCCCTGGCCTTCCACCTAGGGGCCTCTGACCCCAGCAAGCTACCCAGGGGTCCACCTCTCTCCCTGGACTTGCATTATAGGCCCCAGGGTGCCCCCTTGCCCTCCACCTCTGGGCCTCTGACCCCAGCAAACTACCCAGGGGTCCACCTCTCTCCCTGGACTTGCAGTATAGGCCCCAGGGTGCCCCCTTGCCCTCCACCTAGAGGCCTCTGACCCCAGCAAGCTACCCAGGGGTCAACCTCTCTTCCTGGATTTGCAGTATAGGCCCCAGGGTGCCCCCTGGCCCTCCACCTAGGGGCCTCTGACCCCAGCAAGCTACCCAGGGGTCACCCTCTTTCCCTGGACTTGCAGTATATGCCCCAGGGTGCCCCTTGGCCCTCCACCTTGGGGCGTCTGACCCCAGCAAGCTACCCAGGAGTCCACCTCTCTTCCTGGATTTGCAGTATAGGCCCCAGGGTGCCCCCTGGCCCTCCACCTAGCGGCCTCTGACCCCAGCAGGCTACACAGGGGTCCTCTTCTTTCCCTGGACTTGCAGTATAGGCCCCAGGGTGCCCCCTGGCCCTCCATCTAGAGGCCTTTGACTCCAGCAAACTACCCAGGGGTCCACCTCTCTCCTGGACTTGCAGTATTGGCCCCAGGGTGCTCCTTGGCCCTCCATCTAGGGGCCTCTGACCCCAGCAAACTACCCAGGGGTCCACCTCTCTCCCTGGACTTGCAGTATAGGCCATAGGGTGCCCCCTGGCCCTCAACCTAGGGGCCTCTGACCCCAGCTAGCCACCCAGGGGTTCACCTCTCTCCCTGGACTTGCAGTATAGGCCCCAGGGTTCCCCCTGGCGATCCACTTAGGGGCCTCTGACCCCAGCAAGCTACCCAGGGGTCACCCTCTCTCCCTGGACTTGCAGTATGGGCCCCAGGGTGCCCCCTTCCCCTCTACGTAGGGGCATCTGACCCCAGCAAGCTACCCATGGGTCCACCTCTCTCCCTGGACTTGCAGGTTAGGCCCCAGGGTGCCCCCTTGCCCTCCATCTAGGGGCCTCTGACCCCAGCAAGCTACCCAGGGGTCACCCTCTTTCCCTGGACTTGCAGTGTAGGCCCCAGGGTGCCCTCTTGACCTCAACTTTTGGACCTCTGACCCCAGCAAGCTACCCAGGGGTCCACCTCTCTCCCTGGACTTGCAGTATAGACACAAGGGTGCCCCCTTGCCCTCCACTTAGGGGCCTCTGACCAAAGCAAGCTACCCAGAGGTCTCCCTCTCTCCTTGGACTTGCAGTATAGGCCACAGGGTGCCCCCTGGCCCTCCACCTAGGGGCCACTGACCCCAGCAAGCTACCCAGGGTTCCACCTCTCTCCCTGGACTTGCAGTGTAGGCCCCAGTCTGCCCCCTGGCCCTCCACCTTGGGGCCTCTGACCCCAGCAACCTACCCCTTGGTCACCCTCTCTCCCTTGACTTGCAGTATACGCCCCAGGGTGCCCCCTTGCCCTCTACGTAGGGGCCTCTGACCCTAGTAAGCTACCCAGGGGTCTCTCTCTCTTCCTGGACTTGCAGTATATCCCCCAGGGTGCCCCTTGGCCCTCCACCTTGGGGCCTCTGACCCCAGCAAGCTACCCAGGAGTCCACCTCTCTTCCTGGATATGCAGTATAGGCCCCAGGGTGCCCCCTGGCCCTCCACCTAGGGGCGTTAGACTCCAGCAAACTACCCAGGGGTCCACCTCCTTCCTGGACTTGCAGTGTAGGCCCCAGGCTGCGCCCTGGCTCTCCACCTTGGGGCCTCTGACCCCAGCATGCTACCCAGGGGTCACCCTCTCTCCCTGGACTTGCAGTATACGCCCCAGGGTGCCCCCTTGCTCTCCACGTAGGGGCCTCTGACCCCAGCAAGCTACCCAGGGGTGTCTCTCTCTTCCTGGACTTGCAGTATATGCCCCAGGGTGCCCCTTTGCCCTCCACCTTGGGGCGTCTGACCCTAGCAAGCTACCCAGGAGTCCACCTCTCTTCCTGGCTTTGCAGTATAGGCCCCAGGGTGCCCCCTGGCCCTCCACCTAGGGGCCTCTGACCCCAGCTAGCCACCCAGGGGTTCACCTCTCTCCCTGGACTTGCAGTATAGGCCCCAGGGTTCCCCCTGGCCATCCACTTAGGGGCCTCTGACCCCAGCAAGCTACCCAGGGGTCACCCTCTCTCCCTGGACTTGCAGTATGGGCCCCAGGGTGCCCCCTTCCCCTTTACGTAGGGGCTTCTGACCCTAGCAAGCTACCCAGTAATCCACATTTCTCCATGGACTTGCAGTATAGGCCCCAGGGTCCCCCTTGCCCTCCATTTAGGGGCCTCTGACCCCAGCAAACTACCCAGGGGTCCACCTCTCTCCCTGGATTTGCAGTATAGGCCCCAGGTTGCCCCCTGGCCCTCCACCTAGGGGCGTCTGACCCCAGCAAGCTACCCGTGGGTCCCTCTCTCTTCCTGGACTTGCAGTATATGCTCCAGGGTGCCCCTTGGCCCTCCACCTAGGGGCCTCTGACCACAGCAAGCTACCCAGGGGTCCACCTCTCTACCTGGTCTTGCAGTATAGGCCCCAGGGTGCCCAGTGGCCCTCCACCTAGGGGCCTCTGACCCCAGCTAGCCACCCAGGGGTCCACCTCTCTCCCTGGACTTGCAGTATAGGCCCCAGGGTGCCCCCTTGCTGTCCACTTAGGGGCCTCTGACCCCAGCAAGCTACCCAGGGGTCAACCTCTCTCCCTTGCCCTCTACGTAGGGGCTTCTGACCCCAGCAAGCTACCCAGGGGTCCACCTCTCTCCCTGGACTTGCAGTTTAGGCCCCAGGGTGCCCCCTTGCCCTCCAACTAGGTGCCTCTGACCGCAGAAAGCTACCCAGGGGTCCACCTCTCTCCCTGGACTTGCAGCATAGGCCTCAGGGTGTCTCCTGGCCCTACACCAAGGGCCACTGACCCCAGCAAGCTACCCAGGGGTCCACCTCTCTCCATCTACTTGCAGTATAGGCCCCAGGGTGCCCCCTGACCCTCCACCTAGGGGCCTCTGAGCCCAGCAAGCTACCCAGGTGTCCACCTCTCTCCCTGGACTTGCAGTATAGGCCCCAGGGTGCCCCCTTGCCCTCCATTTATGGGCCTCTGACCGCAGCAAGCTACCCAGGGGTCCATCTCTCTCCCTGGACTTGCAGTATAGGCCTCAGGGTGCCCCCTGGCCCTCCACCTAGGGGCCTCTGACCCCAGCAAGCTACCCAGGGGTCTCCCTCTCTCCCTACACTTGCAGTATAGGCCCCAGGGTGCCCCCTTGCCTTCCACATGGTGGCCTCTGAACCCAGCAAGCTACCCAGGGGTCCACATCTCTCCCTGGACTTGCAGTATAGGCCCCAGGGTGCCCCCTTGCCCTCCACCTACGGGCCTCTGACCCCAGCAAACTACCCAGGGGTCCCTCTCTCTTCCTGGACTAGCAGGTTAGGCCCCAGGGTGCCCCCTTGCCCTCCACCTAGGGTCCTCTGACCCCAGCAAGCTACCCAGGGGTCCCCCTCTTTCCCTGGACTTGCAGTATAGTCCCCAGGGTGTCCCCTGGCCCTCCACCTAGGGGCCTCCGAATCCCGCAAGCTACCCAGGGGTCCCTCTCTCTTCCTGGACTTGCAGGTTAGGCCCGAGGGTGCCCCCTTGCCCTCCAACTAGGGGCCTCTGACCCCAGCAAGCTACCCAGGGGTCTCCCTCTCTCCCTGGACTTGCAGTATAGTCCCCAGGGTGCCCCCTTGCCCTCCACCTGGGGGCCTCTGACCCCAGCAAGCTACCCAGGGGTCCATCTCTCTTCCTGGATTTGCAGTATAGGCCCCATGGTGCCCCCTGGCCCTCCACCTAGGGTTCTCTGACCCCAGCAGGCTACCCAGGGGTCCTCTTCTTTCCCTGGACTTGCAGTATAGGCCCCAGGGTGCTCCTTGGCCCTCCACCTAGGGGCCTCTGACCCCAGCAAGCTACTCAGGCATCTGTCTCTCTTCCTGGACTTGCAGTATATGCCCCAGGGTGCCCCTTGGCCCTCCACCTTGGGGCCTCTGACCCCAGCAAGCTACCCAGGAGTCCACCTGTCTTCCTGGATTTGCAGTTTAGGCCCCAGGGTGCTCTTTGGCCCTCCACCTAGGGTTCTCTGACCCCAGCAGGCTACCCAGGGGTCCTCTTCTTTCCCTGGACTTGCAGTATAGGCCCCAGGGTGCTCCTTGGCCCTCCACCTAGGGGCCTCTGACCCCAGCAAGCTACCCAGGGGTCTCCCTCTCTCCCTACACTTGCAGTATAGGCCCCAGGGTGCCCCCTTGCCTTCCACGTAGGGGCCTCTGACCCCAGCAAGCTACCCAGGGGTCCACATCTCTCCCTGGACTTGCAGTATAGGCCCCAGGGTGCCCCCTTGCCCTCCTCCTAGGGGCCTCTGACACCAGCAAACTACCCAGGGGTCCACCTCTCTCCCTGGACTTGCAGTATAGGCCCCAGGGTGCCCCCTGGCCCTCCACCTAGGGGCCTCTGACCCCAGCAAGCTACCCAGGAGTCCCTCTCTCTTCCTGGTTAGGCCCCAGGGTGCCCCCTTGCCCTCCAACTAGGGGCCTCTGACCCCAGCAAGCTACCCAGGGGTCTCCCTCTCTCCCTACACTTGCAGTAGAGGCCCCAGATTGCCCCCTTGCCGTCCACCTATGGGCCTCTGACCCCAGCAAGTTACCCAGGGGTCCCCCTCTTTCCCTCTACTTGCAGTATAGTCCCCAGGGTGCCCCCTTGCCCTCCACCTAGGGGCCTCTGACCCCAGCAAGCTACCCAGGGGTCTCCCTCTCTCCCTACACTTGCAGTAGAGGCCCCAGATTGCCCCCTTGCCGTCCACATAGGGGCCTCTGACCCCAGCAAGCTACCCAGGGGTCCCCCTCTTTACCTCTACTTGCAGTATAGTCCCCCGGGTGCCCCCTTGCCCTCCACCTAGGGGCCTCTGACCCAAGCAAGCTACCCAGGGGTCCACCTCTCTCCCTGGATTTGAAGTATAGGCCCCAGGGTGCCCCCTGGCCCTTCAACTAGGGTCCTCTGACCCAAGCAAGCTACCTATGGGTCCATCTCTCTCCTTGGACTTGCAGTTTAGGCTCCAGGATGCCCCCTGGCCCTCCACTTAGGGGAATCTGACCCCAGCAAGCTACCCAAGGGTGCCCCTCTATCCCTGAACTTGCAGTATAGGCCCCAGGGTGCCCCCTTGCCCTCCACGGTAGGGCCCTCTGACCCTAGCAAGCTACCCAGGGGTCCACCTCTGTGCCTGAACTTGCAATATAGGACCCAGGGTGCTCTCTTGCCCTCCACCTAGTTGCCTCTGACCCCAGTAAGCTACCCAGGGGTCCACCTCTCCCCCTGCACTTGCAATATAGAAACCAGGGTGCCCCTTGGCCCTCCACCTAGAGGCCTTTGACCCCAGTAAGCTACCCAGGGGTCCACCTCTCTCCCTGGACTTGCAGTATAGGCCTCAGGATGCCCCCTGGACCTCCACCTAGGGGCCTCTGACCCCAGCAAGCTACCCAGGGGTCCACATCTCTCCCTGGACTTGCAGTATAGGCCCCAGGGTGCCCCCTTGGCCTCCACCTACGGGCCTCTGACCCCAGCAAACCACCCAGAGGTCCACCTCTCTCCCTGGATTTGCAGTATAGGTCCCAGGTTGACCCCTGGCCCTCCACCTAGGGGCGTCTGACCCCAGCAAGCTACCCGGGGGTCCCTCTCTCTTCCTGGACTTGCAGTATATGCTCCAGGGTGCCCCTTGGCCCTCCACCTAGGGGCCTCTGACCACAGCAAGCTACTCAGGGGTCCACCTCTCTACCTGGACTTGCAGTATAGGCCACAGGGTGCCCAGTGGCCCTCCACCTAGGGGCTCCTGACCCCAACTAGCCACCCAGGGGTCCACCCCTCTCCCTGGACTTGCAGTATAGGCCCCAGGGTGCCCCCTTGCTGTCCACTTAGGGGCCTCTGACCCCAGCAAGCTACCCAGGGGTCACCCTCTCTCCCTTGCCCTCTACGTAGGGGCATCTGACCCCAGCAAGCTACCCAGGGGTCCACCTCTCTCCATCTACTTGCAGTATAGGCCCCAGGGTGCCCCCTGACCCTCCACCTAGGGGCCTCTGAGCCCAGCAAGCTACCCAGGTGTCCACCTCTCCCCCTGGACTTGCAGTATAGGCCCCAGGGTGCCCCCTTGCCCTCCACCTATGGGCCTCTGACCGCAGCAAGCTACCCAGGGGTCCATCTCTCTCCCTGGACTTGCAGTATAGGCCTCATTGTGCCCCCTGGCCCTCCACCTAGGGGCCTCTGACCCAAGCAAGCTACCCAGGGGTCTCCCTCTCTCCCTACACTTGCAGTATAGGCCCCAGGGTGCCCCCTTGCCTTCCACATGGGGGCCTCTGACCCCAGCAAGCTACCCAGGGGTCCACATCTCTTCTTGGACTTGCAGTATAGGCCCCAGGGTATCCCCTTGCCCTCCACCTAGGGGCCTCTGACCCAAGCAAGCTACCCAGGGGTCTCCCTCTCTCCCTACACTTGCAGTATAGGCCCCAGGGTGCCCCCTTGCCGTCCACATAGGGGCCTCTGACCTCAGCAAGCTACCCAGGGGTCCACATCTCTCCCTGGACTTGCAGTATAGGCCCCAGGGTGCCCCCTTGCCCTCCACCTACGGGCCTCTGACCCCAGCAAACTACCCAGGGGTCCCTCTCTCTTCCTGGACTTGCAGGTTAGGCCCCAGGGTGCCCCCTTGCCCTCCACCTAGGGTCCTCTGACCCCAGCAAGCTACCCAGGGGTCCCCCTCTTTCCCTGGAATTGCAGTATAGTCCCCAGGGTGCCCCCTGGCCCTCTACCTAGCGGCCTCTGACCCCCACAAGCTACCCAGGGGTCCCTCTCTCTTCCTGGACTTGCAGGTTAGGCCCCAGGGTGCCGCCTTGCCCTCCAACTAGGGGCCTCTGACCCCAGCAAGCTACCCAGGGGTCTCCCTCTCTCCCTACACTTGCAGTATACGCCCCAGGGTGCCCCCTTGCCGTCCACATAGGGGCCTCTGACCCCAGCAAGCTACCCAGGGGTCCCCCTTTTTCTCTTGACTTGCAGTTTAGTCCCCAGGGTGCCCCCTTGCCCTCCACCTAGGGGCCTCTGACTCCAACAAGCTACCCAGGGGTCCGCCTCTCTTCCTGGATTTGCAGTATAGGCCCCAGGGTGCCCCCTGGCCCTCCACCTAGGGGCCTCTGACTCCAACAAGCTACCCAGGGGTCCGCCTCTCTCCCTGGACTTGAAGTGTAGGCCCCAGGCTGCCCCCTGGCCCTCCACCTTGGGGCCTCTGACCCCAGCAAGCTACCCAGGGGTCACCCTCTCTCCCTTGACTTTCAGTATACACCCCAGGGTGCCCCCTTGCCCTCCACGTAGGGGCCTCTGACCCCAGCAAGCTACTCAGGGGTCTGTTTCTCTTCCTGGACTTGCAGTATATGCCCCAGGGTGCCCCTTGGCCCTCCACCATGGGGCCTCTGACCCCAGCAAGCTACCCAGGAGTCCACCTCTCTTCCTGGATTTGCAGTATAGGCCCCAGGGTGCCCCCTGGTCCTCCACCTAGGGGCCTCTGACCCCAGCAGGCTACCCAGGGGTCCTCTTCTTTCCCTGGACTTGCAGTTTAGGCCCCAGGGTGCTCCTTGGCCCTCCACCTAGGGGCCTCTGACCCCAGCAAGCTACCCAGGGGTCTCCCTCTCTCCCTACACTTGCAGTATAGGCTCCAGGGTGCCCCCTTGCCTTCCACGTAGGGGCCTCTGACCCCAGCAAGCTACCCAGGAGTCCCTCTCTCTTCCTGGACTTGCAGGTTAGGCCCCAGGGTGCCCCCTTGCCCTCCATCTAGGGGCCTCTGACCCAAGCAAGCTACCCAGGGGTCTCCCTCTCTCCCTACACTTGCAGTATAGGCCCCAGATTGCCCCCTTGCCGTCCACATAGGGGCCTCTGACCCCAGCAAGCTACCCAGGGGTCCCCCTCTTTCCCTCTACTTGCAGTATAGTCCCCAGGGTGCCCCCTTGCCCTCCACCTAGGGGCCTCTGACCCAAGCAAGCTACCCAGGGGTCCACCTCCCTCCCTGGATTTGAAGTATAGGCCCCAGGGTGCCCCCTGGCCCTTCAACTAGGGTCCTCTGACCCCAGCAAGCTACCAATGGGTCCATCTCTCTCCTTGGACTTTCAGTTTAGGCTCCAGGGTGCCCCCAGGCCCTCCACTTAGGGGCCTCTGACCCCAGCAAGCTACCCAGGGGTCCACCTCTGTGCCTGCACTTGCAATATAGGCCCCAGGGTGCCCCTTGGCCCTCCACCTAGGGGTCTCTAACCCCAGCAAGCTACCCAGGGGTCTCTCTCTCTCCCTACACTTGCAGTATAGGCCCCAGGGTGCCCCATTGCCGTCTACATAGGGGCCTCTGACCCCAGCAAGCTACCCGGGGGTCCCTCTCTCTTCCTGGAATTGCAGTATATGCTCCAGGGTGCCCCTTGGCCCTCCACGTAGGGGCCTCTGACCCCAGCAAGCTACCCAGGGGTCCACCTCTCTACCTGGACTTGCAGTATAGGCCCCAGGGTGCCCAGAGGCCCTCCACCTAGGGGCCTCTGACCCCAGCAAGCTACCCAGGGGTCCACCTCTCTACCTGGACTTGCAGTATAGGCCCCAGGGTTCCCAGTGGCTCTCCACCAAGGGGCCTCTGACCCCAGCTAGCCACCCAGGGGTCCACCTCTCTCCCTGGACTTGCAGTATAGGCCCGAGGGTGCCCCCTTGCTGTCCACTTAGGGGCCTCTGACCCCAGCAAGCTACCCAGGGGTCACCCTCTCTCCCTTGCCGTGTACGTAGGGGCATCTGACCCCAGCAAGCTACCCAGGGGTCCACCTCTCTCCCTGGACTTGCAGGTTAGGCCCCAGGGTGCCCCCTTGACCTCCAACTAGGGGCCTCTGACCGCAGCAAGCTACCCAGGGGTCCACATCTCTCCCTGGACTTGCAGTATAGGCCCCAGGGTGCCCCCTTGCCCTCCACCTACGGGCCTCTGACCCCAGCAAACTACCCAGGGGTCCCTCTCTCTTCCTGGACTTGCAGGTTAGGCCCCAGGGTGCCCCCTTGCCCTCCACCTAGGGTCCTCTGACCCCAGCAAGCTACCCAGGGGTCCCCCTCTTTCCCTGGAATTGCAGTATAGTCCCCAGGGTGCCCCCTGGCCCTCCACCTAGCGGCCTCTGACCCCCACAAGCTACCCAGGGGTCCCTCTCTCTTCCTGGACTTGCAGGTTAGGCCCCAGGGTGCCGCCTTGCCCTCCAACTAGGGGCCTCTGACCCCAGCAAGCTACCCAGGGGTCTCCCTCTCTCCCTACACTTGCAGTATAGGCCCCAGGGTGCCCCCTTGCCGTCCACATAGGGGCCTCTGACCCCAGCAAGCTACCCAGGGGTCCCCCTTTTTCTCTTGACTTGCAGTTTAGTCCCCAGGGTGCCCCCTTGCCCTCCACCTGGGGGCCTCTGACCCCAGCAAGCTACCCAGGGGTCCACCTCTCTTCCTGGATTTGCAGTATAGGCCCCAGGGTGCCCCCTGGCCCTCCACCTAGGGGCCTCTGACTCCAACAAGCTACCCAGGGGTCCGCCTCTCTCCCTGGACTTGCAGTGTAGGCCCCAGGCTGCCCCCTGGCCCTCCACCTTGGGGCCTCTGACCCCAGCAAGCTACCCAGGGGTCACCCTCTCTCCCTTGACTTTCAGTATACACCCCAGGGTGCCCCCTTGCCCTCCACGTAGGGGCCTCTGACCCCAGCAAGCTACTCAGGGGTCTGTTTCTCTTCCTGGACTTGCAGTATATGCCCCAGGGTGCCCCTTGGCCCTCCACCATGGGGCCTCTGACCCCAGCAAGCTACCCAGGAGTCCACCTCTCTTCCTGGATTTGCAGTATAGGCCCCAGGGTGCCCCCTGGTCCTCCACCTAGGGGCCTCTGACCCCAGCAGGCTACCCAGGGGTCCTCTTCTTTCCCTGGACTTGCAGTTTAGGCCCCAGGGTGCTCCTTGGCCCTCCACCTAGGGGCCTCTGACCCCAGCAAGCTACCCAGGGGTCTCCCTCTCTCCCTACACTTGCAGTATAGGCCCCAGGGTGCCCCCTTGCCTTCCACGTAGGGGCCTCTGACCCCAGCAAGCTACCCAGGGGTCCACATCTCTCCCTGGACTTGCAGTATAGGCCCCAGGGTGCCCCCTGGCCCTCCACCTAGGGGCCTCTGACCCCAGCAAGCTACCCAGGAGTCCCTCTCTCTTCCTGGACTTGCAGGTTAGGCCCCAGGGTGCCCCCTTGCCCTCCAACTAGGGGCCTCTGACCCCAGCAAGCTACCCAGGGGTCTCCCTCTCTCCCTACACTTGCAGTATAGGCCCCAGATTGCCCCCTTGCCGTCCACATAGGGGCCTCTGACCCCAGCAAGCTACCCAGGGGTCCCCCTCTTTCCCTCTACTTGCAGTATAGTCCCCAGGGTGCCCCCTTGCCCTCCACCTAGGGGCCTCTGACCCAAGCAAGCTACCCAGGGGTCCACCTCCCTCCCTGGATTTGAAGTATAGGCCCCAGGGTGCCCCCTGGCCCTTCAACTAGGGTCCTCTGACCCCAGCAAGCTACCAATGGGTCCATCTCTCTCCTTGGACTTTCAGTTTAGGCTCCAGGGTGCCCCCAGGCCCTCCACTTAGGGGCCTCTGACCCCAGCAAGCTACCCAGGGGTCCACCTCTGTGCCTGCACTTGCAATATAGGCCCCAGGGTGCCCCTTGGCCCTCCACCTAGGGGCCTCTAACCCCAGCAAGCTACCCAGGGGTCTCTCTCTCTCCCTACACTTGCAGTATAGGCCCCAGGGTGCCCCATTGCCGTCTACATAGGGGCCTCTGACCCCAGCAAGCTACCCGGGGGTCCCTCTCTCTTCCTGGAATTGCAGTATATGCTCCAGGGTGCCCCTTGGCCCTCCACGTAGGGGCCTCTGACCCCAGCAAGCTACCCAGGGGTCCACCTCTCTACCTGGACTTGCAGTATAGGCCCCAGGGTGCCCAGAGGCCCTCCACCTAGGGGCCTCTGATCCCAGCAAGCTACCCAGGGGTCCACCTCTCTACCTGGACTTGCAGTATAGGCCCCAGGGTTCCCAGTGGCTCTCCACCAAGGGGCCTCTGACCCCAGCTAGCCACCCAGGGGTCCACCTCTCTCCCTGGACTTGCAGTATAGGCCCGAGGGTGCCCCCTTGCTGTCCACTTAGGGGCCTCTGACCCCAGCAAGCTACCCAGGGGTCACCCTCTCTCCCTTGCTGTGTACGTAGGGGCATCTGACCCCAGCAAGCTACCCAGGGGTCCACCTCTCTCCCTGGACTTGCAGGTTAGGCCCCAGGGTGCCCCCTTGACCTCCAACTAGGGGCCTCTGACCGCAGCAAGCTACCCAGGGGTCCACCTCTCTCCCTGGACTTGCAGTATAGTTCTCAGGGTGCCTCCTGGCCCTCCACCAAGGGCCACTGACCCCAGCAAGCTACCCAGGGGTCCACCTCTCTATCTCTACTTGCAGTATAGGCCCCAGGGTGTCCCTGACCCTCCACCTAGGGGCCTCTGACCCCAGCAAGCTACCCAGGTGTCCACCTCTCACCCTGGACTTGCAGTATATGCCCCAGGGTGCCCCTTTGCCCTCCACCTATGGACCTCTGACCGCAGCAAGCTACCCAGAGGTCCATCTCTCTCCCTGGACTTGCAGTATAGGCCTCAGGGTACCTCCTGGCCCTCCACCTGTGGGCCACTGACCCCAGCAAGCTACCCTGGGGTCCACCTCTCTCCCTTGACTTACAGTGTAGGCCCCAGGGTGCCCCCTTGCCCTCCACCTATGGGCATCTGACCCCAGCAAGCTACCCAGGGGTCCACATCTCTCCCTGGACTTGCAGTATAGGCCCCAGGGTGCCCCCTTCCCCTCCACCTAGGGGCCCCTAACCCCAGCAAGCTACCCAGGGGTCCAGATCTCTCCCTGGACTTGCAGTATAGGCCCCAGGGTGCCCCCTTGCCCTCCACGTAGGGGCATCTGACCCCAGCAAGCTACCCAGGGGTAAACCTCTCTCCCTCTACTTGCAGTATAGGCCCCAGGGTGCTCCCTGGCCTTCCACCTAGGGGCCTCTGACCCCAGCAAGCTACCCAGGGGTCCACCTCTCTCCCTGGACTTGCAGTATAGGCCCCAGGGTGCCCCCTGGCCCTCCACCTAGGGGCCTCTGACCCCAGCAAGCTACCCAGTGGTCCCTCTCTCTTCTTGAACTTGAAGGTTACGCCCCAGGGTGCCCCCTTGCCCTCCACCTAGAGGCCTCTGACCCCAGCAAGCTACCCAGGGGTCAACCTCTTTTCCTGGATTTGCAGTTTAGGCCCCTGGGTGCCCCCTTGCCCTCCAGGTAAGGCCCTCTGACCCCAGCAAGCTACCCAGGGGTCCACCTCTGTGCCTGGACTTGCAGTATAGGACCCAGGGTGCTCTCTTGCCCTCTACCTAGGGGCCTCTGACCCCAGTAAGCTACCCTGGGGTCCACCTCTCCCCCTGGACTTGCAATATAGGCCCCAGGGTGCCCCCTGGATCTCCACCTAGGGGCCTCTGACCCCAGCAAGCCACCCAGGGGTTTCCCTCTCTTCCTAAACTTGATGTATAGGCCCCAGGGTGCCCTCTTGCCCTCCATGTAGGGGCCTCTGACCCCAGCAAGCTACCCAGGGGACAACCTCTCTCCCTGGACTTGCAGGTTAGGCCCCAGAGTGCCCCCTTGCCCTCTTTCTAGCAGCCTCTGTCCACAGCAAGCTACCCAGTGGTCCGCCTCTCTCCCTGGACTTGCAGTATACGCCCCAGGGTGCCCCCTTAACCTCCACGTAGGGGCCTCTGACCCCAGCAAGCTACCCAGGGGTATCTCTCTCTTTCTGGACTTGCAGTATTTGCCCCAGGGTGCCCCTTGGCCCTCCACCTTGGGGCCTCTGACCCCAGCAAGCTACCCAGGAGTCCACGTCTCTTCCTGGATTTGCAGTATAGGCCCCAGGGTGCCCCCTGGCCCTCCACCTAGGGGCCTCTGACCCCAGCAGGCTACCCAGGGTTCCTCTTCTTTCCCTGGACTTGCAGTATAGGCCCCAGGGTGCCCCCTGGCCCTCCACCTAGGGGCCGTTGACTCCAGCAAACTACCCAGGGGTCCACTTCTCTCCTGGACTTGCAGTATAGGCCCCAGGGTGCTCCTTGGCCCTCCACCTAGGGGCCTCTTACCCCAGCAAGCTACCCAGTGATCTCCCTCTCTCCCTACACTTGCAGTATAGGCCCCAGGGTGCCCCCTTGCCTTCCACATAGGGGCTTCTGACCCCAGCAAGCTACCCTGGGGTCCACATCTCTCCCTGGACTTGCAGTATAGGCCCCAGGGTGCCCCCTTGCCCTCCACTTAAGGGCGTCTGACCCCAGCAAGCTACCCAGGGGTCACCCTTTCTCCCTGGACTTGCAGTATAGGCCCCGGGGTGCCCCCTTGCCCTCCACCTAGGGGCCTCTGACCACAACAAGCTACCCATGGGACCCTCTCTCTCCCTGGACTTGCAGTAGAGGCCCCAGATTGCCCCCTTGCCGTCCACATAGGGGCCTCTGACCCCAGCAAGCTACCCAGGGGTCCCCCTCTTTCCCTCTACTTGCAGTATAGTCCCCAGGGTGCCCCCTTGCCCTCCACCTAGGGGCCTCTGACCCAAGCAAGCTACCCAGGGGTCCACATCTCTCACTGGACTTGCAGTATAGGCCCCAGGGTGCCCCCTTGGCCTCCAACTACGGGCCTCTGACCCCAGCAAACCACCCAGGGGTCCACCTCTCTCCCTGGATTTGCAGTATAGGCCCCAGGTTGCCCCCTGGCCCTCCACCTAGGGGCCTCTGACCTCAGCAAGCTACCCAGGGGTCCACATCTCTCCCTGGACTTGCAGTATAGGCCCCAGGGTGCCCCCTTGCCCTCCACCTACGGGCCTCTGACCCCAGCAAACTACCCAGGGATCCCTCTCTCTTCCTGGACTTGCAGGTTAGGCCCCAGGGTGCCCCCTTGCCCTCCACCTAGGGTCTTCTGACCCCAGCAAGCTACCCAGGGGTCCCCCTCTTTCCCTGGACTTGCAGTATAGTCCCCAGGGTGCCCCCTGGCCCTCCACCTAGGGGCCTCTGACCCCCACAAGCTACCCAGGGGTCCCTCTCTCTTCCTGGACTTGCAGGTTAGGCCCCAGGGTGCCGCCTTGCCCTCCAACTAGGGGCCTCTGACCCCAGCAAGCTACCCAGGGGTCTCCCTCTCTCCCTACACTTGCAGTAGAGGCCCCAGATTGCCCCCTTGCCGTCCACATAGGGGCCTCTGACCCCAGCAAGCTACCCAGGGGTCCCCCTCTTTCCCTCTACTTGCAGTATAGTCCCCAGGGTGCCCCCTTGCCCTCCACCTAGGGGCCTCTGACCCAAGCAAGCTACCCAGGGGTCCACCTCTCTCCCTGGATTTGAAGTATAGGCCCCAGGGTGCCCCCTGGCCCTTCAACTAGGGTCCTCTGACCCCAGCAAGCTACCTATGGGTCCATCTCTCTCCTTGGACTTGCAGTTTAGGCTCCAGGGTGCCCCCTGGCCCTCCACTTAGGGGAATCTGACCCCAGCAAGCTACCCAAGGGTCCCCCTCTCTCCCTGAACTTGCAGTATAGGCCCCAGGGTGCCCCCTTGCCCTCCACGTAGGGCCCTCTGACCCCAGCAAGCTACCCAGGGGTCCACCTCTGTGCCTGAACTTGCAGGATAGGACCCAGGGTGCTCTCTTGCCCTCTACCTAGTTGCCTCTGACCACAGTAAGCTACCCAGGGGTCCACCTCTCCCCCTGCACTTGCACAATAGAACCCAGGGTGCCCCTTGGCCCTCCACCTAGGGGCCTTTGACCCCAGTAAGATACCCAGGGGTCCACCTCTCTCCCTGGACTTGCAGTATAGGCCTCAGGATGCCCCCTGGCCTTCCACCTAGGGGCCTCTGACCCCAGCAAGCTACCCAGGGGTCCACATCTCTCACTGGACTTGCAGTATAGGCCCCAGGGTGCCCCCTTGGCCTCCAACTACGGGCCTCTGACCCCAGCAAACCACCCAGGGGTCCACCTCTCTCCCTGGATTTGCAGTATAGGCCCCAGGTTGCCCCCTGGCCCTCCACCTAAGGGCCTCTGACCTCAGCAAGCTACCCAGGTGTCCACATCTCTCCCTGGACTTGCAGTATAGGCCCCAGGGTGCCCCCTTGCCCTCCACCTACGGGCCTCTGACCCCAGCCAACTACCCAGGGATCCCTCTCTCTTCCTGGATTTGCAGGTTAGGCCCCAGGGTGCTCCCTTGTCCTCCACCTAGGGTCCTCTGATCCCAGCAAGCTACCCAGGGGTCCCCCTCTTTCCCTGGACTTGCAGTATAGTCCCCAGGGTGCCCCCTGGCCCTCCACCTAGGGGCCTCTGACCCCCACAAGCTACCCAGGGGTCCCTCTCTCTTCCTGGACTTGCAGGTTAGGCCCTAGGGTGCCGCCTTGCCCTCCAACTAGGGGCCTCTGACCCCAGCAAGCTACCCAGGGGTCTCCCTCTCTCCCTACACTTGCAGTAGAGGCCCCAGGGTGCCCCCTTGCCGTCCACATAGGGGCCTCTGACCCCAGCAAGCTACCCAGGGGTCCCCCTCTTTCCCTTGACTTGCAGTTTAGTCCCCAGGGTGCCCCCTTGCCCTCCACCTGGGGGCCTCTGACCCCAGCAAGCTACCCAGGGGTCCACCTCTCTTCCTGGATTTGCAGTATAGGCCCCAGGGTGCCCCCTGGCCCTCCACCTAGGGGCCTCTGACTCCAACAAGCTACCCAGGGGACCGCCTCTCTCCCTGGATTTGCAGTGTAGGCCCCAGGCTGCCCCCTGGCCCTCCACCTTGGGGCCTCTGACCCCAGCAAGCTACCCAGGGGTCACCCTCTCTCCCTTGACTTTCAGTATACACCCCAGGGTGCCCCCTTGCCCTCCACGTAGGGGCCTCTGACCCCAGCAAGCTACTCAGGGGTCTGTCTCTCTTCCTGGACTTGCAGTATATGCCCCAGGGTGCCCCTTGGCCCTCCACCTTGGGGCCTCTGACCCCAGCAAGCTGCCCAGGAGTCCACCTCTCTATCTGGATTTGCAGTATAGGCCCCAGGGTGCCCCCTGGCCCTCCACCTAGGGGCCTCTGACCCCAGCAGGCTACCCAGGGGTCCTCTTCTTTCCCTGGACTTGCAGTTTAGGCCCCAGGGTGCTCCTTGGCCCTCCACTTAGGGACCTCTGACCCCAGCAAGCTACCCAGGGGTCTCCCTCTCTCCCTACACTTGCAGTATAGGCCCCAGGGTGCCCCCTTGCCTTCCACGTAGGGGCCTCTGACCCCAGCAAGCTACCCAGGGGTCCACATCTCTCCCAAGAACTTGCAGTATAGGCCCCAGGGTGCCCCCTTGCCCTTCACCTAGGGGCGTCTGACCCCAGCAAACTACCCAGGGGTCCCCCTCTCTCCCTGAACTTGCAACATAGGCCCCAGGGTGCCCCCTTGCCCTCCACGTAGGGCCCTCTGACCCCAGCAAGCTACCCAGGGGTCCACCTCTGTGCCTGCACTTGCAATATAGGCCCCAGGGTGCCCCTTGGCCCTCCACCTAGGGGCCTCTAACCCCAGCAAGCTACCCAGGGGTCTCCCTCTCTCCCTACACTTGCAGTATAGGCCCCAGGGTGCCCCATTGCCGTCTACATAGGGGCCTCTGACCCCAGCAAGCTACCCGGGGGTCCCTCTCTCTTCCTGGAATTGCAGTATATGCTCCAGGGTGCCCCTTGGCCCTCCACCTAGGGGCCTCTGACCCCAGCAAGCTACCCAGGGGTCCACCTCTCTACCTGGACTTGCAGTATAGGCCCCAGGGTTCCCAGTGGCTCTCCACCAAGGGGCCTCTGACCCCAGCTAGCCACCCAGGGGTCCACCTCTCTCCCTGGACTTGCAGTATAGGCCCGAGGGTGCCCCCTTGCTGTCCACTTAGGGGCCTCTGACCCCAGCAAGCTACCCAGGGGTCACCCTCTCTCCCTTGCCGTCTACGTAGGGGCATCTGCCCCAGCAAGCTACCCAGGGGTCCACCTCTCTCCCTGGACTTGCAGGTTAGGCCCCAGGGTGCCTCCTGGCCCTCCACCAAGGGCCACTGACCCCAGCAAGCTACCCAGGGGTCCACCTCTCTCCCTCTTCTTGCAGCATAGGCTCCAGGGTGTCCCTGACCCTCCACCTAGGGGCCTCTGACCCCAGCAAGCTACCCAGGTGTCCACCTCTCCTCCTGGACTTGCAGTATATGCCCCAGGGTGCCCCCTTGCCCTCCACCTATGGACCTCTGACCGCAGCAAGCTACCCAGAAGTCCATCTCTCTCCCTGGACTTGCAGTATAGGCCTCAGGGTACCTCCTGGCCCTCCACCTGTGGGCCACTGACCCCAGCAAGCTACCCTGGGGTCCACCTCTCTCCCTTGACTTGCAGTGTAGGCCCCAGGAGGCCCCCTTGCCCTCCACCTATGGGCATCTGACCCCAGCAAGCTACCCAGGGGTCCACATCTCTCCCTGGACTTGCAGTATAGGCCCCAGGGTGCCCCCTTCCCCTCCACCTAGGGGCCCCTAACCCAAGCAAGCTACCCAGGGGTCCAGATCTCTCCCTGGACTTCGGTATAGGCCCCAGGGTGCCCCCTTGCCCTCCACGTAGGGGCATCTGACACCAGCAAGCCACCCAGGGGTCCACCTCTCTCCCTCTACTTGCAGTATAGGCCCCAGGGTGCCCCCTGGCCTTCCACCTAGGGGCCTCTGACCCCAGCAAGCTACCCAGGGGTCCACCTCTCTCCCTGGACTTGCAGTATAAGCCCCAGGGTGCCCCCTTGCCCTCCACCTATGGGCCTCTGACCCCAGCAAACTACCCAGGGGTCCACCTCTCTCCCTGGACTTGCAGTTTAGGCCCCAGGATGCCCCCTGGCCCTCCACCTAGGGGCCTCTGACCCCAGCAAGCTACCCAGTGGACCCTCTCTCTTCCTGGACTTGCAGGTTACACCCCAGGGTGCCCCCTTGCCCTCCAGCTAGAGGCCTCTGACCCCAGCAAGCTACCCAGGGGTCAACCTCTTTTCCTGGATTTGCAGTTTAGGCCCCTGGGTGCCCCCTGGCCCTCCACCTAGGGGCCTCTGACCCCAGCAAGCCACCCAGGGGACAACCACTCTCCCTGGACTTGCAGGTTAGGCCCCAGAGTGCCCCCTTGCCCTCTTTCTAGCAGCCTCTGTCCACAGCAAGCTACCCAGGGGTCCGCTTCTCTCCCTGGACTTGCAGTATAGGCCCCAGGGTTCCCCCTTGCACTCCACGTTGGGGCCTCTGACCCCAGCAAGCTACCCAGGGGTATCTCTCTCTTCCTGGACTTGCAGTATTTGCCCCAGGGTGCCTCTTGGCCCTCCACCTTGGGGCCTCTGACCCCAGCAAGCTACCCAGGAGTCCACGTCTCTTCCTGGATTTGCAGTATAGGCCCCAGGGTGCCCCCTGGCCCTCCACCTAGGGGCCTCTGACCCCAGCAGGCTACCCAGGGGTCCTCTTCTTTCCCTGGACTTGCAGTATAAGCCCCAGGGTGCCCCCTGGCCCTCCACCTAGGGGCCTTTGACTCCAGCAAGCTACCCAGGGGTCCACCTCTCTCCTGGACTTGCAGTATAGGCCCCAGGGTGCTCCTTGGCCCTCCACCTAGGGACCTCTTACCCCAGCAAGCTACCCAGGGATCTCCCTCTCTCCCTACACTTGCAGTATAGGCCCCAGGGTGCCCCCTTGCCTTCCACATAGGGGCCTCTGACCCCAGCAAGCTACCCATGGGTCCACATCTCTCCCTGGACTTGCAGTATAGGCCCCAGGGTGCCCCCTTGCCCTCCACTTAAGGGCGTCTGACCCCAGCAAGCTACCCAGGGGTCACCCTTTCTCCCTGGACTTGCAGTATAGGCCCCGGGGTGCCACCTTGCCCTCCACCTAGGGGCCTCTGACCACAGCAAGCTACCCATGGGACCCTCTCTCTCCCTGGACTTGCAGTAAAGGCCCCAGGGTGCCCCCTTGCCCTACACGTAGGGCCCTCTGACCCCAGCAAGCTACCCAGGGGTCCACCTCTCTCCCTCTACTTGCAGTATAGGCCCCAGGGTGCCCCCTGGCCTTCCACCTAGGGGCCTCTGACCCCAGCAAGCTACCCAGGGGTCCACCTCTCTCCCTGGACTTGCATTATAGGCCCCAGGGTGCCCCCTTGCCCTCCACCTCTGGGCCTCTGACCCCAGCAAACTACCCAGGGGTCCACCTCTCTCCCTGGACTTGCAGTATAGGCCCCAGGGTGCCCCCTTGCCCTCCACCTAGAGGCCTCTGACCCCAGCAAGCTACCCAGGGGTCAACCTCTCTTCCTGGATTTGCAGTATAGGCCCCAGGGTGCCCCCTGGCCCTCCACCTAGGGGCCTCTGACCCCAGCAAGCTACCCAGGGGTCACCCTCTTTCCCTGGACTTGCAGTATATGCCCCAGGGTGCCCCTTGGCCCTCCACCTTGGGGCGTCTGACCCCAGCAAGCTACCCAGGAGTCCACCTCTCTTCCTGGATTTGCAGTATAGGCCCCAGGGTGCCCCCTGGCCCTCCACCTAGCGGCCTCTGACCCCAGCAGGCTACACAGGGGTCCTCTTCTTTCCCTGGACTTGCAGTATAGGCCCCAGGGTGCCCCCTGGCCCTCCATCTAGAGGCCTTTGACTCCAGCAAACTACCCAGGGGTCCACCTCTCTCCTGGACTTGCAGTATTGGCCCCAGGGTGCTCCTTGGCCCTCCATCTAGGGGCCTCTGACCCCAGCAAACTACCCAGGGGTCCACCTCTCTCCCTGGACTTGCAGTATAGGCCATAGGGTGCCCCCTGGCCCTCAACCTAGGGGCCTCTGACCCCAGCTAGCCACCCAGGGGTTCACCTCTCTCCCTGGACTTGCAGTATAGGCCCCAGGGTTCCCCCTGGCGATCCACTTAGGGGCCTCTGACCCCAGCAAGCTACCCAGGGGTCACCCTCTCTCCCTGGACTTGCAGTATGGGCCCCAGGGTGCCCCCTTCCCCTCTACGTAGGGGCATCTGACCCCAGCAAGCTACCCATGGGTCCACCTCTCTCCCTGGACTTGCAGGTTAGGCCCCAGGGTGCCCCCTTGCCCTCCATCTAGGGGCCTCTGACCCCAGCAAGCTACCCAGGGGTCACCCTCTTTCCCTGGACTTGCAGTGTAGGCCCCAGGGTGCCCTCTTGACCTCAACTTTTGGACCTCTGACCCCAGCAAGCTACCCAGGGGTCCACCTCTCTCCCTGGACTTGCAGTATAGACACAAGGGTGCCCCCTTGCCCTCCACTTAGGGGCCTCTGACCAAAGCAAGCTACCCAGAGGTCTCCCTCTCTCCTTGGACTTGCAGTATAGGCCACAGGGTGCCCCCTGGCCCTCCACCTAGGGGCCACTGACCCCAGCAAGCTACCCAGGGTTCCACCTCTCTCCCTGGACTTGCAGTGTAGGCCCCAGTCTGCCCCCTGGCCCTCCACCTTGGGGCCTCTGACCCCAGCAACCTACCCCTTGGTCACCCTCTCTCCCTTGACTTGCAGTATACGCCCCAGGGTGCCCCCTTGCCCTCTACGTAGGGGCCTCTGACCCTAGTAAGCTACCCAGGGGTCTCTCTCTCTTCCTGGACTTGCAGTATATCCCCCAGGGTGCCCCTTGGCCCTCCACCTTGGGGCCTCTGACCCCAGCAAGCTACCCAGGAGTCCACCTCTCTTCCTGGATATGCAGTATAGGCCCCAGGGTGCCCCCTGGCCCTCCACCTAGGGGCGTTAGACTCCAGCAAACTACCCAGGGGTCCACCTCCTTCCTGGACTTGCAGTGTAGGCCCCAGGCTGCGCCCTGGCTCTCCACCTTGGGGCCTCTGACCCCAGCATGCTACCCAGGGGTCACCCTCTCTCCCTGGACTTGCAGTATACGCCCCAGGGTGCCCCCTTGCTCTCCACGTAGGGGCCTCTGACCCCAGCAAGCTACCCAGGGGTGTCTCTCTCTTCCTGGACTTGCAGTATATGCCCCAGGGTGCCCCTTTGCCCTCCACCTTGGGGCGTCTGACCCTAGCAAGCTACCCAGGAGTCCACCTCTCTTCCTGGCTTTGCAGTATAGGCCCCAGGGTGCCCCCTGGCCCTCCACCTAGGGGCCTCTGACCCCAGCTAGCCACCCAGGGGTTCACCTCTCTCCCTGGACTTGCAGTATAGGCCCCAGGGTTCCCCCTGGCCATCCACTTAGGGGCCTCTGACCCCAGCAAGCTACCCAGGGGTCACCCTCTCTCCCTGGACTTGCAGTATGGGCCCCAGGGTGCCCCCTTCCCCTTTACGTAGGGGCTTCTGACCCTAGCAAGCTACCCAGTAATCCACATTTCTCCATGGACTTGCAGTATAGGCCCCAGGGTCCCCCTTGCCCTCCATTTAGGGGCCTCTGACCCCAGCAAACTACCCAGGGGTCCACCTCTCTCCCTGGATTTGCAGTATAGGCCCCAGGTTGCCCCCTGGCCCTCCACCTAGGGGCGTCTGACCCCAGCAAGCTACCCGTGGGTCCCTCTCTCTTCCTGGACTTGCAGTATATGCTCCAGGGTGCCCCTTGGCCCTCCACCTAGGGGCCTCTGACCACAGCAAGCTACCCAGGGGTCCACCTCTCTACCTGGTCTTGCAGTATAGGCCCCAGGGTGCCCAGTGGCCCTCCACCTAGGGGCCTCTGACCCCAGCTAGCCACCCAGGGGTCCACCTCTCTCCCTGGACTTGCAGTATAGGCCCCAGGGTGCCCCCTTGCTGTCCACTTAGGGGCCTCTGACCCCAGCAAGCTACCCAGGGGTCAACCTCTCTCCCTTGCCCTCTACGTAGGGGCTTCTGACCCCAGCAAGCTACCCAGGGGTCCACCTCTCTCCCTGGACTTGCAGTTTAGGCCCCAGGGTGCCCCCTTGCCCTCCAACTAGGTGCCTCTGACCGCAGAAAGCTACCCAGGGGTCCACCTCTCTCCCTGGACTTGCAGCATAGGCCTCAGGGTGTCTCCTGGCCCTACACCAAGGGCCACTGACCCCAGCAAGCTACCCAGGGGTCCACCTCTCTCCATCTACTTGCAGTATAGGCCCCAGGGTGCCCCCTGACCCTCCACCTAGGGGCCTCTGAGCCCAGCAAGCTACCCAGGTGTCCACCTCTCTCCCTGGACTTGCAGTATAGGCCCCAGGGTGCCCCCTTGCCCTCCATTTATGGGCCTCTGACCGCAGCAAGCTACCCAGGGGTCCATCTCTCTCCCTGGACTTGCAGTATAGGCCTCAGGGTGCCCCCTGGCCCTCCACCTAGGGGCCTCTGACCCCAGCAAGCTACCCAGGGGTCTCCCTCTCTCCCTACACTTGCAGTATAGGCCCCAGGGTGCCCCCTTGCCTTCCACATGGTGGCCTCTGAACCCAGCAAGCTACCCAGGGGTCCACATCTCTCCCTGGACTTGCAGTATAGGCCCCAGGGTGCCCCCTTGCCCTCCACCTACGGGCCTCTGACCCCAGCAAACTACCCAGGGGTCCCTCTCTCTTCCTGGACTAGCAGGTTAGGCCCCAGGGTGCCCCCTTGCCCTCCACCTAGGGTCCTCTGACCCCAGCAAGCTACCCAGGGGTCCCCCTCTTTCCCTGGACTTGCAGTATAGTCCCCAGGGTGTCCCCTGGCCCTCCACCTAGGGGCCTCCGAATCCCGCAAGCTACCCAGGGGTCCCTCTCTCTTCCTGGACTTGCAGGTTAGGCCCGAGGGTGCCCCCTTGCCCTCCAACTAGGGGCCTCTGACCCCAGCAAGCTACCCAGGGGTCTCCCTCTCTCCCTGGACTTGCAGTATAGTCCCCAGGGTGCCCCCTTGCCCTCCACCTGGGGGCCTCTGACCCCAGCAAGCTACCCAGGGGTCCATCTCTCTTCCTGGATTTGCAGTATAGGCCCCATGGTGCCCCCTGGCCCTCCACCTAGGGTTCTCTGACCCCAGCAGGCTACCCAGGGGTCCTCTTCTTTCCCTGGACTTGCAGTATAGGCCCCAGGGTGCTCCTTGGCCCTCCACCTAGGGGCCTCTGACCCCAGCAAGCTACTCAGGCATCTGTCTCTCTTCCTGGACTTGCAGTATATGCCCCAGGGTGCCCCTTGGCCCTCCACCTTGGGGCCTCTGACCCCAGCAAGCTACCCAGGAGTCCACCTGTCTTCCTGGATTTGCAGTTTAGGCCCCAGGGTGCTCTTTGGCCCTCCACCTAGGGTTCTCTGACCCCAGCAGGCTACCCAGGGGTCCTCTTCTTTCCCTGGACTTGCAGTATAGGCCCCAGGGTGCTCCTTGGCCCTCCACCTAGGGGCCTCTGACCCCAGCAAGCTACCCAGGGGTCTCCCTCTCTCCCTACACTTGCAGTATAGGCCCCAGGGTGCCCCCTTGCCTTCCACGTAGGGGCCTCTGACCCCAGCAAGCTACCCAGGGGTCCACATCTCTCCCTGGACTTGCAGTATAGGCCCCAGGGTGCCCCCTTGCCCTCCTCCTAGGGGCCTCTGACACCAGCAAACTACCCAGGGGTCCACCTCTCTCCCTGGACTTGCAGTATAGGCCCCAGGGTGCCCCCTGGCCCTCCACCTAGGGGCCTCTGACCCCAGCAAGCTACCCAGGAGTCCCTCTCTCTTCCTGGTTAGGCCCCAGGGTGCCCCCTTGCCCTCCAACTAGGGGCCTCTGACCCCAGCAAGCTACCCAGGGGTCTCCCTCTCTCCCTACACTTGCAGTAGAGGCCCCAGATTGCCCCCTTGCCGTCCACCTATGGGCCTCTGACCCCAGCAAGTTACCCAGGGGTCCCCCTCTTTCCCTCTACTTGCAGTATAGTCCCCAGGGTGCCCCCTTGCCCTCCACCTAGGGGCCTCTGACCCCAGCAAGCTACCCAGGGGTCTCCCTCTCTCCCTACACTTGCAGTAGAGGCCCCAGATTGCCCCCTTGCCGTCCACATAGGGGCCTCTGACCCCAGCAAGCTACCCAGGGGTCCCCCTCTTTACCTCTACTTGCAGTATAGTCCCCCGGGTGCCCCCTTGCCCTCCACCTAGGGGCCTCTGACCCAAGCAAGCTACCCAGGGGTCCACCTCTCTCCCTGGATTTGAAGTATAGGCCCCAGGGTGCCCCCTGGCCCTTCAACTAGGGTCCTCTGACCCAAGCAAGCTACCTATGGGTCCATCTCTCTCCTTGGACTTGCAGTTTAGGCTCCAGGATGCCCCCTGGCCCTCCACTTAGGGGAATCTGACCCCAGCAAGCTACCCAAGGGTGCCCCTCTATCCCTGAACTTGCAGTATAGGCCCCAGGGTGCCCCCTTGCCCTCCACGGTAGGGCCCTCTGACCCTAGCAAGCTACCCAGGGGTCCACCTCTGTGCCTGAACTTGCAATATAGGACCCAGGGTGCTCTCTTGCCCTCCACCTAGTTGCCTCTGACCCCAGTAAGCTACCCAGGGGTCCACCTCTCCCCCTGCACTTGCAATATAGAAACCAGGGTGCCCCTTGGCCCTCCACCTAGAGGCCTTTGACCCCAGTAAGCTACCCAGGGGTCCACCTCTCTCCCTGGACTTGCAGTATAGGCCTCAGGATGCCCCCTGGACCTCCACCTAGGGGCCTCTGACCCCAGCAAGCTACCCAGGGGTCCACATCTCTCCCTGGACTTGCAGTATAGGCCCCAGGGTGCCCCCTTGGCCTCCACCTACGGGCCTCTGACCCCAGCAAACCACCCAGAGGTCCACCTCTCTCCCTGGATTTGCAGTATAGGTCCCAGGTTGACCCCTGGCCCTCCACCTAGGGGCGTCTGACCCCAGCAAGCTACCCGGGGGTCCCTCTCTCTTCCTGGACTTGCAGTATATGCTCCAGGGTGCCCCTTGGCCCTCCACCTAGGGGCCTCTGACCACAGCAAGCTACTCAGGGGTCCACCTCTCTACCTGGACTTGCAGTATAGGCCACAGGGTGCCCAGTGGCCCTCCACCTAGGGGCTCCTGACCCCAACTAGCCACCCAGGGGTCCACCCCTCTCCCTGGACTTGCAGTATAGGCCCCAGGGTGCCCCCTTGCTGTCCACTTAGGGGCCTCTGACCCCAGCAAGCTACCCAGGGGTCACCCTCTCTCCCTTGCCCTCTACGTAGGGGCATCTGACCCCAGCAAGCTACCCAGGGGTCCACCTCTCTCCATCTACTTGCAGTATAGGCCCCAGGGTGCCCCCTGACCCTCCACCTAGGGGCCTCTGAGCCCAGCAAGCTACCCAGGTGTCCACCTCTCCCCCTGGACTTGCAGTATAGGCCCCAGGGTGCCCCCTTGCCCTCCACCTATGGGCCTCTGACCGCAGCAAGCTACCCAGGGGTCCATCTCTCTCCCTGGACTTGCAGTATAGGCCTCATTGTGCCCCCTGGCCCTCCACCTAGGGGCCTCTGACCCAAGCAAGCTACCCAGGGGTCTCCCTCTCTCCCTACACTTGCAGTATAGGCCCCAGGGTGCCCCCTTGCCTTCCACATGGGGGCCTCTGACCCCAGCAAGCTACCCAGGGGTCCACATCTCTTCTTGGACTTGCAGTATAGGCCCCAGGGTATCCCCTTGCCCTCCACCTAGGGGCCTCTGACCCAAGCAAGCTACCCAGGGGTCTCCCTCTCTCCCTACACTTGCAGTATAGGCCCCAGGGTGCCCCCTTGCCGTCCACATAGGGGCCTCTGACCTCAGCAAGCTACCCAGGGGTCCACATCTCTCCCTGGACTTGCAGTATAGGCCCCAGGGTGCCCCCTTGCCCTCCACCTACGGGCCTCTGACCCCAGCAAACTACCCAGGGGTCCCTCTCTCTTCCTGGACTTGCAGGTTAGGCCCCAGGGTGCCCCCTTGCCCTCCACCTAGGGTCCTCTGACCCCAGCAAGCTACCCAGGGGTCCCCCTCTTTCCCTGGAATTGCAGTATAGTCCCCAGGGTGCCCCCTGGCCCTCTACCTAGCGGCCTCTGACCCCCACAAGCTACCCAGGGGTCCCTCTCTCTTCCTGGACTTGCAGGTTAGGCCCCAGGGTGCCGCCTTGCCCTCCAACTAGGGGCCTCTGACCCCAGCAAGCTACCCAGGGGTCTCCCTCTCTCCCTACACTTGCAGTATACGCCCCAGGGTGCCCCCTTGCCGTCCACATAGGGGCCTCTGACCCCAGCAAGCTACCCAGGGGTCCCCCTTTTTCTCTTGACTTGCAGTTTAGTCCCCAGGGTGCCCCCTTGCCCTCCACCTAGGGGCCTCTGACTCCAACAAGCTACCCAGGGGTCCGCCTCTCTTCCTGGATTTGCAGTATAGGCCCCAGGGTGCCCCCTGGCCCTCCACCTAGGGGCCTCTGACTCCAACAAGCTACCCAGGGGTCCGCCTCTCTCCCTGGACTTGAAGTGTAGGCCCCAGGCTGCCCCCTGGCCCTCCACCTTGGGGCCTCTGACCCCAGCAAGCTACCCAGGGGTCACCCTCTCTCCCTTGACTTTCAGTATACACCCCAGGGTGCCCCCTTGCCCTCCACGTAGGGGCCTCTGACCCCAGCAAGCTACTCAGGGGTCTGTTTCTCTTCCTGGACTTGCAGTATATGCCCCAGGGTGCCCCTTGGCCCTCCACCATGGGGCCTCTGACCCCAGCAAGCTACCCAGGAGTCCACCTCTCTTCCTGGATTTGCAGTATAGGCCCCAGGGTGCCCCCTGGTCCTCCACCTAGGGGCCTCTGACCCCAGCAGGCTACCCAGGGGTCCTCTTCTTTCCCTGGACTTGCAGTTTAGGCCCCAGGGTGCTCCTTGGCCCTCCACCTAGGGGCCTCTGACCCCAGCAAGCTACCCAGGGGTCTCCCTCTCTCCCTACACTTGCAGTATAGGCTCCAGGGTGCCCCCTTGCCTTCCACGTAGGGGCCTCTGACCCCAGCAAGCTACCCAGGAGTCCCTCTCTCTTCCTGGACTTGCAGGTTAGGCCCCAGGGTGCCCCCTTGCCCTCCATCTAGGGGCCTCTGACCCAAGCAAGCTACCCAGGGGTCTCCCTCTCTCCCTACACTTGCAGTATAGGCCCCAGATTGCCCCCTTGCCGTCCACATAGGGGCCTCTGACCCCAGCAAGCTACCCAGGGGTCCCCCTCTTTCCCTCTACTTGCAGTATAGTCCCCAGGGTGCCCCCTTGCCCTCCACCTAGGGGCCTCTGACCCAAGCAAGCTACCCAGGGGTCCACCTCCCTCCCTGGATTTGAAGTATAGGCCCCAGGGTGCCCCCTGGCCCTTCAACTAGGGTCCTCTGACCCCAGCAAGCTACCAATGGGTCCATCTCTCTCCTTGGACTTTCAGTTTAGGCTCCAGGGTGCCCCCAGGCCCTCCACTTAGGGGCCTCTGACCCCAGCAAGCTACCCAGGGGTCCACCTCTGTGCCTGCACTTGCAATATAGGCCCCAGGGTGCCCCTTGGCCCTCCACCTAGGGGTCTCTAACCCCAGCAAGCTACCCAGGGGTCTCTCTCTCTCCCTACACTTGCAGTATAGGCCCCAGGGTGCCCCATTGCCGTCTACATAGGGGCCTCTGACCCCAGCAAGCTACCCGGGGGTCCCTCTCTCTTCCTGGAATTGCAGTATATGCTCCAGGGTGCCCCTTGGCCCTCCACGTAGGGGCCTCTGACCCCAGCAAGCTACCCAGGGGTCCACCTCTCTACCTGGACTTGCAGTATAGGCCCCAGGGTGCCCAGAGGCCCTCCACCTAGGGGCCTCTGACCCCAGCAAGCTACCCAGGGGTCCACCTCTCTACCTGGACTTGCAGTATAGGCCCCAGGGTTCCCAGTGGCTCTCCACCAAGGGGCCTCTGACCCCAGCTAGCCACCCAGGGGTCCACCTCTCTCCCTGGACTTGCAGTATAGGCCCGAGGGTGCCCCCTTGCTGTCCACTTAGGGGCCTCTGACCCCAGCAAGCTACCCAGGGGTCACCCTCTCTCCCTTGCCGTGTACGTAGGGGCATCTGACCCCAGCAAGCTACCCAGGGGTCCACCTCTCTCCCTGGACTTGCAGGTTAGGCCCCAGGGTGCCCCCTTGACCTCCAACTAGGGGCCTCTGACCGCAGCAAGCTACCCAGGGGTCCACATCTCTCCCTGGACTTGCAGTATAGGCCCCAGGGTGCCCCCTTGCCCTCCACCTACGGGCCTCTGACCCCAGCAAACTACCCAGGGGTCCCTCTCTCTTCCTGGACTTGCAGGTTAGGCCCCAGGGTGCCCCCTTGCCCTCCACCTAGGGTCCTCTGACCCCAGCAAGCTACCCAGGGGTCCCCCTCTTTCCCTGGAATTGCAGTATAGTCCCCAGGGTGCCCCCTGGCCCTCCACCTAGCGGCCTCTGACCCCCACAAGCTACCCAGGGGTCCCTCTCTCTTCCTGGACTTGCAGGTTAGGCCCCAGGGTGCCGCCTTGCCCTCCAACTAGGGGCCTCTGACCCCAGCAAGCTACCCAGGGGTCTCCCTCTCTCCCTACACTTGCAGTATAGGCCCCAGGGTGCCCCCTTGCCGTCCACATAGGGGCCTCTGACCCCAGCAAGCTACCCAGGGGTCCCCCTTTTTCTCTTGACTTGCAGTTTAGTCCCCAGGGTGCCCCCTTGCCCTCCACCTGGGGGCCTCTGACCCCAGCAAGCTACCCAGGGGTCCACCTCTCTTCCTGGATTTGCAGTATAGGCCCCAGGGTGCCCCCTGGCCCTCCACCTAGGGGCCTCTGACTCCAACAAGCTACCCAGGGGTCCGCCTCTCTCCCTGGACTTGCAGTGTAGGCCCCAGGCTGCCCCCTGGCCCTCCACCTTGGGGCCTCTGACCCCAGCAAGCTACCCAGGGGTCACCCTCTCTCCCTTGACTTTCAGTATACACCCCAGGGTGCCCCCTTGCCCTCCACGTAGGGGCCTCTGACCCCAGCAAGCTACTCAGGGGTCTGTTTCTCTTCCTGGACTTGCAGTATATGCCCCAGGGTGCCCCTTGGCCCTCCACCATGGGGCCTCTGACCCCAGCAAGCTACCCAGGAGTCCACCTCTCTTCCTGGATTTGCAGTATAGGCCCCAGGGTGCCCCCTGGTCCTCCACCTAGGGGCCTCTGACCCCAGCAGGCTACCCAGGGGTCCTCTTCTTTCCCTGGACTTGCAGTTTAGGCCCCAGGGTGCTCCTTGGCCCTCCACCTAGGGGCCTCTGACCCCAGCAAGCTACCCAGGGGTCTCCCTCTCTCCCTACACTTGCAGTATAGGCCCCAGGGTGCCCCCTTGCCTTCCACGTAGGGGCCTCTGACCCCAGCAAGCTACCCAGGGGTCCACATCTCTCCCTGGACTTGCAGTATAGGCCCCAGGGTGCCCCCTGGCCCTCCACCTAGGGGCCTCTGACCCCAGCAAGCTACCCAGGAGTCCCTCTCTCTTCCTGGACTTGCAGGTTAGGCCCCAGGGTGCCCCCTTGCCCTCCAACTAGGGGCCTCTGACCCCAGCAAGCTACCCAGGGGTCTCCCTCTCTCCCTACACTTGCAGTATAGGCCCCAGATTGCCCCCTTGCCGTCCACATAGGGGCCTCTGACCCCAGCAAGCTACCCAGGGGTCCCCCTCTTTCCCTCTACTTGCAGTATAGTCCCCAGGGTGCCCCCTTGCCCTCCACCTAGGGGCCTCTGACCCAAGCAAGCTACCCAGGGGTCCACCTCCCTCCCTGGATTTGAAGTATAGGCCCCAGGGTGCCCCCTGGCCCTTCAACTAGGGTCCTCTGACCCCAGCAAGCTACCAATGGGTCCATCTCTCTCCTTGGACTTTCAGTTTAGGCTCCAGGGTGCCCCCAGGCCCTCCACTTAGGGGCCTCTGACCCCAGCAAGCTACCCAGGGGTCCACCTCTGTGCCTGCACTTGCAATATAGGCCCCAGGGTGCCCCTTGGCCCTCCACCTAGGGGCCTCTAACCCCAGCAAGCTACCCAGGGGTCTCTCTCTCTCCCTACACTTGCAGTATAGGCCCCAGGGTGCCCCATTGCCGTCTACATAGGGGCCTCTGACCCCAGCAAGCTACCCGGGGGTCCCTCTCTCTTCCTGGAATTGCAGTATATGCTCCAGGGTGCCCCTTGGCCCTCCACGTAGGGGCCTCTGACCCCAGCAAGCTACCCAGGGGTCCACCTCTCTACCTGGACTTGCAGTATAGGCCCCAGGGTGCCCAGAGGCCCTCCACCTAGGGGCCTCTGATCCCAGCAAGCTACCCAGGGGTCCACCTCTCTACCTGGACTTGCAGTATAGGCCCCAGGGTTCCCAGTGGCTCTCCACCAAGGGGCCTCTGACCCCAGCTAGCCACCCAGGGGTCCACCTCTCTCCCTGGACTTGCAGTATAGGCCCGAGGGTGCCCCCTTGCTGTCCACTTAGGGGCCTCTGACCCCAGCAAGCTACCCAGGGGTCACCCTCTCTCCCTTGCTGTGTACGTAGGGGCATCTGACCCCAGCAAGCTACCCAGGGGTCCACCTCTCTCCCTGGACTTGCAGGTTAGGCCCCAGGGTGCCCCCTTGACCTCCAACTAGGGGCCTCTGACCGCAGCAAGCTACCCAGGGGTCCACCTCTCTCCCTGGACTTGCAGTATAGTTCTCAGGGTGCCTCCTGGCCCTCCACCAAGGGCCACTGACCCCAGCAAGCTACCCAGGGGTCCACCTCTCTATCTCTACTTGCAGTATAGGCCCCAGGGTGTCCCTGACCCTCCACCTAGGGGCCTCTGACCCCAGCAAGCTACCCAGGTGTCCACCTCTCACCCTGGACTTGCAGTATATGCCCCAGGGTGCCCCTTTGCCCTCCACCTATGGACCTCTGACCGCAGCAAGCTACCCAGAGGTCCATCTCTCTCCCTGGACTTGCAGTATAGGCCTCAGGGTACCTCCTGGCCCTCCACCTGTGGGCCACTGACCCCAGCAAGCTACCCTGGGGTCCACCTCTCTCCCTTGACTTACAGTGTAGGCCCCAGGGTGCCCCCTTGCCCTCCACCTATGGGCATCTGACCCCAGCAAGCTACCCAGGGGTCCACATCTCTCCCTGGACTTGCAGTATAGGCCCCAGGGTGCCCCCTTCCCCTCCACCTAGGGGCCCCTAACCCCAGCAAGCTACCCAGGGGTCCAGATCTCTCCCTGGACTTGCAGTATAGGCCCCAGGGTGCCCCCTTGCCCTCCACGTAGGGGCATCTGACCCCAGCAAGCTACCCAGGGGTAAACCTCTCTCCCTCTACTTGCAGTATAGGCCCCAGGGTGCTCCCTGGCCTTCCACCTAGGGGCCTCTGACCCCAGCAAGCTACCCAGGGGTCCACCTCTCTCCCTGGACTTGCAGTATAGGCCCCAGGGTGCCCCCTGGCCCTCCACCTAGGGGCCTCTGACCCCAGCAAGCTACCCAGTGGTCCCTCTCTCTTCTTGAACTTGAAGGTTACGCCCCAGGGTGCCCCCTTGCCCTCCACCTAGAGGCCTCTGACCCCAGCAAGCTACCCAGGGGTCAACCTCTTTTCCTGGATTTGCAGTTTAGGCCCCTGGGTGCCCCCTTGCCCTCCAGGTAAGGCCCTCTGACCCCAGCAAGCTACCCAGGGGTCCACCTCTGTGCCTGGACTTGCAGTATAGGACCCAGGGTGCTCTCTTGCCCTCTACCTAGGGGCCTCTGACCCCAGTAAGCTACCCTGGGGTCCACCTCTCCCCCTGGACTTGCAATATAGGCCCCAGGGTGCCCCCTGGATCTCCACCTAGGGGCCTCTGACCCCAGCAAGCCACCCAGGGGTTTCCCTCTCTTCCTAAACTTGATGTATAGGCCCCAGGGTGCCCTCTTGCCCTCCATGTAGGGGCCTCTGACCCCAGCAAGCTACCCAGGGGACAACCTCTCTCCCTGGACTTGCAGGTTAGGCCCCAGAGTGCCCCCTTGCCCTCTTTCTAGCAGCCTCTGTCCACAGCAAGCTACCCAGTGGTCCGCCTCTCTCCCTGGACTTGCAGTATACGCCCCAGGGTGCCCCCTTAACCTCCACGTAGGGGCCTCTGACCCCAGCAAGCTACCCAGGGGTATCTCTCTCTTTCTGGACTTGCAGTATTTGCCCCAGGGTGCCCCTTGGCCCTCCACCTTGGGGCCTCTGACCCCAGCAAGCTACCCAGGAGTCCACGTCTCTTCCTGGATTTGCAGTATAGGCCCCAGGGTGCCCCCTGGCCCTCCACCTAGGGGCCTCTGACCCCAGCAGGCTACCCAGGGTTCCTCTTCTTTCCCTGGACTTGCAGTATAGGCCCCAGGGTGCCCCCTGGCCCTCCACCTAGGGGCCGTTGACTCCAGCAAACTACCCAGGGGTCCACTTCTCTCCTGGACTTGCAGTATAGGCCCCAGGGTGCTCCTTGGCCCTCCACCTAGGGGCCTCTTACCCCAGCAAGCTACCCAGTGATCTCCCTCTCTCCCTACACTTGCAGTATAGGCCCCAGGGTGCCCCCTTGCCTTCCACATAGGGGCTTCTGACCCCAGCAAGCTACCCTGGGGTCCACATCTCTCCCTGGACTTGCAGTATAGGCCCCAGGGTGCCCCCTTGCCCTCCACTTAAGGGCGTCTGACCCCAGCAAGCTACCCAGGGGTCACCCTTTCTCCCTGGACTTGCAGTATAGGCCCCGGGGTGCCCCCTTGCCCTCCACCTAGGGGCCTCTGACCACAACAAGCTACCCATGGGACCCTCTCTCTCCCTGGACTTGCAGTATAGGCCCCAGGGTGCCCCCTTGCCCTACACGTAGGGGCCTCTGACCCCAGCAAGCTACCCAGGGGTCCACCTCTCTCCCTCTACTTGCAGTATAGGCCCCAGGGTGCCCTCTGGCCTTCCACCTAGAGGCCTCTGACCCCAGCAAGCTAACCAGGGGTCCACCTCTCTCCCTGGACTTGCAGTATAGGCCCCAGGGTGCCCCCTTGCCCTCCACCTCTGGGCCTCTGACCCCAGCAAACTACCCAGGGGTCCACCTCTCTCCCTGGACTTGCAATATAGGCCCCAGGGTGCCCCCTGGCCCTCCACCTAGGGGCCTCTGACCCCAGCAAGCTACCCAGTGGTCCTTTTCTCTTCCTGGACTTGCAGGTTAGGCCCCAGGGTGCCCCCTTGCCCTCCACCTAGAGGCCTCTGACCCCAGCAAGCTACGCAGGTTTCAACCTCTCTTCCTGAATTTGCAGTATAGGCCCCAGGGTGCCCCCTGGCCCTCCACCTAGGGGCCTCTGACCCCAGCAAGCTACCCAGGGGTCACCCTCTTTCCCTGGACTTGCAGTATATGCCCCAGGGTGCCCCTTGGCCCTCCACCTTGGGGTGTCTGACCCCAGCAAGCTACCCAGGAGTCCACCTCTCTTGCTGGAATTGCAGTATAGGCCCCAGGGTGCCCCCTGGCCCTCCACCTAGGGGCCTCTGACCCCAGCAGGCTACCCAGGGGTCCTCTTCTTTCCCTGGACTTGCAGTATAGGCCCCAGGGTGCCCCCTGGCCCTCCATCTAGAGGCCTTTGACTCCAGCAAACTACCCAGGGGTCCACCTCTCTCCCTGGACTTGCAGTATAGGCCTCAGGGTGCCTCCTGGCCCTCCACCTAGGTGCCACTGACCCCAGCAAGCTACCCAGGGGTCCACCTGTCTCCCTCCACCTTGGGGCCACTGACCCCAGCAAGCTACCCAGGGGTCCACCTCTCTCCCTCTACTATAGGCCCCAGGGTGCCCCCTGACCTTCCACCTAGGGGCCTCTGACCCCAGCAAGCTACCCAGGTGTCAACCTCTCTCCCTGGACTTGCAGTATACGCCCCAGGGTGCCCCCTTGCTCTCCACCTATGGGCCTCTGACCGCAGCAAGCTACCCAGGGGTCACCCTCTCTCCCTGGACTTGCAGTATACACCCCAGGGTGCCCCCTTGCCCTCCACGTAGGGGCCTCTTACCCTAGCAAGCTACTCAGGGGTCTGTCTCTCTTCCTGGACTTGCAGTATATGCCCCAGGATGCCCCTTGGCCCTCCACCTTGGGGCCTATGACCCCTGCAAGCTACATAGGAGTCCACCTCTCTTCCTGGATTTGCAGTTTAGGCCCCAGGGTGCTCCTTGGCCCTCCACCTAGGGTTCTCTGACCCCAGCAGAATACCCAGGGGTCCTCTTCTTTCCCTGGACTTGCAGTATAGGCCCCAGGGTGCTCCTTGGCCCTCCACCTAGGGGCCTCTGACCCCAGCAAGCTACCCAGGAGTCTCCCTCTCTCCCTACACTTGCAGTATAGGCCCCAGGGTGCCCCCTTGCTTTCCACGTAGGGGCCTCTGACCCCAGCAAGCTACCCAGGGGTCCACATCTCTCCCTGGACTTGCAGTATAGGCCCCAGGGTGCCCCCTTGCCCGCCACCTAGGGGCCTCTGACCCCAGCAAACTACCCTGGGGTCCACCTCTCTCCCTGGACTTGCAGTATAGGCCCCAGGGTGCCCCCTGGCCCTCCACCTAGGGGCCTCTGACCCCAGCAAGCTACCCAGGAGTCCCTCTCTCTTACTGGACTTGCAGGTTAGGCCCCAGGGTGCCCCCTTGCCCTCCAACTAGGGGCCTCTGACCCCAGCAAGCTACCCAGGGGTCTCCCTCTCTCCCTACACTTGCAGTAGAGGCCCCAGATTGCCCCCTTGCCGTCCACATAGGAGCCTCTGACCCCAGCAAGCTACCCAGGGGTCCCCCTCTTTCCCTCTACTTGCAGTATAGTCCCCAGGGTGCCCCCTTGCCCACCACTTAGGGGCCTCTGACCCAAGCAAGCTACCCAGGGGTCCACCTCTCTCCCTGGATTTGAAGTATAGGCCCCAGGGTGCCCCCTGGCCCTTTAACTAGGGTCCTCTGACCCCAGCAAGCAACCTATGGGTCCATCTCTCTCCTTGGACTTGCAGTTTAGGCTCCAGGGTGCCCCCTGGCCCTCCACTTAGGGGAATCTGACCCCAGCAAGCTACCCAAGGGTCCCCCTCTCTCCCTGAACTTGCAGTATAGGCCCCAGGGTGCCCCCTTGCCCTCCACGTAGGGCCCTCTGACCCCAGCAAGCTACCCAGGGGTCCACCTCTGTGCCTTGACTTGCAGTATAGGACCCAGGGTGCTCTCTTGCCCTCCACCTAGGGGCCTCTGACCCCAGTAAGCTACCCAGGGGTCACAATCTCTCCCTTGCCGTCTACGTAGGGGCATCTGACCCCAGCAAGCTACCCAGGGGTCCACCTCTCTCCCTGGACTTGCAGGTTAGGCCCCAGGGTGCCCCTTGGCCCTCAACCTAGGGGCCTCTGACCCCAGCAAGCTACCCAGGGGTCCACCTCTCTACCTGGACTTGCAGTATAGGCCCCAGGGTGCCCAGAGATCCTCCACCTAGGGGCCTCTGACCCCAGCAAGCTACCCAGGGGTCCACCTCTCTACCTGGACTTGCAGTATAGGCCCCAGGGTTCCCAGTGGCTCTCCACCAAGGGGCCTCTGACCCCAGCTAGCCACCCAGGGGTCCACCTCTCTTCCTGGACTCGCAGGTTAGGCCCCAGGGTTCCCCCTTGCCCTCCAACTAGGGGAATCTGACCCCAGCAAGCTACCCAAGGGTCCCCCTCTCTCCCTGAACTTGCAGTATAGGCCCCAGGGTGCCTCCTTGCCCTCCACGTAGGGCCCTATGACCCCAGCAAGCTACCCAGGGGTCCACCTCTGTGCCTGGACTTGCAGTATAGGACCCAGGGTGCTCTCTTGCCCTCCACCTAGGGGCCTCTGACCCCAGTAAGCTACCCAGGGGTCCACCTCTCCCCCTGCACTTGCAATTTAGGCCCCAGGGTGCCCCTTGGCCCTCCACCTAGGGGCCTTTGACCCCAGCAAGCTACCCAGGGGTCTCCATCTCTCCCTACACTTGCAGTATAGGCCCCAGGGTGCCCCCTTGCCATCTACATAAGGGCCTCTGACCCCAGCAAGCTAACCGGGGGTCCCTCTCTCTTCCTGGACTTGCAGTATATGCTCCAGGGTGCCCCTTGGCAATCTACCTAGGGGCCTCTGACCCCAGCAAGCTACCCAGGGGTCCACCTCTCTACCTGGACTTGCAGTATAGGCCCCAGGGTTCCCAGTGGCTCTCCACCAAGGGAACTCTGACCCCAGCTAGCCACCCAGGGGTCCACCTCTCTCCCTGGACTTGCAGTATAGGCCCCAGGGTGCCCAGAGATCCTCCACCTAGGGGCCGCTGACCCCAGCAAGCTACCCAGGGGTCCACCTCTCTACCTGGACTTGCAGTATAGGCCCCAGAATTCCCAGTGGCTCTCCACCAAGGGGCCTCTGACCCCAGCTAGCCACCCAGGGGTCCACCTCTCTTCCTGGACTTGCAGGTTATACCCCAGGGTTCCCCCTTGCCCTCCAACTAGGGGCCTCTGACCCCAGCAAGCTACCCAGGGGTCTCCCTTTCTCCCTACACTTGCAGTATAGGCCCCAGATTGCCCCCTTGCTGTCCACATAGGGGCCTCTGGCCGAAGCAAGCTTCTCAGGGGTCCCCCTCTTTCCCTCTACTTGCAGTATAGTCCCCAGGGTGCCCCCTTGCCCTCCACCTAGGGGCCTCTGACCCAAGCAAGCTACCCAGGGGTCCACCTCTCTCACTGGATTTGAAGTATAGGCCCCAGGGTGCCTCCTGGCCCTTCAACTAGGGTCCTCTGACCCCAGCAAGCTACCTATGGGTCCATCTCTCTCCTTGGACTTGCAGTTTAGGCTCCAGGGTGCCCCCTTGCCCTCCACTTAGGGGAATCTGACCCCAGCAAGCTACCCAAGGGTCCCCCTCTCTCCCTGAACTTGCAGTATAGGCCCCAGGGTGCCCCCTTGCCCTCCACGTAGGGCCCTCTGACCCCAGCAAGCTACCCAGGGGTCCACCTCTGTGCCTTGACTTGCAGTATAGGACCCAGGGTGCTCTCTTGCCCTCCACCTAGGGGCCTCTGACCCCAGTAAGCTACCCAGGGGTCACAATCTCTCCCTTGCCGTCTACGTAGGGGCATCTGACCCCAGCAAGCTACCCAGGAGTCCACCTCTCTCCCTGGACTTGCAGGTTAGGCCCCAGGGTGCCCCTTGGCCCTCAACCTAGGGGCCTCTGACCCCAGCAAGCTACCCAGGGGTCCACCTCTCTACCTGGACTTGCAGTATAGGCCCCAGGGTGCCCAGAGATCCTCCACCTAGGGGCCTCTGACCCCAGCAAGCTACCCAGGGGTCCACCTCTCTACCTGGACTTGCAGTATAGGCCCCAGGGTTCCCAGTGGCTCTCCACCAAGGGGCCTCTGACCCCAGCTAGCCACCCAGGGGTCCACCTCTCTTCCTGGACTCGCAGGTTAGGCCCCAGGGTTCCCCCTTGCCCTCCAACTAGGGGAATCTGACCCCAGCAAGCTACCCAAGGGTCCCCCTCTCTCCCTGAACTTGCAGTATAGGCCCCAGGGTGCCTCCTTGCCCTCCACGTAGGGCCCTATGACCCCAGCAAGCTACCCAGGGGTCCACCTCTGTGCCTGGACTTGCAGTATAGGACCCAGGGTGCTCTCTTGCCCTCCACCTAGGGTCCTCTGACCCCAGTAAGCTACCCAGGGGTCCACCTCTCCCCCTACACTTGCAATTTAGGCCCCAGGGTGCCCCTTGGCCCTCCACCTAGGGGCCTTTAACCCCAGCAAGCTACCCAGGGGTCTCCATCTCTCCCTACACTTGCAGTATAGGCCCCAGGGTGCCCCCTTGCCATCTACATAAGGGCCTCTGACCCCAGCAAGCTAACCGGGGGTCCCTCTCTCTTCCTGGACTTGCAGTATATGCTCCAGGGTGCCCCTTGGCAATCTACCTAGGGGCCTCTGACCCCAGCAAGCTACCCAGGGGTCCACCTCTCTACCTGGACTTGCAGTATAGGCCCCAGGGTTCCCAGTGGCTCTCCACCAAGGGAACTCTGACCCCAGCTAGCCACCCAGGGGTCCACCTCTCTCCCTGGACTTGCAGTATAGGCCCCAGGGTGCCCAGAGATCCTCCACCTAGGGGCCTCTGACCCCAGCAAGCTACCCAGGGGTCCACCTCTCTACCTGGACTTGCAGTATAGGCCCCAGGATTCCCAGTGGCTCTCCACCAAGGGGCCTCTGACCCCAGCTAGCCACCCAGGGGTCCACCTCTCTTCCTGGACTTGCAGGTTATACCCCAGGGTTCCCCCTTGCCCTCCAACTAGGGGCCTCTGACCCCAGCAAGCTACCCAGGGGTCTCCCTTTCTCCCTACACTTGCAGTATAGGCCCCAGATTGCCCCCTTGCCGTCCACATAGGGGCCTCTGGCCGAAGCAAGCTTCTCAGGGGTCCCCCTCTTTCCCTCTACTTGCAGTATAGTCCCCAGGGTGCCCCCTTGCCCTGCACCTAGGGGCCTCTGACCCAAGCAAGCTACCCAGGGGTCCACCTCTCTCACTGGATTTGAAGTTTAGGCCCCAGGGTGCCCCCTGGCCCTTCAACTAGGGTCCTCTGACCCCAGCAAGCTACCTATGGGTCCATCTCTCTCCTTGGACTTGCAGTTTAGGCTCCAGGGTGCCCCCTTGCCCTCCACTTAGGGGAATCTGACCCCAGCAAGCTACCCAAGGGTCCCCCTCTCTCCCTGAACTTGCAGTATAGGCCCCAGGGTGCCTCCTTGCCCTCCTTGTAGGGCCCTCTGACCCCAGCAAGCTACCCAGGGGTCCACCTCTGTGCCTGGACTTGCAGTATAGGACCCAGGGTGCTCTCTTGCCCTCCACCTAGGGGCCTCTGACCCCAGTAAGCTACCCAGGGGTCCACCTCTCCCCCTGCACTTGCAATTTAGGCCCCAGGGTGCCCCTTGGCCCTCCACCTAGGGGCCTCTAACCCCAGCAAGCTACCCAGGGGTCTCCATCTCTCCCTACACTTGCAGTATAGGCCCCAGGGTGCCCCCTTGTCATCTACATAAGGGCCTCTGACCCCAGCAAGCTACCCGGGGGTCCCTCTCTCTTCCTGGACTTGCAGTATATGCTCCAGGTGCCCCTTGGCAATCTACCTAGGGGCCTCTGACCCCAGCAAGCTACCCAGGGGTCCACCTCTCTACCTGGACTCGCAGTATAGGCCCCAGGGTTCCCAGTGGCTCTCCACCAAGGGAACTCTGACCCCAGCTAGCCACCCAGGGGTCCACCTCTCTCCCTGGACTTGCAGTATAGGCCCGAGGGTGCCCCCTTGCTGTCCACTTAGGGGCCTCTGACCCCAGCAAGCTACCCAGGGGTCACCCTCTCTCCCTTGCCCTCTACGTAGGGGCATCTGACCCCAGCAAGCTACCCAGGGGTCCACCTCTCTCCCTGGACTTGCAGTATAGGCCTCAGGGTGCCTCCTGGCCCTCCACCTAGGTACCACTGACCCCAGCAAGCTACCCAGGGGTCCACCTGTCTCCCTCCTCCTTGGGGCCTCTGACCCCAGCAAGCTACCCAGGGGTCTACCTCTCTCCCTCTACTATAGGCCCCAGGGTGCCCCCTGACCTTCCACCTAGGGGCCTCTGACCCCAGCAAGCTACCCAGGTGTCAACCTCTCTCCCTGGACTTGCAGTATACGCCCCAGGGTGCCCCCTTGCCCTCCACCTATGGGCCTCTGACCGCAGCAAGCTACCCAGGGGTCCACCTTTCTCCCTGGACTTGCAGTATAGGCCACAGGGTGCCCCCTTGCCCTCCACCTAGGGGCCTCTGACCCCAGAAGCTACCCAGGGCTCCACTTCTCTCCCTGGACTTGCAGTAGAGGCCCCAGGGTGCCCCCTTGCCCTCCACCCAGGGGCTACTAACCCCAGCAAGCTACCCAGGGCTCCACCTCTCCCCCTGGACTATTAGTAGAGGCCCTAGGCTGCCCTCTGGCCCTCAACCTAGGGGCCTCTGACACCAGCAAGCTACCCAGGGCTTCACCTCTCTCCCTGGACTTGCAGTAGAGGCCCCAGGGTGCCCATTGGCCCTCCACCTAGGGGCCTCTGACCCCAGCAAGCTACCTAGGGGTCCACCTCTCTCCCTGGACTTGCAGTAGAGGCCCCAGGGTGCCCCTTGGCCCTCCACCTTTGGGCCTCTGACCCCAGCAAGCTACCCAGGGGTCCACATCTCTCCCTGGACTTGCAGTAGACGCCCCTGGGTGCCCCCTGGCCATCCACCTAGGGGCTCTGACCCCAGCAAGCTACCCAGGGGTCAACATCTCTCCCTGGACTTATAGTAGAGGCCCTACGGTGCCCCCTGGCCCTCCCCCTAGGGGCCTCTGACACCAGCAAGCTTCCCAGTGATTCACCTCTCTCAATGGACTTGCAGTAGAGGCCCCAGGTTGACCCTTGGCCCTCCACCTTGGGGCCTCTGACCCCAGCAAGCTACCCAGGGCTCCAACTCTCTCCCTGGACTTGCAGTATAGGCCTCAGGGTGCCCCCTTGTCCTCCACCAAGGGGCCCCTGACCCAAGCAAGCTGCCCAGGGGTCCACCTCTCTCCCTGGACTTGCAATAGAGGCCCCAGGGTGCCCCTTGGCCCTCCACCTAGGGGCCTCTGACCCCAGAAAGCTACCCAGGGGTCCACCTCTCTCCCTAGACTTGCAGACTAGGCCCTAGTCTGCCCTCTGGCCCTCCACCTAGGGGCCTCTGACCCCAGCAAGCTACCCAGGGCTCCACCTCTCTCCCTGGACTTGCAGTAGAGGCCCCAGGGTGCCCCCTGGCCCTCCACCTAGGGGCATCTGACCCCAGCAAACTACCCAGGGGTCCACCTCTCTCCCTGGACTTGCAGTATAGGCCCCAGGGTGCCCCCTGGCCCTCCAACTAGGGGCCTCTGACCCCAGCAAACTACCCAGGGGTCCACCTCTCTTCCTGGACTTGCAGTAGAGTCCCCAGGGTGCCCCATGGCCCACCACCTAGGGCCCTCTGACCCCAGCAAGCTACCTAGGGCTCCACTTCTCTCCCTGGACTTGCAGTAGAGGCCCCAGGGTGCCCCCTTGCCCTCCACCCAGGGGCTACTGACCCCAGCAAGCTACCCAGGGCTGCACCTCTCTCCCTGGACTTGCAGTAGAGGCCCCAGGGTACCCCGTAGCCCTCCACCTATGGGCTTCTGACCCCAGCAAGCTACTCAGGGGTCCACATCTCTCCCTGGACTTGCAGTAGAAGCCCCAGGGTACCCCGTGGCCCTCCACCCAGGGGCTACTGACCCCAGCA
The DNA here is from genome assembly GCF_052040795.2 of Danio rerio. Lineage (NCBI taxonomy): Eukaryota > Metazoa > Chordata > Actinopteri > Cypriniformes > Danionidae > Danio > Danio rerio. The sequence continues at coordinate 20,044,710 of NC_141030.1, forward strand.
AGCTACGCAGGGCTCCACTTCTCTCCCTGGACTTGTAGTAGAGGCCCTGGGCTGCCCTCTGGCCCTCCACCTAGGGGCCTCTGACCCCAGCAAGCTACCCAAGGCTCCACCTCTCTCCCTGGACTTGCAGTAGAGGCCCCAGGGTGCCCCATGGCCCTCCACCTAGGGCACTCTGACCCCAGCAAGCTACCCAGGGGTCCACCTCTCTCCCTGGACTTATAGGCGAGGCCCCAGGGTATCCCCTGGCCCTCCACCTAGGGGCCTCTGACCCCAGCAAACTACCCAGGGGTCCACCTCTCTTCCTGGACTTGCAGTAGAGTCCCCAGGGTGCCCCATGGCCCTCCACCCAGGGCCCTCTGACCCCAGCAAGCCATCCAGGGCTCCAACTCTCTCCCTGGACTTGCAGTATAGGCCCCAGGGTGCCCCCTGGTCCTCCACCTAGGGGCCTCTGACCCTAGCAAACTACACAGGGGTCCACTTCTTACCCTGGACTTGCTGTAGAGGCCCCAGGGTGCCCCGTGGCCCTCCACCTAGGGGCCTCTGACCCCAGCAAGCTACCCTGGGGTCCACCTCTCTTCTGGACTTGCATTAGAGGCACCAGGGTGCCCCTTGACCCTCCACCTAGGGGCCTCTGACCCCAGCAAGCTACAGAGGGGTCCACCTCTCTCCCTGGACTTGCAGTAGAGGCCCCAGGGTGACCCTTGGCCCTCCACCTAGGGGCCTCTGACCCCAGCAAGCCACCCAGGGTCCTACCTATCTCCCTGGACTTGCAGTAGACTCCCCAGGGTGCCCCATGGCCCTCCACCTAGAGCCCTCTGACCCCAGCAAGCTACCCAGGGCTCCACCTCTCTCCCTGGACTTGCAATAGAGGCCCCAGGGTGCCCCTTGGCCCTCCACCTAGGGGCCTCTGACCCCAGAAATTTACCCAGGGGTCCACCTCTCTCCCTAGACTTGCAGACTAGGCCCCAGGGTGACCCTTGGCCCTCCACATAGGGGCCTCTGACCCCAGCAAGCTGCCCAGGGGCCTGCCTATTTCCCTGGACTTGCAGTAGAGGCCCCAGGGTGCCCCATGGCCCTCCACCTAGGGCCCTCTGACCCCAGCAAGCTATCCAGGGGTCCACATCTCTCCCTGGACTTGCAACAGATTCCCCAGGGTGCCCCGTGACCCTCCACCTAGGGGCCTCTGACCCCAGCAAGCTACCCAGGGGTCCACATCTCTCCCTGGACTTGCAGTAGACACCCCTGGGTGCCCCTGCCCCTCCACCTAGGGGCCTTGACCCCAGCAAGCTACCCAGGGGTCCACCTCTTTCCATGGACTTATAGTAGAGGCCCTAGGGTGCCCCCTGGCCCTCCACCTAGGGGCCTCTGAGTCCAGCAAGCTACCCAGGGGTCCAGCTCTCTCCCTGGACTTGCAATAGAGGCCCCAGGGTGCCCCCTTGCCCTCCACCCAAGGGCTACTGACCCCAGCAAGCTACCCTGGGCTCTACCTCTCTCCCTGGACTTGTAGTAGAGGCCCTAGGCTGCCCTCTGGTCCTCCACCTAGGGGCCTCTGAGTCCAGCAAGCTACCCAGGGGTCCACATCTCTCCCTGGACTTGCAGTAGAGGCCCCAGTGTACCCCGTGGCCCTCCACCTAGGGGCCTCTGAACCCAGCAAGCTACCCAGGGGTCCAGCTCTCTCCCTGGACATGCAATAGAGGCCCCAGGGTGCCCCCTTGCCCTCCACCCAAGGGCTACTGACCCCAGCAAGCTACCCTGGGCTCCACCTCTCTCCCTGGACTTGTAGTAAAAAACCTAGGCTGCCCTCTGGCCCTCCACCTACGGGGCCTTTGACCCCAGCAAGCTACCCAGGGCTCCACCTCTCTCCTTGGACTTGCAGTAGAGGCCCCAGGGTGCCCATTGGCCCTCCACCTAGGGGCCTCTGACCCCAGCAAGCTACCCAGGGGTCTATCTCTCTAGCTGGACTTGCAGTATAGGCCCCAGGGTGCCCCCTGGCCCTCCAACTAGGGGCCTCTGAACCCAGCAAGCTACCCAGGGGTCCACCTCTCTCCTTGGACTTGCAGTATAGGCCCCAGGGTGCCCCCTGGCCCTCCACCTAGGGGCATCTGACCCCAGCAAGCTACCCAGGGGTCCACCTCTCTCCCTGGACTTGCAGTATAGGACCCAGGGTGCCCCCTGGCCCTCCACCTAGGGGCATCTGACACCAGCAAGCTACCCAAGGGTCCACCTATCTCCCTGGACTTGCAGTATAGGCCCCAGGGTGCCCTCTGGCCCTCCACCTAGGGGCCTCTGACCCTAGCAAACTACCCAGGGGTCCACCTCTCTCCCTGGACTTGCTGTAGAGGCCCCAGGGTGACCCTTGGCCCTCCACCTAGGGGCTTCTGACCCCAGCAAGCTGCCCAGGGGCCTGCCTATCTCCCTGGACTTGCAGTAGAGTCCCCAGGGTGCCCCATGGCCCTCCACGTAGGGCCCTCTGACCCCAGCAAGCTACCCAGGGGTCCACCTCTCTCCCTGGACTTGCAGTATAGGCCACAGGGTGCCCCCTTGCCCTCCACCTAGGGGCCTCTGACCCCAGAAGCTACCCAGGGCTCCACTTCTCTCCCTGGACTTGCAGTAGAGGCCCCAGGGTGCCCCCTTGCCCTCCACCCAGGGGCTTTTAACCGCAGCAAGCTACCCAGGGCTCCACCTCTCTCCCTGGACTTGCAGTATAGGCCCCAGGGTGCCCCCTGGCCCTCCACCTAGGGGCATCTGACCCCAGCAAGCTACCCAGGGGTCCACCTCTCTCCCTGGACTTGCAGTATAGGACCCAGGGAGCCCCCTGGCCCTCCACCTAGGGGCATCTGACCCCAGCAAGCTACCTAGGGGTCCACCTCTCTCCCTGGACTTGCAGTATAGGACCCAGGGTGCCCTCTGGCCCTCCACCTAGGGGCCTCTGACCCTAGCAAACTACCCAGGGGTCCACCTCTCTCCCTGGACTTGCTGTAGAGGCCCCAGGGTGACCCTAGGCCCTCCACCTAGGGGCTTATGACCCCAGCAAGCTACCCAGGGGTCCACCTCTCTCCCTAGACTTGCAGACTAGGCCCTAGGCTGCCCTCTGGCCCTCCACCTAGGGGCCTCTGACCCCAGCAAGCTACCCAGGGCTCCACCTCTCTCCCTGGACTTGCAGTAGAGTCCCCAGGGAGCCCCATGGCCCTCCACCTAGGGCCCTCTGACCCCAGCAAGCTACCCAGGGCTAAAACTCTCTCCCTGGACTTGCAGTATAGGCCTCAGGGTGCCCCCTGGTCATCCACCTAGGGGCCCCCAACCCAAGCAAGCTATCCAGGGGTCCACATCTCTCCCTGGACGTGCAGTAGACAACCCTGGGTGCCCCCTGGCCCTCCACCTTGGGGCCTTTGACCCCAGCAGTCTACCCAGGGGTCCACCTCTCTCCATGGACTTAAAGTAGAGGCCCCAGGGTGCCCCCTGGCCCTCCACCTAGGGGCCTCTGATTCCAGCAAGCTACCCAGGGGTCCACATCTCTCCCTGGACTTGCAGTAGAGGCCCCAGGGTACCCAGTGGCCCTCCACCTAGGGGCCTCTGAACCCAGCAAGCTACCCAGGGGTCCAGCTCTCTTTCTGGACTTGCAATAGAGGCCCCAGGGTGCCCCCTTGCCCTCCACCCAAGGGCTACTGACCCCAGCAAGCTACCCTGGGCTCCACCTCTCTCCCTGGACTTGTAGTAGAGGCCCTAGGCTGCCCTCTGGCCCTCCATCTAGGGGCCTTTGACCCCAGCAAGCTACCCAGGGCTCCACCTCTCTTCCTGGACTTGCAGTAGAGGCCCCAGGGTGCCTATTGGCCCTCCACCTAGGGGCCTCTGACCCCAGCAAGCTACCCAGGGGTCCACCTGTCTTCCTGGACTTGCAGTAGAGTCCCCAGGGTGCCCCATGGCCCTCCACCTAGGGCCCTCTTACCCCAGCAAGCTACCCAGGGCTCCAACTCTCTCCCTGGACTTGCAGTATAGGCCCCAGGGTGCCCCCTGGTCCTCCACCTAGGGGCCTCTGACACCAGCAAGCTACCCAGGGGTCCACCTCTCTCCCTGGACTTGCAGTAGAGGCCCCAGGGTGCCCCGTGGCCCTCCCCCTAGGGGCCTCTGACACCAGCAAGCTTCCCAGTGGTCCACCTCTCTCCCTAGACTTGCAGTAGAGGCCCCAGGGTGACCCTTGGCCCTCCACCTAGGGGCCTCTGACCCCAGCAAGCTACCCTGGGTCCTACCTATCTCCCTGGACTTGCAGTAGAGTCACCTGGGTGCCCCATGGCCCTCCACCTAGGGGCCTCTGACCCCAGCAAGCTACCCAGGGCTCCAACTCTCTCCCTGGACTTGCAGTATAGGCCTCAGGGTGCCCCCTTGTCCTCCACCTAGGGGCCCCTGACCCAAGCAAGCTGCCCAGGGGTCCACCTCTCTCCCTGGACTTGCAATAGAGGCCCCAGGGTGCCCCTTGGCCCTCCACCTAGGGGCCTCTGACCCCAGAAAGCTACCCAGGGGTCCACCTCTCTCCCTAGACTTGCAGACTAGGCCCTAGGCTGCCCTCTGGCCCTCCACCTAGGGGCCTCTGACCCCAGCAAGCTACCCAGGGCTCCACCTCTCTCCCTGGACTTGCAGTAGAGGCCCCAGGGTGCCCATTGGCCCTCCACCTAGGGGTCTCTGACCCCAGCAAGCTACCGAGGGGTCTACCTCTCTCCCTGGACTTGCAATAGAGGCCCCAGGGTGCCCCGTGACCCTCCACCTAGGGGCCTCTGACCCCAGCAAGCTACCCAGGGGTCCACCTCTCTCCCTGGACTTGCAGTATAGGCCCCAGGGTGCCCCCTGGCCCTCCAACTAGGGGCCTCTGACCCCAGCAAGCTACCCAGGGGTCCACCTCTCTCCCTAGACTTGCAGACTAGGCTCCAGGGTGACCCTTGGACCTCCAACTAGGGGCTTCTGACCCCAGCAAGCTGCCCAGGGGCCTGTCCATCTCCGTGGACTTGCTGTAGAGCCCCCAGGGTGCCCCATGGCTCTCCACCTAGGGCCCTCTGACCCCAGCAAGCTACCCAGGGGTCCACATCTCTCCCTGGACTTGCAGTATAGGCCACAGGGTGCCCCCTTGCCCTCCACCTGGGGGCCTCTGACCCCAGCAAGCTACCCAGGGCTCCACTTCTCTCCCTGGACTTGTAGTAGAGGCCCTGGGCTGCCCTCTTGCCCTCCACCTAGGGGCCTCTGACCCCAGCAAGCTACCCAAGGGTCCACCTATCTCCCTGGACTTGCAGTATAGGCCCCAGGGTGCCCTCTGGCCCTCCACCTAGGGGCATCTGACCCTAGCAAACTACCCAGGGGTCCACCTCTCTCCCTGGACTTGCTGTAGAGTCCCCAGGGTGACCCTTGGCCCTCCACTTCTCTCCCTGGACTTGCAGTAGAGGCCCCAGGGTGCCCCCTTGCCCTCCACCCAGGGGCTACTGACCCCAGCAAGCTACCCAGGGCTCCACCTCTCTACCTGGACTTGCAGTATATGCCCCAGGGTGCCCCCTGGCCCTCCACCTAGGGACATCTGACCCCAGCAAGCTACCCAGGGGTCCACCTCTCTCCCTGGACTTGCAGTATAGGAACCAGGGTGCCCCCTGGCCCTCCACCTAGGGGCATCTGACACCAGCAAGCTACCCAGGGGTCCACCTATCTCCCTGGACTTGCAGTATAGGCCCCAGGGTGCCCTCTGGCCTTCCACCTAGGGGCCTCTGACCCTAGCAAACTACCGAGGGGTCTACCTCTCTCACTGGACTTGCTGTAGAGGCCCCAGGGTGCCCCTTGCCCTCCACCTAGGGGCCTCTGATTCCAGCAAGCTACCCTGGAGTCCACCTCTCTCCCTGGACTTGCAGTAGAGGCCCCAGGGTGCCCCTTGGCCCTCCACCTCGGGGCCTCTGACCCCAGCAAGCTACCCAGGGCTTCACCTCTCTCCCTGGACTTGCAGTAGAGGCCCCAGGGTGCCCATTGGCCCTCCACCTAGGGGCGTCTGACCCCAGCAAGCTACCGAGGGGTTTACCTCTCTCCCTAGACTTGCAGTAGAGGCCCCAGGGTGACCCTTGGCCCTCCACCTAGGGGCCTCTGACCCCAGCAAGCTACCCAGGGTCCTACCTATCTCCCTGGACTTGCAGTAGAGTCCCCAGGGTGCCCCCTGTCCCTCCACCTAGGGCCCTCTGACCCCAGCAAGCTACCCAGGGCTAAAACTCTCTCCCTGGACTTGCAGTATAGGCCTCAGGGTGCCCCCTGGTCCTCCACCTAGGGGCCCCCGACCCAAGCAAGCTGCCCAGGGGTCCACCTCTCTCCCTGGACTTGCAATAGAGGCCCCAGGGTGCCCCCTTGCCCTCCACCCAAGGGCTACTGACCCCAGCAAGCTACCCTGGGCTCTACCTCTCTTCCTGGACTTGTAGTAGAGGCCCTAGGCTGCCCTTTGGTCCTCCACCTAGGGGCCTCTGACCCCAGCAAGCTAACCAGGGCTCCACCTCTCTCCCTGGACTTGCAGTAGAGGCCCCAGGGTGCCCATTGGCCCTCCACCTAGGGGTCTCTGACCCCAGCAAGCTACCCAAGGGTACGCCTCTGACCCCAGCAAGCTGCCCAGGGGCCTGCCTATCTCCATGGACTTGCAGTAGAGTCCCCAGGGTGCCCCATGGCCCTCCACGTAGGGCCCTCTGACCCCAGCAAGCTACCCAGGGGTCCACATCTCTCCCTGGACTTGCAGTAGACGCCCCTGGGTGCCCACTGGCCCTCCACCTAGGGGCCTTTGACCCCAGCAAGCTACCCAGGGGTCCACCTCTGTCCATGGACTTATAGTAGAGGCCCCAGGGTGCCCCCTGGCCCTCCACCTAGGGGCCTCTGAGTCCAGCAAGCTACCCAGGGGTCCACATCTCTCCCTGGACTTGCAGTAGAGGCCCCAGGGTACCCCGTGGCCCTCCACCTAGGTGCCTCTGAACCCAGCAAGCTACCCAGGGGTCCAGCTCTCTCCCTGGACTTGCAATAGAGGCCCCAGGGTGCCCCCTTGCCCTCCACCCAAGGGCTACTGACCCCAGCAAGCTACCCTGGGCTCCACCTCTCTCCCTGGACTTGTAGTAGAGGCCCTAGGCTGCCCTCTGGCCCTCCACCTAGGGGCCTTTGACCCCAGCAAGCTACCCAGGGCTCCACCTCTCTCCTTGGACTTGCAGTAGAGGCCCCAGGGTGCCCATTGGCCCTCCACCTAGGGGCCTCTGACCCCAGCAAGCTACCCAGGGGTCCACCTCTCTCCCTGGACTTATAGGCGAGGCCCCAGGGTGCCCCCTGGCCCTCCACCTAGGGGCTTCTGACCCCAGCAAACTACCCAGCGGTCCACCTCTCTACCTGGACTTGCAGTAGAGTCCCCAGGGTGCCCCATGGCCCTCCACCTAGGGCCCTCTGACCCCAGCAAGCTACCCAGGGCTCCAACTCTCTCCCTGTACTTGCAGTATAGGCCCCAGGGTGCCCCCTGGTCCTCCACCTAGGGGCCTCTGACCCTAACAAACTACACAGGGGTCCACCTCTCTCCCTGGACTTGCAGTAGAGGCCCCAGGGTGCCCCATGACCCTCCAACTAGGGACCTCTGACCCCAGCAAGCTACCCAGGGTCCTAACTATCTCCCTGGACTTGCAATAGGGGCCCCAGGGTGCCCCTTTGCCCTCCACCCAAGAGCTACTGACCCCAGCAAGCTACCCTGGGCTCCACCTCTCTCCCTGGGCTTGTAGTAGAGGCCCTGGGCTGCCCTCTGGCCCTCCACCTAGGGGCCTTTGACCCCAGCAAGCTACCCAGGGGTCCACCTCTCTCCCTGGACTTGAAGTAGAGGCCCCAGGGTGCCCATTGGCCTTCCATCTAGGGGTCTCTGACCCTAGCAAGCTACCGAGCGGTCCACCTCTCTCCTTGGACTTGCAGTATAGGCCCCAGGGTGCCCCTTGGCCCTCCACCTAGGGGCATCTGACCCCAGCAAGCTACCTAGGGGTCCACCTCTCTCCCTGGACTTGCAGTATAGGACCCGGGGTGCCCCCTGGCCCTCCACCTAGGGGCATCTGACACCAGCAAGCTACCCAAGGGTCCACCTCTCTCCTTGGACTTGCAGTATAGGCCCCAGGGAGCCCTCTGGCCCTCCACCTAGGGTCCTCTGACCCTAACAAACTACCCAGGGGTCCACCTCTCTCCCTGGACTTGCTGTAGAGGCCCCAGTGTGACCCTTGGCCCTCCACCTAAAGGCCTCTGACCCCAGCAAGCTGCCCAGGGGCCTGCCTATCTCCCTGGACTTGCAGTAGAGTCCCCAGGGTGCCCCATGGCCCTCCACATAGGGTCCTCTGACACCAGCAAGCTACCCTAGGGTCCACCTATCTCCCTGGACTTGCAGTATAGGCCACAGGGTGCCCCCTTGCCTTCCACCTAGGGGCCTCTGACCCCAGAAGCTACCCAGGGCTCCACTTCTCTCCCTGGACTTGCAGTAGAGGCCCCAGGGTACCCCGTGGCCCTCCACCTAGGGGCCTCTGAGTCCAGCAAGCTACCCAGGGGTCCACATCTCTCCCTGGACTTGCAGTAGACGCTGCTGGGTGCCCCCTGGCCCTCCATCTAGGGGCCTCTGACCCCAGCAAGCTACCCAGGGGTCCACCTCTCTCCCTGAACTTTTAGTAGAGGCCCCAGGGTGCCCCCTGGCCCTCCACCTAGGGGCCTCTGACCCCAGCAAGCTACCCAGGGGTCCACATCTCTCCTTGGACTTGCAGTGGAGGCTCCTGGGTGCCCCCTGGCCCTCCACCTAGGGTCCTCTGACCCCAGCAAGCTACCCGGGGGTCCAGCTCTCTCCCTGGACTTGCAATAGAGGCCCCAGGGTGCCCCCTTGCCCTCCACCCAGGGGCTACTGACCCCAGCAAGCTACCCAGGGCTCCACCTCTCTCCCTGGACTATTAGTAGAGGCCCTAGGCTGCCCTCTGGCCCTCAACCTAGGGGCCTCTGACACCAGCAAGCTACCCAGGGCTTCACCTCTCTCCCTGGACTTGCAGTAGAGGCCCCAGGGTGCTCATTGGCCCTCTACCTAGGGGCCTCTGACCCCAGCAAGCTACCTAGGGGTCCACCTCTCTCCCTGGACTTGCAGTAGAGGCCCCAGGGTGCTCCTTGGCCCTCCACCTTTGGGCCTCTGACCCCAGCAAGCTACCCAGGGGTCCACATCTCTCCCTGGACTTGCAGTAGACGCCCCTGGGTGCCCCCTGGCCCTCCACCTAGGGGCCTCTGACCCCAGCAAGCTACCCAGGGGTCAACATCTCTCCCTGGACTTATAGTAGAGGCCCTACGGTGCCCCCTGGCCCTCCCCCTAGGGGCCTCTGACACCAGCAAGCTTCCCAGTGATTCACCTCTCTCAATGGACTTGCAGTAGAGGCCCCAGGTTGACCCTTGGCCCTCCACCTTGGGGCCTCTGACCCCAGCAAGCTGCCCAGGGGCCTGCCTATCTCCCTGGACTTGCAGTAGAGTCCCCAGGGTGCCCCATGGCCCTCCACATAGGGGCCTCTGACCCCAGCAAGCTACCCAGGGCTCCAACTCTCTCCCTGGACTTGAAGTAGAGGCCCCAGGGAGCCCCCTTGCCCTCCACCCAGGGGCTACTGACCCCAGCAAGCTACCCAGGGCTCCACCTCTCTCCCTGAACTTGCAGTAGAGGCCCCAGGGTACCACGTGGCCCTCCACCTAGGGGCCTCTGACCCCAGCAAGCTACCCAGGGGCCTACCTTATTCCCTGGACTTGCAGTAGAGTCCCCAGGGAGCCCCCTTGCCCTCCACCCAGGGGTACTGACCCCAGCAAGCTACCCAGGGCTCCACCTCTCTCCCTAGACTTGCAGTAGAGGCCCCAGGGTGCCCCCTTTCCCTCCACCCAGGGGCTACTGACCCCAGCAAGCTACCCAGGGCTCCACCTCTCTCCCTGGACTCTCAGTAGAGGCCCCAGGGTACCCCGTGGCCCTCCACCTAGGGGCTTCTGAGTCCAGCAAGCTACCCAGGGGTCCACATCTCTCCCTGGACTTGCAGCAGAGGCCCCAGGGTACCCCGTGGCCCTCCACCTAGGGGCCTTTGAACCCAGCAAGCTTCCCAGGGGTCCAGCTCTCTCCCTGGACTTGTAGTAGAGGCCCTAGGCTGCCCTCTGGCCCTCCACCTAGGGGCCTCTGACCCCAGCAAGCTACGCAGGGCTCCAACTCTCTCCCTGGACTTGCAGTAGAGGCCCCAGGGAGCCCCCTTGCCCTCCACCCAGGGGTACTGACCCCAGCAAGCTACCCAGGGCTCCACCTCTCTCCCTAGACTTGCAGTAGAGGCCCCAGGGTGCCCCCTTTCCCTCCACCCAGGGGCTACTGACCCCAGCAAGCTACACAGGGCTCCACCTCTCTCCCTGGACTCTCAGTAGAGGCCCCAGGGTACCCCGTGGCCCTCCACCTAGGGGCCTCTGAGTCCAGCAAGCTACCCAGGGGTCCACATCTCTCCCTGGACTTGCAGTAGAGTCCCCAGGGTGCCCCATGGCCCTCCACCTAGGGGCCTCTGACCCCAGCAAGCTACCCAGGGCTCCAACTCTCTCCCTGGACTTGCAATAGAGGCCCCAGGGTGCTCCCTTGCCCTCCACCCAAGGGCATCTGACTCCAGCAAGCTACCCAGGGGTCCACTTCTCCCTGGACTTGCAGTATAGGACCCAGGGTGCCCCCTGGCCCTCCACCTAGGGGCATCTGACACCAGCAAGCTACCCAGGGGTCCACCTCTCTCCCTGGACTTGCAGTATAGGCCCCAGGGTGCCCTCTGGCCATCCACTTAGGGGCCTCTGACCCTAGCAAACTACCCAGGGGTCTACCTCTCTCCCTGGACTTGCTGTAGAGGCCCCAGGGTGCCCCTTGCCCTCCACCTAGGGGCCTCTGACTCCAGCAAGCTACCCAGGGCTCCACCTCTCTCCCTGGACTTGCAGTAGAGGCCCCAGAATGCCCCCTTGCCCTCCACCCAGGGGCTACTGACCCCAGCAAGCTACCCAGGGGTCCACATCTCTCCTTGGACTTGCAGTGGAGGCCCCAGGGTGCCCCCTGGCCCTCCACCTAGGGGCCTCTGACCCTAGCAAGCTACCCGGGGGTCCAGCTCTCTCCCTAGACTTGCAGTAGAGGCCACAGGGTGACCCTTGGCCCTCCACCTAGGGGCCTCTGACCCCAGCAAGCTACCCAGGGTCCTACCTATCTCCCTGTACTTGCAATAGAGTCCCCAGGGTGCCCCATGGCCCTCCACCTAGGGCCCTCTGACCCCAGCAAGCTACCCAGGGCTCCATCTCTCTCCCTGAACTTGCAGTAAAGGCCTCAGGGTGCCCCCTGGTCCTCCACCTAGGGGCCCCTGACCCAAGCAAGCTGCCCAGGGGTCCACCTCTCTCCCTGGACTTGCAATAGAGGCCCCAGGGTGACCCTTGGCCCTCCACCTAGGGGCCTCTGACCCAGAAAGCTACCCAGGGGTCCACCTCTGTCCCTAGACTTGCAGACTAGGCTCCAGGGTGACCCTTGGCCCTCCACCTAGGGGCTTCTGACCCCAGCAAGCTGCCCAGGGGCCTGTCTATCTCCCTGGACTTGCAGTAGAGCCCCCAGGGTGCCCCATGGCCCTCCACCTAGGGCCCTCTGACCCCAGCAAGCTACCCAGGGGTCCACATCTCTCCCTGGACTTGCAGTATAGACCACAGGGTGCCCCCTTGCCCTCCACCTAGGGGCCTCTGACCCCAGCAAGCTACCCAGGGCTCCACTTCTCTCCCTGGACTTGCAGTAGAGGCCCCAGGGTGCCCCCTTTCCCTCCACCCAGGGGCTACTGACCCCAGCAAGCTACCCAGGGCTCCACCTCTCTCCCTGGACTTGCAGTAGAGGCCCCAGGGTACCCCGTGGCCCTCCACCTAGGGGCCTCTGAGTCCAGCAAGCTACCCAGGGGTCCACATCTCTCCCTGGACTTGCAGTAGAGGCCCCAGGGTACCCCATGGCCCTCCACCTAGGGGCCTCTGAACCCAGCAAGCTACCCAGTGATTCACCTCTCTCACTGGACTTGCAGTAGAGGCCCCAGGTTGACTCTTGGCCCTCCACCTAGGGGCCTCTGACCCCAGCAAGCTGCCCAGGGGCCTGCCTATCTCCCTGGACTTGCAGTAGAGTCCCCAGGGTGCCCCATGGCCCTCCACCTAGGGGCCTCTGACCCCAGCAAGCTACCCAGGGCTCCACCTCTCTCCCTGGACTTGCAGTAGAGGCCCCAGAATGCCCCCTTGCCCTCCACCGAGGGGCAACTGATCCCTGCAAGCTACCCAGGGCTCCACCTCTCTCCCTGAACTTGCAGTAGAGGCCCCAGGGTACCCCGTGGCCCTCCACCTAGGGGCCTCTGACCCCAGCAAGCTACCCAGGGGCCTACCTTATTCCCTGGACTTGCAGTAGAGTCCCCAGGGTGCCCCATGGCCCTCCACCTAGGGCCCTCTGACCCCAGCAAGCTACCCAGTGCTCCAACTCTCTCCCTGGACTTGCAGTATAGGCCCCAGGGTGCCCCCTGGTCCTCCACTTAGGGGCCCCTGACCCAAGCAAGCTGCCCAGGGGTCCACCTCTCTCCCTGGACTTGCAATAGAGGCCTCAGGAAGCCCCTTGGCCCTCCCCCTAGGGGCCTCTGACACCAGCAAGCTACCCAGGGCTCCACATCTCTCCCTGGACTTGTAGTAGAGGCCCTAGGCTGTCCTCTGGCCCTCCACCTAGGGGCCTCTGACCCCAGCAAGCTACCCAGGGCTCCACCTCTCTCCCTGGACTTGCAGTAGAGGCCCCAGGGTGCCCATTTGCCCTCCACCTAGGGGTCTCTGACCCCAGCAAGCTACCGAGGGGTCCACCTCTCTCCCTGGACTTGCAATAGAGGCCCCAGGGTGCCCCAAGAACCTCCACCTAGGGGCCTCTGACCCCAGCAAGCTACCCAGGGGTCCACATCTCTCCCTTGTCTTGCAGTAGACGCCGCTGAGTGCCCCATGGCCCTCCACCTTTGGGCCTCTGACCCCAGCAAGCTACCCAGGGGTCCACCTCTCTCCCTGGACTTTTAGTAGAGGCCCCAGGGTGCCCCTGGCCCTCCACCTAGGGGCCTCTGTCCCCAGCAAACTACCATGGAGTCCACATCTCTTCCTGGACTTGCAGTGGAGGCCCCTGGGTGCCCCCTGGCCCTCCACCTAGGGGCCTCTGACCCTAGCAAGCTACCCGGGGGTCCAGCTCTCTTCCTGGACTTGCAATAGAGGCCCCAGGGTGTCCCCTTGCCCTCCACCCAGGCGCTACTGACCCCAGCAAGCTACTCAGGGCTCCACCTCTCTCCCTGGACTTGTAGTAGAGGCCCTAGGCTGCCCTCTGGCCCTCCACCCAGGGTCCTCTGACCCCAGCAAGCTACCCAGGGCTCCATCTCTCTCCCTGGACTTGCAGTAGAGGCCCCAGGGTGCCCCTTGGCCCTCCACCTAGGGTCCTCTGACCCCAGCAAGCTTCCCAGTGGTCCACCTCTCTCCCTAGACTTGCAGTAGAGGCCCCAGGGTGACCCTTGGCCCTCCACCTAGGGGCCTCTGACCCCAGCAAGCTACCCAGGGTCCTACCTATCTCCCTGTACTTGCAGTAGAGTCCCCAGAGTGCCCCATGGCCCTCCACCTAGGGCCCTCTGACCCCAGCAAGCTACCCAGGGCTCCAACTCTCTCCCTGGACTTGCAGTATAGGCCTCAGGGTGCCCCCTGGTCCTCCACCTAGGGGCCCCTGACCCAAACAAGCTGCCCAGGGGTCCACCTCTCTCCCTGGACTTGCAATAGAGGCCCCAGCGTGTCCCTTGGCCCTCCACCTAAGGGCCTCTGACCCCAGAAAGCTACCCAGGGGTCCACCTCTGTCCCTAGACTTGCAGACAAGGCCCCAGGGTGACCCTTGGCCCTCCACCTAGGGGCCTCTGACCCCAGCAAGCTGCCCAGGGGCCTGCCTATCTCCCTGGACTTGCAGTAGAGTCCCCAGGGTGCCCCATGGCCCTCCACCTAGGGCCCTCTGACCCCAGCAAGCTACCCAGGGGCCCACATCTCTCCCTGGACTTGCAACAGAGGCCCCAGAGTGCCCCATGGCCCTCCACCTAGGGCCCTCTGACCCCAGCAAGCTACCCAGGGCTCCACCTCTCTCCCTGGACTTGCAGTAGAGGCCCCAGAATGCCCCCTTGCCCTCCACCCAAGGGCTACTGACCCCAGCAAGCTACCCTGGGCTCCACCTCTCTCCCTGGACTTGTAGTAGAGAACCTAGGCTGCCCTCTGGCCCTCCACCTAGGGGCCTTTGACCCCAGCAAGCTACCTAGGGCTCCACCTCTCTCCCTGGACTTGCAGTAGAGGCCCCAGGGTGCCCATTGGCCCTCCACCTAGGGGCCTCTGACCCCAGCAAGCTACCCAGGGGTCTACCTCTCTCCCTGGACTTGCAGTATAGGCCACAGGGTGCCCCCTGGCCCTCCAACTAGGGGCCTCTGAACCCAGCAAGCTACCCAGGGGTTTACCTCTCTCCTTGGACTTGCAGTATAGGCCCCAGGGTGCCCCCTGGCCCTCCACCTAGGGGCATCTGACCCCAGCAAGCTACCCAGGGGTCCACCTCTCTCCCTGGACTTGCAGTATAGGACCCAGGGTGCCCCATGGCCCTCCACCTAGGGGCATCTGACACCAGCAAGCTACCCAAGGGTCCACCTATCTCCCTTGACTTGCAGTATAGGCCCCAGGGTGCCCTCTGGCACTCCACCTAGGGGCCTCTGACCCTAGCAAACTACCCAGGGGTCCACCTCTCTCCCTGGACTTGCTGTAGAGGCCCCAGGGTGCCCCATGGCCCTCCACCTAGGGGCCTTTGACCCCAGCAATCTACCCAGGAGTCCACCTCTCTCCATGGACTTAAAGTAGAGGCCCCAGGGTGCCCCGTGGCCCTCCACCTAGGGGCCTCTGACCCCAGCAAGCTACCCAGGGCTCCAACTCTCTCCCTGGACTTGTAGTAGAGGCCCTAGGCTGCCCTCTGGCCCTCCACCTAGGGGCCTCTGACCCCAGCAAGCTACCCAGGGTCCTACCTATCTCCCTGGACTTGCAGTAGAGTCCCCAGGGAGCCCCATGGCCCTCCACATAGGGCCCTCTGACCCCAGCAAGCTACCCAGGGCTAAAACTCTCTCCCTGGACTTGCAGTATAGGCCTCAGGGTGCCCCCTGGTCATCCCCCTAGGGGCCCCCGACCCAAGCAAGCTGCCCAGGGGTCCACATCTCTCCCTGGACGTGCAGTAGACAACCCTGGGTGCCCCCTGGCCCTCCACCTAGGGGCCTTTGACCCCAGCAATCTACCCAGGAGTCCACCTCTCTCCATGGACTTAAAGTAGAGGCCCCAGGGTGCCCCCTGGCCCTCCACCTAGGGGCCTCTGAGTCCAGCAAGCTACCCAGGGGTCCACATCTCTCCCTGGACTTGCAGTAGAGGCCCCAGGGTACCCAGTGGCCCTCCACCTTGGGGCCTCTGAACCCAGCAAGCTACCCAGGGGTCCAGCTCTCTTTCTGGACTTGCAATAGAGGCCCCAGGGTGCCCCCTTGCCCTCCACCCAAGGGCTACTGACCCCAGCAAGCTACCCTGGGCTCCACCTCTCTCCCAGGACTTGTAGTAGAGGCCCTAGGCTGCCCTCTGGCCCTCCATCTAGGGGCCTTTGACCCCAGCAAGCTACCCAGGGCTCCACCTCTCTTCCTGGACTTGCAGTAGAGGCCCCAGGGTGCCTATTGGCCCTCCACCTAGGGGCCTCTGACCCCAGCAAGCTACCCAGGGGTCCACCTCTCTTCCTGGACTTGCAGTAGAGTCCCCAGGGTGCCCCATGGCCCTCCACCTAGGGCCCTCTGACCCCAGCAAGCTACCCAGGGCTCCAACTCTCTCCCTGGACTTGCAGTATAGGCCCCAGGGTGCCCCCTGGTCCTCCACCTAGGGGCCTCTGACACCAGCAAGCTACCCTGGGGTCCACCTCTCTCCCTGGACTTGCAGTAGAGGCCCCAGGGTGCCCCGTGGCCCTCCCCCTAGGGGCCTCTGACACCAGCAAGCTTCCCAGTGGTCCACCTCTCTCCCTAGACTTGCAGTAGAGGCCCCAGGGTGACCTTGGCCCTCCACCTAGGGGCCTCTGACCCCAGCAAGCTACCCTGGGTCTTACCTATCTCCCTGGACTTGCAGTAGAGTCCCCTGGGTGCCCCATGGCCCTCCACCTAGGGGCCTCTGACCCCAGCAAGCTACCCAGGGCTCCAACTCTCTCCCTGGACTTGCAGTATAGGCCTCAGGGTGCCCCCTTGTCCTCCACCTAGGGGCCCCTGACCCAAGCAAGCTGCCCAGGGGTCCACCTCTCTACCTGGACTTGCAATAGAGGCCCCAGGGTGCCCCTTGGCCCTCCACCTAGGGGCCTCTGACCCCAGAAAGCTACCCAGGGGTCCACCTCTCTCCCTAGACTTGCAGACTAGGCCCTAGGCTGCCCTCTGGCCCTCCACCTAGGGGCCTCTGACCCCAGCAAGCTACCCAGGGGTCCACCTCTCTCCCTGGACTTGCAGTATAGGCCCCAGGGTGCCCCCTGGCCCTCCAACTAGGGGCCTCAGACCCCAGCAAACTACCCAGGGGTCCACCTCTCTTCCTGGACTTGCAGTAGAGTCCCCAGGGTGCCCCATGGCCCTCCACCTAGGGCCCTCTGACCCCAGCAAGCTACCTAGGGCTCCACTTCTCTCCCTGGACTTGAAGTAGAGGCCCCAGGGTGCCCCCTTGCCCTCCACCCAGGGGCTACTGACCCCAGCAAGCTACCCAGGGCTGCACCTCTCTCCCTGGACTTGCAGTAGAGGCCCCATGGTACCCCGTAGCCCTCCACCTATGGGCTTCTGACCCCAGCAAGCTACTCAGGGGTCCACATCTCTCCCTGGACTTGCAGTAGAAGCCCCAGGGTACCCCGTGGCCCTCCACCCAGGGGCTACTGACCCCAGCAAGCTACGCAGGGCTCCACTTCTCTCCCTGGACTTGTAGTAGAGGCCCTGGGCTGCCCTCTGGACCTCCACCTAGGGGCCTCTGACATCAGCAAGCTACCCAGGGCTCCACCTCTCTCCCTGGACTTGCAGTAGAGGCCCCAGGGTGCCCCATGGCCCTCCACCTAGGGCACTCTGACCCCAGCAAGCTACCCAGGGGTCCACCTCTCTCCCTGGACTTATAGGCGAGGCCCCAGGGTATCCCCTGGCCCTCCACCTAGGGGCCTCTGACCCCAGCAAACTACCCAGGGGTCCACCTCTCTTCCTGGACTTGCAGTAGAGTCCCCAGGGTGCCCCATGGCCCTCCACCCAGGGCCCTCTGACCCCAGCAAGCTACCCAGGGCTCCAACTCTCTCCCTGGACTTGCAGTATAGGCCCCAGGGTGCCCCCTGGTCCTCCACCTAGGGGCCTCTGACCCTAGCAAACTACACAGGGGTCCACTTCTCTCCCTGGACTTGCTGTAGAGGCCCCAGGGTGCCCTGTGGCCCTCCACCTAGGGGCCTCTGACCCCAGCAAGCTACCCTGGGGTCCACCTCTCTTCTGGACTTGCAGTAGAGGCACCAGGGTGCCCCTTGACCCTCCACCTAGGGGCCTCTGACCCCAGCAAGCTACAGAGGGGTCCACCTCTCTCCCTGGACTTGCAGTAGAGGCCCCAGGGTGACCCTTGGCCCTCCACCTAGGGGCCTCTGACCCCAGCAAGCCACCCAGGGTCCTACCTATCTCCCTGGACTTGCAGTAGATTCCCCAGGGTGCCCCATGGCCCTCCACCTAGGGCCCTCTGACCCCAGCAAGCTACCCAGGGCTCCACCTCTCTCCCTGGACTAGCAATAGAGGCCCCAGGGTGCCCCTTGGCCCTCCACCTAGGGGCCTCTGACCCCAGAAATTTACCCAGGGGTCCACCTCTCTCCCTAGACTTGCAGACTAGGCCCCAGGGTGACCCTTGGCCCTCCACATAGGGGCCTCTGACCCCAGCAAGCTGCCCAGGGGCCTGCCTATTTCCCCGGACTTGCAGTAGAGGCCCCAGGGTGCCCCATGGCCCTCCACCTAGGGCCCTCTGACCCCAGCAAGCTATCCAGGGGTCCACATCTCTCCCTGGACTTGCAACAGAGGCCCCAGGGTGCCCCTGACCCTCCACCTAGGGGCCTCTGACCCCAGCAAACTACCCAGGGGTCCACCTCTCTCCCTGGACTTGCAGTATAGGCCTCAGGGTGCCCCCTTGTCCTCCACCTAGGGGCCCCTGACCCAAGCAAGCTGCCCAGGGGTCCACCTCTCTCCCTGGACTTGCAATAGAGGCCCCAGGGTGCCCCTTGGCCCTCCACCTAGGGGCCTCTGACCCCAGAAAGCTACCCAGGGGTCCACCTCTCTCCCTAGACTTGCAGACTAGGCCCTAGGCTGCCCTCTGGCCCTCCACCTAGGGGCCTCTGACCCCAGCAAGCTACCCAGGGCTCCACCTCTCTCCCTGGACTTGCAGTAGAAGCCCCAGGGTGCCCCATGGCCCTCCACCTAGGGCACTCTGACCCCAGCAAGCTACCCAGGGGTCCACCTCTCTCCCTGGACTTATAGGCGAGGCCCCAGGGTGCCCCCTGGCCCTCCACCTAGGGGCCTCTGACCCCAGCAAACTACCCAGGGGTCCACCTCTCTCCCTGGACTTGCAGTAGAGGCCCCAGGGTGCCCCCTGGCCCTCCAACTAGGGGCCTCTGACCCCAGCAAACTACCCAGGGGTCCACCTCTCTTCCTGGACTTGCAGTAGAGTCCCCAGGGTGCCCCATGGCCCTCCACCTAGGGCCCTCTGACCCCAGCAAGCTACCTAGGGCTCCACTTCTCTCCCTGGACTTGCAGTAGAGGCCCCAGGGTGCCCCCTTGCCCTCCACCCAGGGGCTACTGACCCCAGCAAGCTACACAGGGCTGCACCTCTCTCCCTGGACTTGCAGTAGAGGCCCCAGGGTACCCCGTAGCCCTCCACCTATGGGCTTCTGACCCCAGCAAGCTACTCAGGGGTCCACATCTCTCCCTGGACTTGCAGTAGAAGCCCCAGGGTACCCCTAGGCCCTCCACCCAGGGGCTACTGACCCCAGCAAGCTACGCAGGGCTCCACTTCTCTCCCTGGACTTGTAGTAGAGGCCCAGGGCTGCCCTCTGGCCCTCCACCTAGGGGCCTCTGACCCCAGCAAGCTACCCAGGGCTCCACCTCTCTCCCTGGACTTGCAGTAGAGGCCCCAGGGTGCCCCATGGCCCTCCACCTAGGGCACTCTGACCCCAGCAAGCTACCCAGGGGTCCACCTCTCTCCCTGGACTTATAGGCGAGGCCCCAGGGTGCCCCCTGGCCCTCCACCTAGGGGCCTCTGACCCCAGCAAACTACCCAGGGGTCCACCTCTCTTCCTGGACTTGCAGTATAGGCCCCAGGGTGCCCCCTGGTCCTCCACCTAGGGGCCTATGACCCTAGCAAACTACACAGGGATCCACTTCTCTCCCTGGACTTGCTGTAGAGGCCCCAGGGTGCCCCGTGGCCCTCCACCTAGGGGCCTCTGACCCCAGCAAACTACCCTGGGGTCAACCTCTCTTCTGGACTTGCAGTAGAGGCCCCAGGGTGCCCCATGACCCTCCACCCAGGGGCCTCTGACCCCAGCAAGCTACAGAGGGGTCCACCTCTCTCCCTGGACTTGCAGTAGAGGCCCCAGGGTGACCCTTGGCCCTCCACCTAGGGGCCTCTGACCCCAGCAAGCCACCCAGGGTCCTACCTATCTCCCTGGACTTGCAGTAGACTCCCCAGGGTGCCCCATGGCCCTCCACCTAGGGCCCTCTTACCCCAGCAAGCTACCCAGGGCTCCACCTCTCTCCCTGGACTTGCAATAGAGGCCCCAGGGTGCTCCTTGGCCCTCCACCTAGAGGCCTCTGACCCCAGAAAGCTACCCAGGGGTCCACCTCTCTCCCTAGACTTGCAAACTAGGCCCCAGGGTGACCCTTGGCCCTCCACATAGGGGCCTCTGACCCCAGCAAGCTGCCCAGGGGCCTGCCTATTTCCCTGGACTTGCAGTAGAGGCCCCAGGGTGCCCCATGGCCCTCCACCTAGGGCCCTCTGACCCCAGCAAGCTATCCAGGGGTCCACATCTCTCCCTGGACTTGCAACAGAGGCCCCAGGGGACCCCGTGACCCTCCACCTAGGGGCCTCTGACCCCAGCAAGCTACCCAGGGGTCCACATCTCTCCCTGGACTTGCAGTAGACACCCCTGGGTGCCCCCTGCCCCTCCACCTAGGGGCCTTGACCCCAGCAAGCTACCCAGGGGTCCACCTCTTTCCATGGACTTATAGTAGAGGCCCCAGGGTGCCCCCTGGCCCTCCACCTAGGGGCCTCTGAGTCCAGCAAGCTACCCAGGGGTCCAGCTCTCTCCCTGGACTTGCAATAGAGGCCCCAGGGTGCCCCCTTGCCCTCCACCCAAGGGCTACTGACCCCAGCAAGCTACCCTGGGCTCTACCTCTCTCCCTGGACTTGTAGTAGAGGCCCTAGGCTGCCCTCTGGTCCTCCACCTAGGGGCCTCTGAGTCCAGCAAGCTACCCAGGGGTCCACATCTCTCCCTGGACTTGCAGTAGAGGCCCCAGGGTACCCCGTGGCCCTCCACCTAGGGGCCTCTGAACCCAGCAAGCTACCCAGGGGTCCAGCTCTCTCCCTGGACTTGCAATAGAGGCCCCAGGGTGCCCCCTTGCCCTCCACCCAAGGGCTACTGACCCCAGCAAGCTACCCTGGGCTCCACCTCTCTCCCTGGACTTGTAGTAGAGAACCTAGGCTGCCCTCTGGCCCTCCACCTAGGGGCCTTTGACCCCAGCAAGCTACCTAGGGCTCCACCTCTCTCCCTGGACTTGCAGTAGAGGCCCCAGGGTGCCCATTGGCCCTCCACCTAGGGGCCTCTGACCCCAGCAAGCTACCCAGGGGTCTACCTCTCTCCCTGGACTTGCAGTATAGGCCACAGGGTGCCCCCTGGCCCTCCAACTAGGGGCCTCTGAACCCAGCAAGCTACCCAGGGGTTTACCTCTCTCCTTGGACTTGCAGTATAGGCCCCAGGGTGCCCCCTGGCCCTCCACCTAGGGGCATCTGACCCCAGCAAGCTACCCAGGGGTCCACCTCTCTCCCTGGACTTGCAGTATAGGACCCAGGGTGCCCCATGGCCCTCCACCTAGGGGCATCTGACACCAGCAAGCTACCCAAGGGTCCACCTATCTCCCTGGACTTGCAGTATAGGCCCCAGGGTGCCCTCTGGCACTCCACCTAGGGGCCTCTGACCCTAGCAAACTACCCAGGGGTCCACCTCTCTCCCTGGACTTGCTGTAGAGGCCCCAGGGTGCCCCATGGCCCTCCACCTAGGGGCCTTTGACCCCAGCAATCTACCCAGGAGTCCACCTCTCTCCATGGACTTAAAGTAGAGGCCCCAGGGTGCCCCGTGGCCCTCCACCTAGGGGCCTCTGACCCCAGCAAGCTACCCAGGGCTCCAACTCTCTCCCTGGACTTGTAGTAGAGGCCCTAGGCTGCCCTCTGGCCCTCCACCTAGGGGCCTCTGACCCCAGCAAGCTACCCAGGGTCCTACCTATCTCCCTGGACTTGCAGTAGAGTCCCCAGGGAGCCCCATGGCCCTCCACCTAGGGCCCTCTGACCCCAGCAAGCTACCCAGGGCTAAAACTCTCTCCCTGGACTTGCAGTATAGGCCTCAGGGTGCCCCCTGGTCATCCCCCTAGGGGCCCCCGACCCAAGCAAGCTGCCCAGGGGTCCACATCTCTCCCTGGACGTGCAGTAGACAACCCTGGGTGCCCCCTGGCCCTCCACCTAGGGGCCTTTGACCCCAGCAATCTACCCAGGAGTCCACCTCTCTCCATGGACTTAAAGTAGAGGCCCCAGGGTGCCCCCTGGCCCTCCACCTAGGGGCCTCTGAGTCCAGCAAGCTACCCAGGGGTCCACATCTCTCCCTGGACTTGCAGTAGAGGCCCCAGGGTACCCAGTGGCCCTCCACCTTGGGGCCTCTGAACCCAGCAAGCTACCCAGGGGTCCAGCTCTCTTTCTGGACTTGCAATAGAGGCCCCAGGGTGCCCCCTTGCCCTCCACCCAAGGGCTACTGACCCCAGCAAGCTACCCTGGGGTCCACCTCTCTCCCTGGACTTGCAGTAGAGGCCCCAGGGTGCCCCGTGGCCCTCCCCCTAGGGGCCTCTGACACCAGCAAGCTTCCCAGTGGTCCACCTCTCTCCCTAGACTTGCAGTAGAGGCCCCAGGGTGACCTTGGCCCTCCACCTAGGGGCCTCTGACCCCAGCAAGCTACCCTGGGTCTTACCTATCTCCCTGGACTTGCAGTAGAGTCCCCTGGGTGCCCCATGGCCCTAGACCTAGGGGCCTCTGACCCCAGCAAGCTACCCAGGGCTCCAACTCTCTCCCTGGACTTGCAGTATAGGCCTCAGGGTGCCCCCTTGTCCTCCACCTAGGGGCCCCTGACCCAAGCAAGCTGCCCAGGGGTCCACCTCTCTACCTGGACTTGCAATAGAGGCCCCAGGGTGCCCCTTGGCCCTCCACCTAGGGGCCTCTGACCCCAGAAAGCTACCCAGGGGTCCACTTCTCTCCCTAGACTTGCAGACTAGGCCCTAGGCTGCCCTCTGGCCCTCCACCTAGGGGCCTCTGACCCCAGCAAGCTACCCAGGGGTCCACCTCTCTCCCTGGACTTGCAGTATAGGCCCCAGGGTGCCCCCTGGCCCTCCAACTAGGGGCCTCAGACCCCAGCAAACTACCCAGGGGTCCACCTCTCTTCCTTGACTTGCAGTAGAGTCCCCAGGGTGCCCCATGGCCCTCCACCTAGGGCCCTCTGACCCCAGCAAGCTACCTAGGGCTCCACTTCTCTCCCTGGACTTGCAGTAGAGGCCCCAGGGTGCCCCCTTGCCCTCCACCCAGGGGCTACTGACCCCAGCAAGCTACCCAGGGCTGCACCTCTCTCCCTGGACTTGCAGTAGAGGCCCCAGGGTACCCCGTAGCCCTCCACCTATGGGCTTCTGACCCCAGCAAGCTACTCAGGGGTCCACATCTCTCCCTGGACTTGCAGTAGAAGCCCCAGGGTACCCCGTGGCCCTCCACCCAGGGGCTACTGACCCCAGCAAGCTACGCAGGGCTCCACTTCTCTCCCTGGACTTGTAGTAGAGGCCCTGGGCTGCCCTCTGGACCTCCACCTAGGGGCCTCTGACATCAGCAAGCTACCCAGGGCTCCACCTCTCTCCCTGGACTTGCAGTAGAGGCCCCAGGGTGCCCCATGGCCCTCCACCTAGGGCACTCTGACCCCAGCAAGCTACCCAGGGGTCCACCTCTCTCCCTGGACTTATAGGCGAGGCCCCAGGGTATCCCCTGGCCCTCCACCTAGGGGCCTCTGACCCCAGCAAACTACCCAGGGGTCCACCTCTCTTCCTGGACTTGCAGTAGAGTCCCCAGGGTGCCCCATGGCCCTCCACCCAGGGCCCTCTGACCCCAGCAAGCTACCCAGGGCTCCAACTCTCTCCCTGGACTTGCAGTATAGGCCCCAGGGTGCCCCCTGGTCCTCCACCTAGGGGCCTCTGACCCTAGCAAACTACACAGGGGTCCACTTCTCTCCCTGGACTTGCTGTAGAGGCCCCAGGGTGCCCTGTGGCCCTCCACCTAGGGGCCTCTGACCCCAGCAAGCTACCCAGGGGTCCACCTCTCTTCCTGGACTTGCAGTAGAGTCCCCAGGGTGCCCCATGGCCCTCCACCCAGGGCCCTCTGACCCCAGCAAGCTACCCAGGGCTCCAACTCTCTCCCTGGACTTGCAGTATAGGCCCCAGGGTGCCCCCTGGTCCTCCACCTAGGGGCCTCTGACCCTAGCAAACTACACAGGGGTCCACTTCTCTCCCTGGACTTGCTGTAGAGGCCCCAGGGTGCCCTGTGGCCCTCCACCTAGGGGCCTCTGACCCCAGCAAGCTACCCTGGGGTCCACCTCTCTTCTGGACTTGCAGTAGAGGCACCAGGGTGCCCCTTGACCCTCCACCTAGGGGCCTCTGACCCCAGCAAGCTACAGAGGGGTCCACCTCTCTCCCTGGACTTGCAGTAGAGGCCCCAGGGTGACCCTTGGCCCTCCACCTAGGGGCCTCTGACCCCAGCAAGCCACCCAGGGTCCTACCTATCTCCCTGGACTTGCAGTAGACTCCCCAGGGTGCCCCATGGCCCTCCACCTAGGGCCCTCTGACCCCAGCAAGCTACCCAGGGGTCCACCTCTCTCCCTAGACTTGCAATAGAGGCCCCAGGGTGCCCCCTTGCCCTCCACCCAAGGGCTACTGACATCAGCAAGCTACCCAGGGCTCCACCTCTCTCCCTGGACTTGCAGACTAGGCCCCAGGGTGACCCTTGGCCCTCCACATAGGGGCCTCTGACCCCAGCAAGCTGCCCAGGGGCCTGCCTATTTCCCCGGACTTGCAGTAGAGGCCCCAGGGTGCCCCATGGCCCTCCACCTAGGGCCCTCTGACCCCAGCAAGCTATCCAGGGGTCCACATCTCTCCCTGGACTTGCAACAGAGGCCCCAGGGTGCCCCTGACCCTCCACCTAGGGGCCTCTGACCCCAGCAAACTACCCAGGGGTCCACCTCTCTCCCTGGACTTGCAGAATAGGCCTCAGGGTGCCCCCTTGTCCTCCACCTAGGGGCCCCTGACCCAAGCAAGCTGCCCAGGGGTCCACCTCTCTCCCTGGACTTGCAATAGAGGCCCCAGGGTGCCCCTTGGCCCTCCACCTAGGGGCCTCTGACCCCAGAAAGCTACCCAGGGGTCCACCTCTCTCCCTAGACTTGCAGACTAGGCCCTAGGCTGCCCTCTGGCCCTCCACCTAGGGGCCTCTGACCTCAGCAAGCTACCCAGGGCTCCACCTCTCTCCCTGGACTTGCAGTAGAAGCCCCAGGGTGCCCCATGGCCCTCCACCTAGGGCACTCTGACCCCAACAAGCTACCCAGGGGTCCACCTCTCTCCCTGGACTTATAGGCGAGGCCCCAGGGTGCCCCCTGGCCCTCCACCTAGGGGCCTCTGACCCCAGCAAACTACCCAGGGGTCCACCTCTCTCCCTGGACTTGCAGTATAGGCCCCAGGGTGCCCCCTGGCCCTCCAACTAGGGGCCTCTGACCCCAGCAAACTACCCAGGGGTCCACCTCTCTTCCTGGACTTGCAGTAGAGTCCCCAGGGTGCCCCATGGCCCTCCACCTAGGGCCCTCTGACCCCAGCAAGCTACCTAGGGCTCCACTTCTCTCCCTGGACTTGCAGTAGAGGCCCCAGGGTGCCCCCTTGCCCTCCACCCAGGGGCTACTGACCCCAGCAAGCTACACAGGGCTGCACCTCTCTCCCTGGACTTGCAGTAGAGGCCCCAGGGTACCCCGTAGCCCTCCACCTATGGGCTTCTGACCCCAGCAAGCTACTCAGGGGTCCACATCTCTCCCTGGACTTGCAGTAGAAGCCCCAGGGTACCCCGTGGCCCTCCACCCAGGGGCTACTGACCCCAGCAAGCTACGCAGGGCTCCACTTCTCTCCCTGGACTTGTAGTAGAGGCCCAGGGCTGCCCTCTGGCCCTCCACCTAGGGGCCTCTGACCCCAGCAAGCTACCCAGGGCTCCACCTCTCTCCCTGGACTTGCAGTAGAGGCCCCGGGGTGCCCCATGGCCCTCCACCTAGGGCACTCTGACCCCAGCAAGCTACCCAGGGGTCCACCTCTCTCCCTGGACTTATAGGCGAGGCCCCAGGGTGCCCCCTGGCCCTCCACCTAGGGGCCTCTGACCCCAGCAAACTACCCAGGGGTCCACCTCTCTTCCTGGACTTGCAGTATAGGCCCCAGGGTGCCCCCTGGTCCTCCACCTAGGGGCCTATGACCCTAGCAAACTACACAGGGATCCACTTCTCTCCCTGGACTTGCTGTAGAGGCCCCAGGGTGCCCCGTGGCCCTCCACCTAGGGGCCTCTGACCCCAGCAAACTACCCTGGGGTCAACCTCTCTTCTGGACTTGCAGTAGAGGCCCCAGGGTGCCCCATGACCCTCCACCCAGGGGCCTCTGACCCCAGCAAGCTACAGAGGGGTCCACCTCTCTCCCTGGACTTGCAGTAGAGGCCCCAGGGTGACCCTTGGCCCTCCACCTAGGGGCCTCTGACCCCAGCAAGCCACCCAGGGTCCTACCTATCTCCCTGGACTTGCAGTAGACTCCCCAGGGTGCCCCATGGCCCTCCACCTAGGGCCCTCTGACCCCAGCAAGCTACCCAGGGCTCCACCTCTCTCCCTGGACTTGCAATAGAGGACCCAGGGTGCTCCTTGGCCCTCCACCTAGGGGCCTCTGACCCCAGAAAGCTAACCAGGGGTCCACCTCTCTCCCTAGACTTGCAGACTAGGCCCCAGGGTGACCCTTGGCCCTCCACATAGGGGCCTCTGACCCCAGCAAGCTGCCCAGGGGCCTGCCTATTTCCCTGGACTTGCAGTAGAGGCCCCAGGGTGCCCCATGGCCCTCCACCTAGGGCCCTCTGACCCCAGCAAGCTATCCAGGGGTCCACATCTCTCCCTGGACTTGCAACAGAGGCCCCAGGGGACCCCGTGACCCTCCACCTAGGGGCCTCTGACCCCAGCAAGCTACCCAGGGGTCCACATCTCTCCCTGGACTTGCAGTAGACACCCCTGGGTGCCCCCTGCCCCTCCACCTAGGGGCCTTGACCCCAGCAAGCTACCCAGGGGTCCACCTCTTTCCATGGACTTATAGTAGAGGCCCCAGGGTGCCCCCTGGCCCTCCACCTAGGGGCCTCTGAGTCCAGCAAGCTACCCAGGGGTCCAGCTCTCTCCCTGGACTTGCAATAGAGGCCCCAGGGTGCCCCCTTGCCCTCCACCCAAGGGCTACTGACCCCAGCAAGCTACCCTGGGCTCTACCTCTCTCCCTGGACTTGTAGTAGAGGCCCTAGGCTGCCCTCTGGTCCTCCACCTAGGGGCCTCTGAGTCCAGCAAGCTACCCAGGGGTCCACATCTCTCCCTGGACTTGCAGTAGAGGCCCCAGGGTACCCCGTGGCCCTCCACCTAGGGGCCTCTGAACCCAGCAAGCTACCCAGGGGTCCAGCTCTCTCCCTGGACTTGCAATAGAGGCCCCAGGGTGCCCCCTTGCCCTCCACCCAAGGGCTACTGACCCCAGCAAGCTACCCTGGGCTCCACCTCTCTCCCTGGACTTGTAGTAGAGAACCTAGGCTGCCCTCTGGCCCTCCACCTAGGGGCCTTTGACCCCAGCAAGCTACCCAGGGCTCCACCTCTCTCCCTGGACTTGCAGTAGAGGCCCCAGGGTGCCCATTGGCCCTCCACCTAGGGGCCTCTGACCCCAGCAAGCTACCCAAGGGTCCACCTCTCTTCTGGACTTGCAGTAGAGGCACCAGGGTGCCCCTTGACCCTCCACCTAGGGGCCTCTGACCCCAGCAAGCTACCCAGGGCTCCACCTCTCTCCCTGGACTTGCAGTAGAGGCCCCAGGGTGCCCATTGGCCCTCCACCTAGGGGCCTCTGACCCCAGCAAGCTACCCAGGGGTCTACCTCTCTCCCTGGACTTGCAGTATAGGCCCCAGGGTGCCCCCTGGCCCTCCAACTAGGGGCCTCTGAACCCAGCAAGCTACCCAGGGGTCCACCTCTCTCCTTGGACTTGCAGTATAGGCCCCAGGGTGCCCCCTGGCCCTCCACCTAGGGGCATCTGACCCCAGCAAGCTACCCAGGGGTCCACCTCTCTCCCTGGACTTGCAGTATAGGACCCAGGGTGCCCCCTGGCCCTCCACCTAGGGGCATCTGACACCAGCAAGCTACCCAAGGGTCCACCTATCTCCTTGGACTTGCAGTATAGGCCCCAGGGTGCCCTCTGGCCCTCCACCTAGGGGCCTCTGACCCTAGCAAACTACCCAGGGGTCCACCTCTCTCCCTGGACTTGCTGTAGAGGCCCCAGGGTGAACCTTGGCCCTCCACCTAGGGGCTTCTGACCCCAGCAAGCTGCCCAGGGGCCTGCCTATCTCCCTGGACTTGCAAAAGAGTCCCCAGGGTGCCCCATGGCCCTCCACGTAGGGCCCTCTGACCCCAGCAAGCTACCCAGGGGTCCACCTCTCTCCCTGGACTTGCAGTTTAGGCCACAGGGTGCCCCCTTGCCCTCCACCTAGGGGCCTCTGACCCCAGAAGCTACCCAGGGCTCCACTTCTCTCCCTTTACTTGCAGTAGAGGCCCCAGGGTGCCCCCTTGCCCTCCACCCAGGGGCTACTAACCCCAGCAAGCTACCCAGGGCTCCACCTCTCTCCCTGGACTTGCATTATAGGCCCCAGGGTGCCCCCTGGCCCTCCACCTAGGGGCATCTGACCCCAGCAAGCTACCCAGGGGTCCACCTCTCTCCCTGGACTTGCAGTATAGGACCCAGGTTGCCCCCTGGCCCTCCACCTAGGGGCATCTGACCCCAGCAAGCTACCTAGGGGTCCACCTCTCTCCCTGGACTTGCAGTATAGGACCCAGGGTGCCCTCTGGCCCTCCACCTAGGGGCCTCTGACCCTAGCAAACTACCCAGGGGTCCACCTCTCTCCCTGGACTTGCTGTAGAGGCCCCAGGGTGACCCTTGTCCCTCCACCTAGGGGCCTATGACCCCAGCAAGCTACCCAGGGGTCCACCTCTCTCCCTAGACTTGCAGACAAGGCCCTAGGCTGCCCTCTGGCCCTCCACCTAGGGGCCTCTGACCCCAGCAAGCTACCCAGGGCTCCACCTCTCTCCCTGGACTTGCAGTAGAGGCCCCAGGGTGCCCCGTGGCCCTCCACCTAGGGGCCTCTGACCCCAGCAAGCTACCCAGGGCTCCAACTCTCTCCCTGGACTTGTAGTAGAGGCCCTAGGCTGCCCTCTGGCCCTCCACCTAGGGGCCTCTGACCCCAGCAAGCTACCCAGGGTCCTACCTATCTCCCTGGACTTGCAGTAGAGTCCCCAGGGAGCCCCATGGCCCTCCACCTAGGGCCCTCTGACCCCAGCAAGCTACCCAGGGCTAAAACTCTCTCCCTGGACTTGCAGTATAGGCCTCAGGGTGCCCCCTGGTCATCCACCTAGGGGCCCCCAACCCAAGCAAGCTATCCAGGGGTCCACATCTCTCCCTGGACGTGCAGTAGACAACCCTGGGTGCCCCCTGCCCCTCCACCTAGGGGCCTTTGACCCCAGCAGTCTACCCAGGGGTCCACCTCTCTCCATGGACTTAAAGTAGAGGCCCCAGGGTGCCCCCTGGCCCTCCACCTAGGGGCCTCTGAGTCCAGCAAGCTACCCAGGGGTCCACATCTCTCCTTGGACTTGCAGTAGAGGCCCCAGGGTACCCAGTGGCCCTCCACCTAGGGGCCTCTGAACCCAGCAAGCTACCCAGGGGTCCAGCTCTCTTTCTGGACTTGCAATAGAGGCCCCAGGGTGCCCCCTTGCCCTCCACCCAAGGGCTACTGACCCCAGCAAGCTACCCTGGGCTCCACCTCTCTCCCTGGACTTGTAGTAGAGGCCCTAGGCTGCCCTCTGGCCCTCCACCTAGGGGCCTTTGACCCCAGCAAGCTACCCAGGGCTCCACCTCTCTTCCTGGACTTGCAGTAGAGGCCCCAGGGTGCCTATTGGCCCTCCACCTAGGGGCCTCTGACCCCAGCAAGCTACCCAGGGGTCAACCTGTCTTCCTGGACTTGCAGTAGAGTCCCCAGGGTGCCCCATGGCCCTCCACCTAGGGCCCTCTGATCCCAGCAAGCTACCCAGGGCTCCAACTCTCTCCCTGGACTTGCAGTATAGGCCCCAGGGTGCCCCCTGGTCCTCCACCCAGGGGCCTCTGACACCAGCAAGCTACCCAGGGGTCCACCTCTCTCCCTGGACTTGCAGTAGAGGCCCCAGGGTGCCCCGTGGCCCTCCCCCTAGGGGCCTCTGACACCAGCATGCTTCCCAGTGGTCCACCTCTCTCCCTAGACTTGCAGTAGAGGCCCCAGGGTGACCCTTGGCCCTCCACCTAGGGGCCTCTGACCCCAGCAAGCTACCCTAGGTCCTACCTATCTCCCTGGACTTGCTGTAGAGCCCCCAGGGTGCCCCATGGCTCTCCACCTAGGGCCCTCTGACCCCAGCAAGCTACCCAGGGGTCCACATCTCTCCCTGGACTTGCAGTATAGGCCACAGGGTGCCCCCTTGCCCTCCACCTGGGGGCCTCTGACCCCAGCAAGCTACCCAGGGCTCCACTTCTCTCCCTGGACTTGCTGTAGAGTCCCCAGGGTGACCCTTGGCCCTCCACTTCTCTCCCTGGACTTGCAGTAGAGGCCCCAGGGTGCCCCCTTGCCCTCCACCCAGGGGCTACTGACCCCAGCAAGCTACCCAGGGCTCCACCTCTCTCCCTGGACTTGCTGTATAGGCCCCAGGGTGCCCCCTGGCCCTCCACCTAGGGACATCTGACCCCAGCAAGCTACCCAGGGGTCCACCTCTCTCCCTGGACTTGCAGTATAGGACCCAGGGTGCCCCCTGGCCCTCCACCTAGGGGCATCTGACACCAGCAAGCTACCCTGGGGTCCACCTATCTCCCTGGACTTGCAGTATAGGCCCCAGGGTGCCCTCTGGCCTTCCACCTAGGGGCCTCTGACCCTAGCAAACTACCCTGGAGTCCACCTCTCTCCCTGGACTTGCAGTAGAGGCCCCAGGGTGCCCCTTGGCCCTCCACCTAGGGGCCTCTGATTCCAGCAAGCTACCCTGGGCTCTACCTCTCTCCCTGGACTTGTAGGGTACCCCGTGGCCCTCCACCTAGGGGCCTCTGAACCCAGCAAGCTACCCAGCAAGCTACCCAGGGGTCCAGCTCTCTCCCTGGACTTGCAATAGAGGCCCCAGGGTGCCCCCTTGCCCTCCACCCAAGGCCCCAGGGTGCCCCCTGGTCCTCCACCTATTGGCCTCTGACCCTAACAAACTACACAGGGGTCCACCTCTCTCCCTGGACTTGCAGTAAAGGCCCCAGGGTGCCCCATGGCCCTCCAACTAGGGACCTCTGACCCCAGCAAGCTACCCAGGGTCCTACCTATCTCCCTGGACTTGCAATAGGGGCCCCAGGGTGCCCCTTTGCCCTCCACCCAAGAGCTACTGACCCCAGCAAGCTACCCTGGGCTCCACCTCTCTCCCTGGGCTTGTAGTAGAGGCCCTGGGCTGCCCTCTGGCCCTCCACCTAGGGGCCTTTGACCCCAGCAAGCTACCCAGGGGTCCACCTCTCTCCCTGGACTTGAAGTAGAGGCCCCAGGGTGCCCATTGGCCTTCCATCTAGGGGTCTCTGACCCCAGCAAGCTACCGAGCGGTCCACCTCTCTCCTTGGACTTGCAGTATAGGCCCCAGGGTGCCCCTTGGCCCTCCACCTAGGGGCATCTGACCCCAGCAAGCTACCTAGGGGTCCACCTCTCTCCCTGTACTTGCAGTATAGGACCCAGGGTGCCCCCTGGCCCTCCACCTAGGGGCATCTGACACCAGCAAGCTACCCAAGGGTCCACCTCTCTCCCTGGACTTGCAGTATAGGCCCCAGGGTGCCCTCTGGCCCTCCACCTAGGGTCCTCTGACCCTAGCAAACTACCCAGGGGTCCACCTCTCTCCCTGGACTTGCTGTAGAGGCCCCAGTGTGACCCTTGGCCCTCCACCTAAAGGCCTCTGACCCCAGCAAGCTGCCCAGGGGCCTGCCTATCTCCCTGGACTTGCAGTAGAGTCCCCAGGGTGCCCCATGGCCCTCCACATAGGGCCCTCTGACACCAGCAAGCTACCCAAGGGTCCACCTATCTCCCTGGACTTGCAGTATAGGCCACAGGGTGGCCCTTGCCTTCCACCGAGGGGCCTCTGACCCCAGAAGCTACCCAGGGCTCCACTTCTCTCCCTGGACTTGCAGTAGAGGCCCCAGGGTACCCCGTGGCCCTCCACCTAGGGGCCTCTGAGTCCAGCAAGCTACCCAGGGGTCCACATCTCTCCCTGGACTTGCAGTAGACGCTGCTGGGTGCCCCCTGGCCCTCCATCTAGGGGCCTCTGACCCCAGCAAGCTACCCAGGGGTCCACCTCTCTCCCTGAACTTTTAGTAGAGGCCCTAGGCTGCTCTCTGGCCCTCAACCTAGGGGCCTCTGACACCAGCAAGCTACCCAGGGCTTCACCTCTCTCCCTGGACTTGCAGTAGAGGCCCCAGGGTGCCCATTGGCCCTCCACCTAAGGGCCTCTGACCCCAGCAAGCTACCTAGGGGTCCACCTCTCTCCCTGGACTTGCAGTAGAGGCCCCAGGGTGCCCCCTGGCCCTCCACCTTTGGGCCTCTGACCCCAGCAAGCTACCCAGGGGTCCACATCTCTCCCTGGACTTGCAGTAGACGCCCCTGGGTGCCCCCTGGCTCTCCACCTAGGGGCCTCTGACCCCAGCAAGCTATCCAGGGGTCAACATCTCTCCCTGGACTTATAGTAGAGGCCCTACGGTGCCCCCTAGCCCTCCCCCTAGGGGCCTCTGACACCAGCAAGCTTCCCAGTGATTCACCTCTCTCACTGGACTTGCAGTAGAGGCCCCAGGTTGACCCTTGGCCCTCCACCTTGGGGCCTCTGACCCCAGCAAGTTGCCCAGGGGCCTGCCTATCTCTCTGGACTTGCAGTAGAGTCCCCAGGGTGCCCCATGGCCCTCCACATTGGGGCCTCTGACCCCAGCAAGCTACCCAGGGCTCCAACTCTCTCCCTGGACTTGAAGTAGAGGCCCCAGGGAGCCCCCTTGCCCTCCACCCAGGGGCTACTGACCCCAGCAAGCTACCCAGGGCTCTACCTCTCTCCCTGAACTTGCAGTAGAGGCCCCAGGGTACCACGTGGCCCTCCACCTAGGGGCCTCTGACCCCAGCAAGCTACCTAGGGGCCTACCTTATTCCCTGGACTTGCAGTAGAGTCCCCAGTGTGCCCACTTGCCCTCCACCCAGGGGTACTGACCCCAGCAAGCTACCCAGGGCTCCACCTCTCTCCCTAGACTTGCGGTAGAGACCCCAGGGTGCCCCCTTTCCCTCCACCCAGGGGCTACTGACCCCAGCAAGCTACCCAGGGCTCCACCTCTCTCCCTGGACTCTCAGTAGAGGCCCCAGGGTACCCCGTGGCCCTCCACCTAGGGGCCTCTGAGTCCAGCAAGCTACCCAGGGGTCCACATCTCTCCCTGGACTTGCAGCAGAGGCCCCAGGGTACCCCGTGGCCCTCCACCTAGGGGCCTCTGAACCCAGCAAGCTTCCCAGGGGTCCAGCTCTCTCCCTGGACTTGCAATAGAGGCCCCAGGGTGCCCCCTTGCCCTCCACCCAAGGGCTACTGAACCCAGCCAGCTACCCAGGGCTCCACCTCTCTCCCTGGACTTGTAGTAGAGGCCCTAGGCTGCCCTCTGGCCCTCCACCTAGGGGCCTCTGACCCCAGCAAGCTACGCAGGGCTCCAACTCTCTCCCTGGACTTGCAGTAGAGGCCCCAGGGAGCCCCCTTGCCCTCCACCCAGGGGTACTGACCCCAGCAAGCTACCCAGGGCTCCACCTCTCTCCCTAGACTTGCAGTAGAGGCCCCAGGGTGCCCCCTTTCCCTCCACCCAGGGACTACTGACCCCAGCAAGCTACCCAGGGCTCCACCTCTCTCCCTGGACTCTCAGTAGAGGCCCCAGGGTACCCCGTGGCCCTCCACCTAGGGGCCTCTGAGTCCAGCAAGCTACCCAGGGGTCCACATCTCTCCCTGGACTTGCAGCAGAGGCCCCAGGGTACCCCGTGGCCCTCCA
Source organism: Danio rerio (assembly GCF_052040795.2). Lineage (NCBI taxonomy): Eukaryota > Metazoa > Chordata > Actinopteri > Cypriniformes > Danionidae > Danio > Danio rerio. Next base: position 20,078,499 of record NC_141030.1, read on the forward strand.
CCTAGGGGCCTCTGAACCCAGCAAGCTTCCCAGGGGTCCAGCTCTCTCCCTGGACTTGCAATAGAGGCCCCAGGGTGCCCCCTTGCCCTCCACCCAAGGGCCTCTGACCCCAGCAAGCTACCCAGGGCTCCAACTCTCTCCCTGGACTTGCAGTAGAGGCCCCAGGGAGCCCCCTTGCCCTCCACCCAGGGGCTACTGACCCCAGCAAGCTACCCAGGGCTCCACCTCTCTCCCTGAACTTGCAGTAGAGGCCCCAGGGTACCCCGTGGCCCTCCACCTAGGGGCCTCTGACCCCAGCAAGCTACCCAGGGGCCTACCTTATTCCCTGGACTTGCAGTAGAGTCCCCAGGGATCCCCCTTGCCCTCCACCCAGGGGTACTGACCCCAGCAAGCTACCCAGGGCTCCACCTCTCTCCCTAGACTTGCAGTAGAGGCCCCAGGGTGCCCCCTTTACCTCCACCCAGGGGCTACTGACCCCAGCAAGCTACCCAGGGCTCCACCTCTCTCCCAGGACTCTCAGTAGAGGCCCCAGGGTACCCCGTGGCCCTCCACCTAGGGGCCTCTGAACCCAGCAAGCTACCCAGGGGTCCAGCTCTCTCCCTGGACTTGCAATAGAGGCCCCAGGGTGCCCCCTTGCCCTCCACCCAAGGGCTACTGAACCCAGCAAGCTACCCAGGGCTCCACCTCTCTCCCTGGACTTGTAGTAGAGGCCCTAGGCTGCCCTCTGGCCCTCCACCTAGGGGCCTCTGACCCCAGCAAGCTACGCAGGGCTCCAACTCTCTCCCTGGACTTGCAGTAGAGGCCCCAGGGAGCCCCCTTGCCCTCCACCCAGGGGTACTGAACCCAGCAAGCTACCCAGGGCTCCACCTCTCTCCCTGGACTTGTAGTAGAGGCCCTAGGCTGCCCTCTGGCCCTCCACCTAGGGGCCTTTGACCCCAGCAAGCTACCCAGGGGTCCACCTTTCTCCCTGGACTTGAAGTAGAGGCCCCAGGGTGCCCATTGGCACTCCACCTAGGGGTCTCTGACCCCAGCAAGCTACCGAGCGGTCCACCTCTCTCCTTGGACTTGCAGTATAGGCCCCAGGGTGCCCCCTGGCCCTCCACCTAGGGGCATCTGACCCCAGCAAGCTACCTAGGGGTCCACCTCTCTCCCTGGACTTGCAGTATAGGACCCAGGGTGCCCCTGGCCCTCCACCTAGGGGCATCTGACACCAGCAAGCTACCCAAGGGTCCACCTCTCTCCCTGGACTTGCAGTATAGGCCCCAGGGTGCCCTCTGGCCCTCCACCTAGGGTCCTCTGACCCTAGCAAACTACCCAGGGGTCCACCTCTCTCCCTGGACTTGCTGTAGAGGCCCCAGGGTGACCCTTGGCCCTCCACCTAGGGGCCTCTGACCCCAGCAAGCTGCCCAGGGGCCTGCCTATCTCCCTGGACTTGCAGTAGAGTCCCCAGGGTGCCCCATGGCCCTCCACGTAGGGCCCTCTGACCCCAGCAAGCTACCCAAGGGTCCACCTATCTCCCTGGACTTGCAGTATAGGCCACAGGGTGCCCCCTTGCCTTCCACCTAGGGGCCTCTGACCCCAGAAGCTACCCAGGGCTCCACTTCTCTCCCTGGACTTGCAGTAGAGGCCCCAAGGAGCCCCCTTGCCCTCCACCCAGGGGTACTGAACCCAGCAAGCTACCCAGGGCTCCACCTCTCGACCTGGACTTGTAGTAGAGGCCCTAGGCTGCCCTCTGGCCCTCCACCTAGGGGCCTTTGACCCCAGCAAGCTACCCAGGGGTCCACCTTTCTCCCTGGACTTGAAGTAGAGGCCCCAGGGTGCCGATTGGCCCTCCACCTAGGGGTCTCTGACCCCAGCAAGCTACCGAGCGGTCCACCTCTCTCCTTGGACTTGCAGTATAGGCCCCAGGGTGCCCCCTTGCCTTCCACCTAGGGGCCTCTGACCCCAGCAAGCTACCCAGGGGTCCACATCTCTCCCTGGACTTGCAGTAGACGCTGCTGGGTGCACCCTGGCCCTCCATCTAGGGGCCTCTGACCCCAGCAAGCTACCCAGGGGTCCACCTCTCTACCTGAACTTTTAGTAGAGGCCCCAGGGTGCCCCCTGGCCCTCCACCTATGGGCCTCTGACCCCAGCAAGCTACCCAGGGGTCCACATCTCTCCTTGGACTTGCAGTGGAGGCCCCTGGGTGCCCCCTGGCCCTCCACCTAGGGTCCTCTGACCCCAGCAAGCTACCCGGGTGTCCAGCTCTCTCCCTTGACTTGCAATAGAGGCCCCAGGGTGCCCCCTTGCCCTCCACCCAGGGGCTACTGACCCCAGCAAGCTACCCAGGGCTCCACCTCTCTCCCTGGACTTGTAGTATAGGCCCTAGGCTGCCCTCTGGCCCTCCACCTAGGGGCCTCTGACACCAGCAAGCTACCCAGGTTTTCACCTCTCTCCCTGGACTTGCAGTAGAGGCCCCAGGGTGCCCATTGTCCCTCCACCTAGGGGCCTCTGACCCCAGCAAGCTACCCAGGGGTCCACCTCTCTCCCTGGACTTGCAGTAGAGGCCCCAGGGTGCCCCTTGGCCCTCCACCTTTAGGCCTCTGACCCCAGCAAGCTACCCAGGGGTCCACATCTCTCCCTGGACTTGCAGTAGACGCCCCTGGGTGCCCCCTGGCCCTCCACCTAGGGGCCTCTGACCCCAGCAAGCTACCCAGGGGTCAACATCTCTCCCTGGACTTATAATAGAGGCCCTACGGTGCCCCTTGGCCCTCCCCTTAGGGGCCTCTGACACCAGCAAGCTTCCCAGTGATTCACCTCTCTCACTGGACTTGCAGTAGAGGCCCCAGGTTGACCCTTGGCCCTCCACCTTGGGGCCTCTGACCCCAGCAAGCTGCCCAGGGGCCTGCCTATCTCCCTGGACTTGCAGTAGAGTCCCCAGGGTGCCCCATGGCCCTCCACCTAGGGGCCTCTGACCCCAGCAAGCTACCCAGGGCTCCAACTCTCTCCCTGGACTTGCAGTAGAGGCCGCAGGGAGCCCCCTTGCCCTCCACCTAGGGGCTACTGACCCCAGCAAGCTACCCAGGGCTCCACCTCTCTCCCTGAACTTGCAGTAGAGGCCCCAGGGTACCCCGTGGCCCTCCACCTAGGGGCCTCTGACCCCAGCAAGCTACCCAAGGGCCTACCTTATTCCCTGGACTTGCAGTAGAGTCCCCAGGGAGCCCCCTTGCCCTCCACCCAGGGGTACTGACCCCAGCAAGCTACCCAGGGCTCCACCTCTCTCCCTAGACTTGCAATAGAGGCCCCAGGGTGCCCCCTTTCCCTCCACCCAGGGGCTACTGACCCCAGCAAGCTACCCAGGGCTCCACCTCTCTCCCTGGACTCTCAGTAGAGGCCCCAGGGTACCCCGTGGCCCTCCACCTAGGGGCCTCTGAGTCCAGCAAGCTACCCAGGGGTCCACATCTCTCTCTGGACTTGCAGCAGAGGCCCCAGGGTACCCCGTGGCCCTCCACCTAGGGGCCTCTGAACCCAGCAAGCTACCCAGGGGTCCAGTTCTCTCCCTGGACTTGAAATAGAGGCCCCAGGGTGCCCCCTTGCCCTCCACCCAAGGGCTACTGAACCCAGCAAGCTACCCAGGGGTCCAGCTCTCTCCCTGGACTTGTAGTAAAGGCCCTAGGCTGCCCTCTGGCCCTCCACCTAGGGGCCTCTGACTTCAGCAAGCTTACCAGGGCTCCACTTCTCTCCCTGGATTTGCAGTAGAGGCCCCAGGGTGCCCATTGGCCCTCCACCTAGGGGCCTCTGACCCCAGCAAGCTACCCAGGGGCCTACCTTATTCCCTGGACTTGCAGTAGAGTCCCCAGGGTGCCCCATGGCCCTCCACCTAGGGCCCTCTGACCCCAGCAAGCTACCCAGTGCTCCAACTCTCTCCCTGGACTTGCAGTATAGGCCCCAGGGTGCCCCCTGGTCCTCCACTTAGGGGCCCCTGACCCAAGCAAGCTGCCCAGGGGTCCACCTCTCTCCCTGGACTTGCAATAGAGGCCCCAGGAAGCCCCTTGGCCCTCCCCCTAGGGGCCTCTGACACCAGCAAGCTACCCTGGGCTCCACCTCTCTCCCTGGACTTGTAGTAGAGGCCCTAGGCTGTCCTCTGGCCCTCCACCTAGGGGCCTCTGACCCCAGCAAGCTACCCAGGGCTCCACCTCTCTCCCTGGACTTGCAGTAGAGGCCCCAGGGTGCCCATTTGCCCTCCACCTAGGGGTCTCTGACCCCAGCAAGCTACCGAGGGGTCCACCTCTCTCCCTGGACTTGCAATAGAGGCCCCAGGGTGCCCCGTGCACCTCCACCTAGGGGCCTCTGACCCCAGCAAGCTACCCAGGGGTCCACATCTCTCCCTTGTCTTGCAGTAGACGCCGCTGAGTGCCCCATGGCCCTCCACCTTGGGGCCTCTGACCACAGCAAGCTACCCAGGGGTCCACCTCTCTCCCTGGACTTTTAGTAGAGGCCCCAGGGTGCCCCTGGCCCTCCACCTAGGGGCCTCTGTCCCCAGCAAACTACCCTGGAGTCCACATCTCTTCCTGGACTTGCAGTTGAGGCCCCAGGGTGCCCCGTGTCCCTCCACCTAGGGGCCTCTGACCCCAGCAAGCTACCCAGGGATCCACATCTCTCCTTGGACTTGCAGTGGAGGCCCCTGGGTGCCCCCTGGCCTTCCACCTAGGGGCCTCTGACCCTAGCAAGCTACCCGGGGGTCCAGCTCTCTTCCTGGACTTGCAATAGGGGCCCCAGGGTGTCCCCTTGCCCTCCACCCAGGGGCTACTGACCCCAGCAAGCTACTCAGGGCTCCACCTCTCTCCCTGGACTTGTAGTAGAGGCCCCAGGGTGCCCCTTGGCCCTCCACCTAGGGGCCTCTGACCCCAGCAAGCTTCCCAGTGGTCCACCTCTCTCCCTAGACTTGCAGTAGAGGCCCCAGTGTGACCCTTGGCCCTCCACCTAGGGGCCTCTGACCCCAGCAAGCTACCCAGGGTCCTACCTATCTCCCTGTACTTGCAGTAGAGTCCCCAGGGTGCCCCATGGCCCTCCACCTAGGGCCCTCTGACCCCAGCAAGCTACCCAGGGCTCCAACTCTCTCCCTGGACTTGCAGTATAGGCCTCAGGGTGCCCCCTGGTCCTCCACCTAGGGGCCCCTGACCCAAACAAGCTGCCCAGGGGTCCACCTCTCTCCCTGGACTTGCAATAGAGGCCCCAGCGTGCCCCTTGGCCCTCCACCTAAGGGCCTCTGACCCCAGAAAGCTACCCAGGGGTCCACCTCTGTCCCTAGACTTGCAGACTAGGCCCCAGGGTGACCCTTGGCCCTCCACCTAGGGGCTATGACACCAGCAAGCTGCCCAGGGGTCTGCCTATCTCCCTGGACTTGCAGTAGAGTCCCCAGGGTGCCCCATGGCCCTCCACCTAGGGCCCTCTGACCCCAGCAAGCTACCCAGGGGCCCACATCTCTCCCTGGACTTGCAACAGAGGCCCCAGTGTGCCCCGTGACCCTCCACCTAGGGGCCTCTGACCCCAGCAAGCTACCCAGGAGTCCACATCTCTCCCTGGACTTGCAGTAGACACCCCTGGGTGCCCCCTGGCCATACACCTAGGGGCCTTTGACCCCAGCAAGCTACCCAGGGGTCCACCTCTCTCCATGGACTTATAGTAGAGGCCCCAGGGTGCCCCCTGGCACTCCACCTAGGGGCATCTGAGTCCAGCAAGCTACCCTGGGCTCCACATCTCTCCCTGGACTTGTAGTAGAGGCCCTAAGCGGCCTTCTGGTCCTCCACCTAGGGGCCTCTGACCCCAGCAAGCTAACCAGGGCTCCACCTCTCTCCCTGGACTTGCAGTAGAGGCCCCAGGGTGCCCATTGGCCCTCCACCTAGGGGTCTCTGACCCCAGCAAGCTACCCAAGGGTCCGCCTCTGACCCCAGCAAGCTGCCCAGAGGCCTGCCTATCTCCCTGGACTTGCAGTAGAGGCCCCAGGGTGCCCCATGGCCCTCCACCCAGGGCCCTCTGACTCCAGCAAGCTACCTAGGGCTCCACTTCTCTACCTGGACTTGCAGTAGAGGCCCCAGGGTGCCCCGTGGCCCTCCACCTAGGGGCCTCTGAACCCAGCAAGCTACCCAGGGGTCCAGCTCTCTCCCTGGACTTGCAATAGAGGCCCCAGGGTGCCCCCTTGCCCTCCACCCAGGGGCTACTGACCCCAGCAAGCTACACAGGGCTCCACTTCTCTCCCTGGACTTGTAGTAGAGGCCCCAGGGTGCCCATTGGCCCTCCACCAAGGGGCCTCTGACCCCAGCAAACTACCCAGGGCTCCACCTCTCTTCCTGGACTTGCAGTAGAGTCCCCAGGGTGCCCCATGGCCCTCCACCTAGGGCCCTCTGACCCCAGCAAGCTACCCAGGGCTGCACCTCTCTCCCTGGACTTGCAGTAGAGGCCCCAGGGTACCCCGTAGCCCTCCACCTATGGGCTTCTGACCCCAGCAAGCTACTCAGGGGTCCACATCTCTCCCTGGACTTGCAGTAGAAGCCCCAGGGTACCCCGTGGCCCTCCACCCAGGGGCTACTGACCCCAGCAAGCTACGCAGGGCTCCACTTCTCTCCCTGGACTTGTAGTAGAGGCCCTGGGCTGCCTTCTGGCCCTCCACCTAGGGGCCTCTGACCCCAGCAAGCTACCCAGGGTTCCACCTCTCTCCCTGGACTTATAGGCGAGGCCCCACGGTGCCCCCTGGCCCTCCACCTAGGGGCCTCTGACCCCAGCAAACTACCCAGGGGTCCACCTCTCTTCCTGGACTTGCAGTAGAGTCCCCAGGGTGCCCCATGGCCCTCCACCCAGGGCCCTCTGACCCCAGCAAGCTACCCAGGGCTCCAACTCTCTCCCTGGACTTGCAGTATAGGCCCCAGGGTGCCCCCTGGTCCTCCACCTAGGGGCCTCTGACCCTAGCAAACTACACAGGGGTCCACTTCTCTCCCTGGACTTGCTGTAGAGGCCCCAGGGTGCCCCGTGGCCCTCCACCTAGGGGCCTCTGACCCCAGCAAGCTACCCTGGGGTCCACCTCTCTTCTGGACTTGCAGTAGAGGCCCCAGGGTGCCCCATGACCCTCCACCTAGGGTTCTCTGACCCCAGCAAGCTACAGAGGGGTCCACCTCTCTCCCTGGACTTGCAGTAGAGGCCCCAGGGTGACCCTTGGCCCTCCACCTAGGGGCCTCTGACCCCAGCAAGCCACCCAGGGTCCTACCTATCTCCCTGGACTTAAAGTAGACTCCCCAGGGTGCCCCATGGCCCTCCACCTAGGGCCCTCTGACCCCAGCAAGCTACCCAGGGCTCCACCTCTCTCCCTGGACTTGCAATAGAGGCCCAGGGTGCCCCTTGGCCCTCCACCTAGGGGCCTCTGACCACAGAAAGCTACAGAGGGGTCCACCTCTCTCCCTAGACTTGCAGACTAGGCCCCAGGGTGACCCTTGGCCCTCCACCTAGGGGCCTCTGACCCCAGCAAGCTGCCCAGGGGCCTGCCTATTTCCCTGGACTTGCAGTAGAGGCCCCAGGGTGCCCCATGGCCCTCCACCTAGGGCCCTCTGACCCCAGCAAGCTATCCAGGGGTCCACATCTCTCCCTGGACTTGCAACAGAGGCCCCAGGGTGCCCCGTGACCCTCCACCTAGGGGCCTCTGACCCCAGCAAGCTACGCAGGGGTCCACATCTCTCCCTGGACTTGCAGTAGACACCCCTGGGTGCCCCCTGCCCCTCCACCTAGGGGCCTTGACCCCAGTAAGCTACCCAGGGGTCCACCTCTTTCCATGGACTTATAGTAGAGGCCCCAGGGTGCCCCCTGGCCCTCCACCTAGGGGCCTCTGAGTCCATCAAGCTACCCAGGGGTCCAGCTCTCTCCCTGGACTTGCAATAGAGGCCCCAGGGTGCCCCCTTGCCCTCCACCCAAGGGCTACTGACCCCAGCAAGCTACCCTGGGCTCTACCTCTCTCCCTGGACTTGTAGTAGAGGCCCTAGGCTGCCCTCTGGTCCTCCACCTAGGGGCCTCTGAGTCCAGCAAGCTACCCAGGGGTCCACATCTCTCCCTGGACTTGCAGTAGAGGCCCCAGGGTACCCCGTGGCCCTCCACCTAGGGGCCTCTGAACCCAGCAAGCTACCCAGGGGTCCAGCTCTCTCCCTGGACTTGCAATAGAGGCCCCAGGGTGCCCCCTTGCCCTCCACCCAAGGGCTACTGACCCAAGCAAGCTACCCTGGGCTCCACCTCTCTCCCTGGACTTGTAGTAGAGAACCTAGGCTGCCAACTGGCCCTCCACCTAGGGGCCTTTGACCCCAGCAAGCTACCCAGGGCTCCACCTCTCTCCCTGGACTTGCAGTAGAGGCCCCAGGGTGCCCATTGTCCCTCCACCTAGGGGCCTCTGACCCCAGCAAGCTACCCAGGGGTCCACCTCTCTCCCTGGACTTGCAGTAGAGGCCCCAGGGTGCCCATTGGCCCTCCACCTTTAGGCCTCTGACCCCAGCAAGCTACCCAGGGGTCCACATCTCTCCCTGGACTTGCAGTAGACGCCCCTGGGTGCCCCCTGGCCCTCCACCTAGGGGCCTCTGACCCCAGCAAGCTACCCAGGGGTCAACATCTCTCCCTGGATCTATAATAGAGGCCCTACGGTGCCCCTTGGCCCTCCCCCTAGGGGCCTCTGACACCAGCAAGCTTCCCAGTGATTCACCTCTCTCACTGGACTTGCAGTAGAGGCCCCAGGTTGACCCTTGGCCCTCCACCTTGGGGCCTCTGACCCCAGCAAGCTGCCCAGGGGCCTGCCTATCTCCCTGGACTTGCAGTAGAGTCCCCAGGGTGCCCCATGGCCCTCCACCTAGGGGCCTCTGACCCCAGCAAGCTACCCAGGGCTCCAACTCTCTCCCTGGACTTGCAGTAGAGGCCCCAGGGAGCCCCCTTGCCCTCCACCTAGGGGCTACTGACCCCAGCAAGCTACCCAGGGCTCCACCTCTCTCCCTGAACTTGCAGTAGAGGCCCCAGGGTACCCCGTGGCCCTCCACCTAGGGGCCTCTGACCCCAGCAAGCTACCCAGGGGCCTACCTTATTCCCTGGACTTGCAGTAGAGTCCCCAGGGAGCCCCCTTGCCCTCCACCCAGGGGTACTGACCCCAGCAAGCTACCCAGGGCTCCACCTCTCTCCCTAGACTTGCAGTAGAGGCCCCAGGGTGCCCCCTTTCCCTCCACCCAGGGGCTACTGACCCCAGCAAGCTACCCAGGGCTCCACCTCTCTCCCTGGACTCTCAGTAGAGGCCCCAGGGTACCCCGTGGCCCTCCACCTAGGGGCCTCTGAGTCCAGCAAGCTACCCAGGGGTCCACATCTCTCCCTGGACTTGCAGCAGAGGCCCCAGGGTACCCCGTGGCCCTCCACCTAGGGGCCTCTGAATCCAGCAAGCTACCCAGGGGTCCAGCTCTCTCCCTGGACTTGCAATAGAGGCCCCAGGGTGCCCCCTTGCCCTCCACCCAAGGGCTACTGACCCCAGCAAGCTACCCAGGGGTCCAGCTCTCTCCCTGGACTTGTAGTAAAGGCCCTAGGCTGCCCTCTGGCCCTCCACCTAGGGGCCTCTGACTCCAGCAAGCTTACCAGGGCTCCACTTCTCTCCCTGGATTTGCAGTAGAGGCCCCAGGGTGCCCATTGGCCCTCCACCTAGGGGCCTCTGAACCCAGCAAGCGACCCAGTGATTCACCTCTCTCACTCTACTTGCAGTAGAGGCCCCAGGTTGACCCTTGGCCCTCCACCTTGGGGCCTCTGACCCCAGCAAGCTGCCCAGGGGCCTGCCTATCTCCCTGGACTTGCAGTAGAAGCCCCAGGGTGCCCCATGGCCCTCCACCTAGGGGCCTCTGACCCCAGCAAGCTACCCAGGGCTCCACCTCTCTCCCTGGACTTGCAGTAGAGGCCCCAGAAAGCCCCCCTGCCCTCCACCCAGGGGCTACTGATCCCTGCAAGCTACCCAGGGCTCCACCTCTCTCCCTGAACTTGCAGTAGAGGCCCCAGGGTGCCCCGTGGCCCTCCACCTAGGGCCCTCTGACCCCAGCAAGCTACCCAGTGCTCCAACTCTCTCCCTGGACTTGCAGTATAGGCCCCAGGGTGCCCCCTGGTCCTCCACTTAGGGGCCCCTGACCCAAGCAAGCTGCCCAGGGGTCCACCTCTCTCCCTGGACTTGCAATAGAGGCCCCAGGAAGCCCCTTGGCCCTCCCCCTAGGGGCCTCTGACACCAGCAAGCTACCCTGGGCTCCACCTCTCTCCCTGGACTTGTAGTAGAGGCCCTAGGCTGTCCTCTGGCCCTCCACCTAGGGGCCTCTGACCCCTGCAAGCTACCCAGGGCTCCACCTCTCTCCCTGGACTTGCAGTAGAGGCCCCAGGGTGCCCATTTGCCCTCCACCTAGGGGTCTCTGACCCCAGCAAGCTACCGAGGGGTCCACCTCTCTCCCTGGACTTGCAATAGAGGCCCCAGGGTGCCCCGTGCACCTCCACCTAGGGGCCTCTGACCCCAGCAAGCTACCCAGGGGTCCACATCTCTCCCTTCTCTTGCAGTAGACTCCGCTGAGTGCCCCATGGCCCTCCACCTTGGGGCCTCTGACCCCAGAAAGCTACCCAGGGGTCCACCTCTCTCCCTGGACTTTTAGTAGAGGCCCCAGGGTGCCCCTGGCCCTACACCTAGGGGCCTCTGTCCCCAGCAAACTACCCTGGAGTCCACATCTCTTCCTGGACTTGCAGTTGAGGCCCCAGGGTGCCCCGTGTCCCTCCACCTAGGGGCCTCTGACCCCAGCAAGCTACCCAGGGATCCATATCTCTCCTTGGACTTGCAGTGGAGGCCCCTGGGAGCCCCCTGGCCTTCCACCTAGGGGCCTCTGACCCTAGCAAGCTACCCGAGGGTCCAGCTCTCTTCCTGGACTTGCAATAGAGGCCCCAGGGTGTCCCCTTGCCCTCCACCCAGGGGCTACTGACCCCAGCAAGCTACTCAGGGCTCCACCTCTCTCCCTGGACTTGTAGTAGAGGCCCTAGGCTGCCCTCTGGCCCTCCACCCAGGGCCCTTTGACCCCAGCAAGCTACCCAGGGCTCCATCTCTCTCCCTGGACTTGCAGTAGAGGCCCCAGGGTGCCCCTTGGCCCTCCACCTAGGGGCCTCTGACCCCAGCAAGCTTCCCAGTGGTCCACCTCTCTCCCTAGACTTGCAGTAGAGGCCCCAGTGTGACCCTTGGCCCTCCACCTAGGGGCCTCTGACCCCAGCAAGCTACCCAGGGTCCTACCTATCTCCCTGTACTTGCAGTAGAGTCCCCAGGGTGCCCCATGGCCCTCCACCTAGGGCCCTCTGACCCCAGCAAGCTACCCAGGGCTCCAACTCTCTCCCTGGACTTGCAGTATAGGCCTCAGGGTGCCCCCTGGTCCTCCACCTAGGGGCCCCTGACCCAAACAAGCTGCCCAGGGGTCCACCTCTCTCCCTGGACTTGCAATAGAGGCCCCAGCGTGCCCCTTGGCCCTCCACCTAAGGGCCTCTGACCCCAGAAAGCTACCCAGGGGTCCACCTCTGTCCCTAGACTTGCAGACTAGGCCCCAGGGTGACCCTTGGCCCTCCACCTAGGGGCCTCTGACCCCAGCAAGCTGCCCAGGGGCCTGCCTATCTCCCTGGACTTGCAGTAGAGTCCCCAGGGTGCCCCATGGCCCTCCACCTAGGGCCCTCTGACCCCAGCAAGCTACCCAGGGGCCCACATCTCTCCCTGGACTTGCAACAGAGGCCCCAGGGTGCCCCGTGACCCTCCACCTAGGGGCCTCTGACCCCAGCAAGCTACCCAGGAGTCCACATCTCTCCCTGGACTTGCAGTAGACACCCCTGGGTGCCCCCTGGCCCTACACCTAGGGGCCTTTGACCCCAGCAAGCTACCCAGGGGTCCACCTCTCTCCATGGACTTATAGTAGAGGCCCCAGGGTGCCCCCTGGCACTCCACCTAGGGGCATCTGAGTCCAGCAAGCTACCCTGGGCTCCACATCTCTCCCTGGACTTGTAGTAGAGGCCCTAGGCTGCCCTCTGGTCCTCCACCTAGGGGCCTCTGACCCCAGCAAGCTAACCAGGGCTCCACCTCTCTCCCTGGACTTGCAGTAGAGGCCCCAGGGTGCCCATTGGCCCTCCACCTAGGGGTCTCTGACCCCAGCAAGCTACCCAAGGGTCCGCCTCTGACCCCAGCAAGCTGCCCAGGGGCCTGCCTATCTCCCTGGACTTGCAGTAGAGTCCCCAGGGTGCCCCATGGCCCTCCACCCAGGGCCCTCTGACTCCAGCAAGCTATCTAGGGCTCCACTTCTCTACCATGACTTGCAGTAGAGGCCCCAGGGTGCCCCGTGGCCCTCCACCTAGGGGCCTCTGAACCCAGCAAGCTACCCAGGGGTCCAGCTCTCTCCCTGGACTTGCAATAGAGGCCCCAGGATGCCCCCTTGCCCTCCACCCAGGGGCTACTGACCCCAGCAAGCTACACAGGGCTCCACTTCTCTCCCTGGACTTGTAGTAGAGGCCCCAGGGTGCCCATTGGCCCTCCACCAAGGGGCCTCTGACCCCAGCAAACTACCCAGGGCTCCACCTCTCTTCCTGGACTTGCAGTAGAGTCCCCAGGGTGCCCCATGGCCCTCCACCTAGGGCCCTCTGACCCCAGCAAGCTACCCAGGGGTCCAGCTCTCTCCCTGGACTTGCAATAGAGGCCCCAGGTTGCCCCCTTGCCCTCCACCCAAGGGATACTGACCCCAGCAAGCTACCCTGGGCTCCACATCTCTCCCTGGACTTGTAGTAGAGGCCCTAATCTGCCCTCTGGTCCTCCACCTAGGGGCCTCTGACCCCAGCAAGCTACCCAGGGGTCCAGCTCTCTCCCTGGACTTGCAATAGAGGCCCCAGGTTGCCCCCTTGCCCTACACCCAAGGGCTACTGACCCCAGCAAGCTACCCAGGGCTGCACCTCTCTCCCTGGACTTGCAGTAGAGGCCCCAGGGTACCCCGTAGCCCTTCACCTATGGGCTTCTGACCCCAGCAAGCTACTCAGGGGTCCACATCTCTCCCTGGACTTGCAGTAGAAGCCCCAGGGTACCCCGTGGCCCTCCACCCAGGGGCTACTGACCCCAGCAAGCTACGCAGGGCTCTACTTCTCTCCCTGGACTTGTAGTAGAGGCCCTGGGCTGCCCTCTGGCCCTCCACCTAGGGGCCTCTGACCCCAGCAAGCTACCCAGGGGTCCACCTCTCTCCCTGGACTTATAGGCGAGGCCCCACGGTGCCCCCTGGCCCTCCACCTAGGGGCCTCTGACCCCAGCAAGCTACCCTGGGCTCCACCTCTCTCCCTGGACTTGTAGTAGAGAACCTAGGCTGCCATCTGGCCCTCCACCTAGGGGCCTTTGACCCCAGCAAGCTACCCAGGGCTCCACCTCTCTCCCTGGACTTGCAGTATAGGCCCCAGGGTGCCCATTGGCCCTCCACCTAGGGGCCTCTGACCCCAGCAAGCTACCCAGGGGTCTACCTCTCTCCCTGGACTTGCAGTATAGGCCACAGGGTGCCCCCTGGCCCTCCAACTAGGGGCCTCTGAACCCAGCAAGCTACCCAGGGGTCCACCTCTCTCCTTGGACTTGCAGTATAGGCCCCAGGGTGCCCCCTGGCCCTCCACCTAGGGGCATCTGACCCCAGCAAGCTACCCAGGGGTCCACCTCTCTCCCTGGACTTGCAGTATAGGACCCAGGGTGCCCCATGGCCCTCCACCTAGGGGCATCTGACACCAGCAAGCTACCCAAGGGTCCACCTATCTCCCTGGACTTGCAGTATAGGCCCCAGGGTGCCCTCTGGCACTCCACCTAGGGGCCTCTGACCCTAGCAAACTACCCAGGGGTCCACCTCTCTCCCTGGACTTGCTGTAGAGGCCCCAGTTGTGACCCTTGGCCCTCCACCTAGGGGCTTCTGACCCCAGCAAGCTGCCCAGGGGCCTGCCTATCTTCCTGGACATGCAGTAGAGTCCCCAGGGTGCCCCATGGCCCTCCACATAGGGCCCTCTGACCCCAGCAAGCTACCCAAGGGTCCACCTATCTCCCTGGACTTGCAGTATAGGCCCCAGGGTGCCCTCTGGCACTCCACCTAGGGGCCTCTGACCCTAGCAAACTACCCAGGGGTCCACCTCTCTCCCTGGACTTGCTGTAGAGGCCCCAGGGTGACCCTTGGCCCTCCACCTAGGGGCTTCTGACCCCAGCAAGCTGCCCAGGGGCCTGCCTATCTCCCTGGACTTGCAGTAGAGTCCCCAGGGTGCCCCATGGCCCTCCACTTAGGGCCCTCTGACCCCAGCAAGCTACCCAGGGGTCCACCTCTCTCCCTGGACTTGCAGTATAGGACCCAGGGAGCCCCCTGGCCCTCCACCTAGGGGCATCTGACCCCAGCAAGCTACCTAGGGGTCCACCTCTCTCCCTGGACTTGCAGTATAGGACCCAGGGTGCCCTCTGGCCCTCCACCTAGGGGCCTCTGACCCTAGCAAACTACCCAGGGGTCCACCTCTCTCCCTGGACTTGCTGTAGAGGCCCCAGGGTGACCCTAGGCCCTCCACCTAGGGGCTTATGACCCCAGCAAGCTACCCAGGGGTCCACCTCTCTCCCTAGACTTGCAGACTAGGCCCTAGGCTGCCCTCTGGCCCTCCACCTAGGGGCCTCTGACCCCAGCAAGCTACCCAGGGCTCCAACTCTCTCCCTGGACTTGTAGTAGAGGCCCTAGGCTGCCCTCTGGCCCTCCACCTAGGGGCCTCTGACCCCAGCAAGCTACCCAGGGTCCTACCTATCTCCCTGGACTTGCAGTAGAGTCCCCAGGGAGCCCCATGGCCCTCCACCTAGGGCCCTCTGACCCCAGCAAGCTACCCAGGGCTAAAACTCTCTCCCTGGACTTGCAGTATAGGCCTCAGGGTGCCCCCTGGTCATCCACCTAGGGGCCCCCAACCTAAGCAAGCTATCCAGGGGTCCACATCTCTCCCTGGACGTGCAGTAGACAACCCTGGGTGCCCCCTGGCCCTCCACCTAGGGGCCTTTGACCCCAGCAGTCTACTCAGGGGTCCACCTCTCTCCATGGACTTAAAGTAGAGGCCCCAGGGTGCCCCCTGGCCCTCCACCTAGGGGCCTCTGATTCCAGCAAGCTACCCAGGGGTCCACATCTCTCCCTGGACTTGCAGTAGAGGCCCCAGGGTACCCAGTGGCCCTCCACCTAGGGGCCTCTGAACCCAGCAAGCTACCCAGGGGTCCAGCTCTCTTTCTGGACTTGCAATAGAGGCCCCAGGGTGCCCCCTTGCCCTCCACCCAAGGGCTACTGACCCCAGCAAGCTACCCTGGGCTCCACCTCTCTCCCTGGACTTGTAGTAGAGGCCCTAGGCTGCCCTCTGGCCCTCCATCTAGGGGCCATTGACCCCAGCAAGCTACCCAGGGCTCCACCTCTCTTCCTGGACTTGCAGTAGAGGCCCCAGGGTGCCTATTGGCCCTCCACCTAGGGGCCTCTGACCCCAGCAAGCTACCCAGGGGTCCACCTGTCTTCCTGGACTTGCAGTAGAGTCCCCAGGGTGCCCCATGCCCCTCCACCTAGGGCCCTCTGACCCCAGCAAGCTACCCAGGGCTCCAACTCTCTCCCTGGACTTGCAGTATAGGCCCCAGGGTGCCCCCTGGTCCTCCACCTAGGGGCCTCTGACACCAGCAAGCTACCCAGGGGTCCACCTCTCTCCCTGGACTTGCAGTAGAGGCCCCAGGGTGCCCCGTGGCCCTCCCCCTAGGGGCCTCTGACACCAGCAAGCTTCCCAGTGGTCCACCTCTCTCCCTAGACTTGCAGTAGAGGCCCCAGGGTGACCCTTGGCCCTCCACCTAGGGGCCTCTGACCCCAGCAAGCTACCCTGGGTCCTACCTATCTCCCTGGACTTGCAGTAGAGTCCCCTGGGTGCCCCATGGCCCTCCACCTAGGGGCCTCTGACCCCAGCAAGCTACCCAGGGCTCCAACTCTCTCCCTGGACTTGCAGTATAGGCCTCAGGGTGCCCCCTTGTCCTCCACCTAGGGGCCCCTGACCCAAGCAAGCTGCCCAGGGGTCCACCTCTCTCCCTGGACTTGCAATAGAGGCCCCAGGGTGCCCCTTGGCCCTCCACCTAGGGGCCTCTGACCCCAGAAAGCTACCCAGGGGTCCACCTCTCTCCCTAGACTTGCACACTAGGCCCTAGGCTGCCCTCTGGCCCTCCACCTAAGGGCCTCTGACCCCAGCAAGCTACCCAGGGCTCCACCTCTCTCCCTGGACTTGCAGTAGAGGCCCCAGAGTGCCCATTGGCCCTCCACCTAGGGGTCTCTGACCCCAGCAAGCTACCGAGGGGTCTACCTCTCTCCCTGGACTTGCAATAGAGGCCCCAGGGTGCCCCGTGACCCTCCACCTAGGGGCCTCTGACCCCAGCAAGCTACCCAGGGGTCCACCTCTCTCCCTGGACTTGCAGTATAGGCCCCAGGGTGCCCCCTGGCCCTCCAACTAGGGGCCTCTGACCCCAGCAAGCTACCCAGGGGTCCACCTCTCTCCCTAGACTTGCAGACTAGGCTCCAGGGTGACCCTTGGACCTCCAACTAGGGGCTTCTGACCCCAGCAAGCTGCCCAGGGGCCTGTCCATCTCCGTGGACTTGCTGTAGAGCCCCCAGGGTGCCCCATGGCTCTCCACCTAGGGCCCTCTGACCCCAGCAAGCTACCCAGGGGTCCACATCTCTCCCTGGACTTGCAGTATAGGCCACAGGGTGCCCCCTTGCCCTCCACCTGGGGGCCTCTGACCCCAGCAAGCTACCCAGGGCTCCACTTCTCTCCCTGGACTTGTAGTAGAGGCCCTGGGCTGCCCTCTTGCCCTCCACCTAGGGGCCTCTGACCCCAGCAAGCTACCCAAGGGTCCACCTATCTCCCTGGACTTGCAGTATAGGCCCCAGGGTGCCCTCTGGCCCTCCACCTAGGGGCATCTGACCCTAGCAAACTACCCAGGGGTCCACCTCTCTCCCTGGACTTGCTGTAGAGTCCCCAGGGTGACCCTTGGCCCTCCACTTCTCTCCCTGGACTTGCAGTAGAGGCCCCAGGGTGCACCCTTGCCCTCCACCCAGGGGCTACTGACCCCAGCAAGCTACCCAGGGCTCCACCTCTCTCCCTGGACTTGCAGTATAGGCCCCAGGGTGCCCCCTGGCCCTCCACCTAGGGACATCTGACCCCAGCAAGCTACCCAGGGGTCCACCTCTCTCCCTGGACTTGCAGTATAGGACCCAGGGTGCCCCCTGGCCCTCCACCTAGGGGCATCTGACACCAGCAAGCTACCCAGGGGTCCACCTATCTCCCTGGACTTGCAGTATAGGCCCCAGGGTGCCCTCTGGCCTTCCACCTAGGGGCCTCTGACCCTAGCAAACTACCGAGGGGTCTACCTCTCTCACTGGACTTGCTGTAGAGGCCCCAGGGTGCCCCTTGCCCTCCACCTAGGGGCCTCTGATTCCAGCAAGCTACCCTGGAGTCCACCTCTCTCCCTGGACTTGCAGTAGAGGCCCCAGGGTGCCCCTTGGCCCTCCACCTCGGGGCCTCTGACCCCAGCAAGCTACCCAGGGCTTCACCTCTCTCCCTGGACTTGCAGTAGAGGCCCCAGGGTGCCCATTGGCCCTCCACCTAGGGGCCTCTGACCCCAGCAAGCTACCGAGGGTTTTACCTCTCTCCCTAGACTTGCAGTAGAGGCCCCAGGGTGACCCTTGGCCCTCCACCTAGGGGCCTCTGACCCCAGCAAGCTACCCAGGGTCCTACCTATCTCCCTGGACTTGCAGTAGAGTCCCCAGGGTGCCCCCTGTCCCTCCACCTAGGGCCCTTTGACCCCAGCAAGCTACCCAGGGCTAAAACTCTCTCCCTGGACTTGCAGTATAGGCCTCAGGGTGCCCCCTGGTCCTCCACCTAGGGGCCCCCGACCCAAGCAAGCTGCCCAGGGGTCCACCTCTCTCCCTGGACTTGCAATAGAGGCCCCAGGGTGCCCCCTTGCCCTCCACCCAAGGGCTACTGACCCCAGCAAGCTACCCTGGGCTCTACCTCTCTTCCTGGACTTGTAGTAGAGGCCCTAGGCTGCCCTTTGGTCCTCCACCTAGGGGCCTCTGACCCCAGCAAGCTAACCAGGGCTCCACCTCTCTCCCTGGACTTGCAGTAGAGGCCCCAGGGTGCCCATTGGCCCTCCACCTAGGGGTCTCTGACCCCAGCAAGCTACCCAAGGGTCCGCCTCTGACCCCAGCAAGCTGCCCAGGGGCCTGCCTATCTCCATGGACTTGCAGTAGAGACCCCAGGGTGCCCCATGGCCCTCCACGTAGGGCCCTCTGACCCCAGCAAGCTACCCAGGGGTCCACATCTCTCCCTGGACTTGCAGTAGACGCCCCTGGGTGCCCACTGGCCCTCCACCTAGGGGCCTTTGACCCCAGCAAGCTACCCAGGGGTCCACCTCTCTCCATGGACTTATAGTAGAGGCCCCAGGGTGCCCCCTGGCCCTCCACCTAGGGGCCTCTGAGTCCAGCAAGCTACCCAGGGGTCCACATCTCTCCCTGGACTTGCAGTAGAGGCCCCAGGGTACCCCGTGGCCCTCCACCTAGGGGCCTCTGAACCCAGCAAGCTACCCAGGGGTCCAGCTCTCTCCCTGGACTTGCAATAGAGGCCCCAGGGTGCCCCCTTGCCCTCCACCCAAGGGCTACTGACCCCAGCAAGCTACCCTGGGCTCCACCTCTCTCCCTGGACTTGTAGTAGAGGCCCTAGGCTGCCCTCTGGCCCTCCACCTAGGGGCCTTTGACCCCAGCAAGCTACCCAGGGCTCCACCTCTCTCCCTGGACTTGCAGTAGAGGCCCCAGGGTGCCCATTGGCCCTCCACCTAGGGGCCTCTGACCCCAGCAAGCTACCCAGGGGTCCACCTCTCTCCCTGGACTTATAGGCGAGGCCCCAGGGTGCCCCCTGGCCCTCCACCTAGGGGCCTCTGACCCCAGCAAACTACCCAGCGGTCCACCTCTCTACCTGGACTTGCAGTAGAGTCCCCAGGGTGCCCCATGGCCCTCCACCTAGGGCCCTCTGACCCCAGCAAGCTACCCAGGGCTCCAACTCTCTCCCTGTACTTGCAGTATAGGCCCCAGGGTGCCCCCTGGTCCTCCACCTAGGGGCCTCTGACCCTAACAAACTACACAGGGGTCCAGCTCTCTCCCTGGACTTGCAGTAGAGGCCCCAGGGTGCCCCATGGCCCTCCAACTAGGGACCTCTGACCCCAGCAAGCTACCCAGGGTCCTACCTATCTCCCTGGACTTGCAATAGGGGCCCCAGGGTGCCCCTTTGCCCTCCACCCAAGAGCTACTGACCCCAGCAAGCTACCCTGGGCTCCACCTCTCTCCCTGGGCTTGTAGTAGAGGCCCTGGGCTGCCCTCTGGCCCTCCACCTAGGGGCCTTTGACCCCAGCAAGCTACCCAGGGGTCCACCTCTCTCCCTGGACTTGAAGTAGAGGCCCCAGGGTGCCCATTGGCCTTCCATCTAGGGGTCTCTGACCCCAGCAAGCTACCGAGCGGTCCACCTCTCTCCTTGGACTTGCAGTATAGGCCCCAGGGTGCCCTTTGGCCCTCCACCTAGGGGCATCTGACCCCAGCAAGCTACCTAGGGGTCCACCTCTCTCCCTGGACTTGCAGTATAGGACCCGGGGTGCCCCCTGGCCCTCCACCTAGGGGCATCTGACACCAGCAAGCTACCCAAGGGTCCACCTCTCTCCCTGGACTTGCAGTATAGGCCCCAGGGTGCCCTCTGGCCCTCCACCTAGGGTCCTCTGACCCTAGCAAACTACCCAGGGGTCCACCTTTCTCCCTGGATTTGCTGTAGAGGCCCCAGTGTGACCCTTGGCCCTCCACCTAAAGGCCTCTGACCCCAGCAAGCTGCCCAGGGGCCTGCCTATCTCCCTGGACTTGCAGTAGAGTCCCCAGGGTGCCCCATGGCCCTCCACATAGGGCCCTCTGACACCAGCAAGCTACCCAAGGGTCCACCTATCTCCCTGGACTTGCAGTATAGGCCACAGGGTGCCCCCTTGCCTTCCACCTAGGGGCCTCTGACCCCAGAAGCTACCCAGGGCTCCACTTCTCTCCCTGGACTTGCAGTAGAGGCCCCAGGGTACCCCGTGGCCCTCCACCTAGGGGCCTCTGAGTCCAGCAAGCTACCCAGGGGTCCACATCTCTCCCTGGACTTGCAGTAGACGCTGCTGGGTGCCCCCTGGCCCTCCATCTAGGGGCCTCTGACCCCAGCAAGCTACCCAGGGGTCCACCTCTCTCCCTGAACTTTTAGTAGAGGCCCCAGGGTGCCCCCTGGCCCTCCACCTAGGGGCCTCTGACCCCAGCAAGCTACCCAGGGGTCCACATCTCTCCTTGGACTTGCAGTGGAGCCCCCTGGGTGCCCCCTGGCCCTCCACCTAGGGTCCTCTGACCCCAGCAAGCTACCCGGGGGTCCAGCTCTCTCCCTGGACTTGCAATAGAGGCCCCAGGGTGCCCCCTTGCCCTCCACCCAGGGGCTACTGACCCCAGCAAGCTACCCAGGGCTCCACCTCTCTCCCTGGACTATTAGTAGAGGCCCTAGGCTGCCCTCTGGCCCTCAACCCAGGGGCCTCTGACACCAGCAAGCTACCCAGGGCTTCACCTCTCTCCCTGGACTTGCAGTAGAGGCCCCAGGGTGCCCATTGGCCCTCCACCTAGGGGCCTCTGACCCCAGCAAGCTACCTAGGGGTCCACCTCTCTCCCTGGACTTGCAGTAGAGGCCCCAGGGTGCTCCTTGGCCCTCTACCTTTGGGCCTCTGACCCCAGCAAGCTACCCAGGGGTCCACATCTCTCCCTGGACTTGCAGTAGACGCCCCTGGGTGCCCCCTGGCCCTCCACCTAGGGGCCTCTGACCCCAGCAAGCTACCCAGGGGTCAACATCTCTCCCTGGACTTATAGTAGAGGCCCTACGGTGCCCCCTGCTTCCACCTAGGGGCCTCTGACCCCAGCAAGCTACGCAGGGCTCCAACTCTCTCCCTGGACTTGCAGTAGAGGCCCCAGGGAGCCCCCTTGCCCTCCACCCAGGGGTACTGACCCCAGCAAGCTACGCAGGGCTCCACTTCTCTCCCTGGACTTGTAGTAGAGGCCCTGGGCTGCCCTCTGGCCCTCCACCTAGGGGCCTCTGACCCCAGCAAGCTACCCAGGGCTCCACCTCTCTCCCTGGACTTGCAGTAGAGGCCCCAGGGTACCACGTGGCCCTCCACCTAGGGGCCTCTGACCCCAGCAAGCTACCCAGGGGCCTACCTTATTCCCTGGACTTGCAGTAGATTCCCCAGGGAGCCCCCTTGCCCTCCACCCAGGGGTACTGACCCCAGCAAGCTACCCAGGGCTCCACCTCTCTCCCTAGACTTGCAGTAGAGGCCCCAGGGTGCCCCCTTTCCCTCCACCCAGGGGCTACTGACCCCAGCAAGCTACCCAGGGCTCCACCTCTCTCCCTGGACTCTCAGTAGAGGCCCCAGGGTACCCCGTGGCCCTCCACCTAGGGGCTTCTGAGTCCAGCAAGCTACCCAGGGGTCCACATCTCTCCCTGGACTTGCAGCAGAGGCCCCAGGGTACCCCGTGGCCCTCCACCTAGGGGCCTTTGAACCCAGCAAGCTACCCAGGGCTCCACCTCTCTCCTTGGACTTGCAGTAGAGGCCCCAGGGTGCCCATTGGCCCTCCACCTAGGGGCCTCTGACCCCAGCAAGCTACCCAGGGGTCCACCTCTCTCCCTGGACTTGCAGTATAGGACCCAGGGTGCCCCCTGGCCCTCCACCTAGGGGCCTCTGACCCCAGCAAGCTACCCAGGAGTCCCTCTCTGTTCCTGGACTTGCAGGTTAGGCCCCAGGGTACCCCTTGCCCTCCAACTAAGGGCCTCTGACCCCAGTAAGCCACCCAGGGGTCTCCCTCTCTCCCTACACTTGCAGTAGAGGCCCCAGATTGCCCCCTTGCCGTCCACATAGGGGCCTCTGACCCCAGCAAGCTACCCAGGGGTCCCCCTCTTTCCCTCTACTTGCAGTATAGTCCCCAGGGTGCCCCCTTGCCCTCCACCTAGGGGCCTCTGACCCAAGCAAGCTACCTATGGGTCCATCTCTCTCCTTGGACTTGCAGTTTAGGCTCCAGGGTGCCTCCTGGCCCTCCACTTAGGGGAATCTGACCCCAGCAAGCTACCCAAGGGTCCCCCTCACTCCCTGGACTTGCAGTATAGGCCCCAGGGTGCCCCCCCTTGCCCTCCACGTAGGGCCCTCTGACCCCAGCAAGCTACCCAGGGGTCCACCTCTGTGCCTGAACTTGCAGTATAGGACCCAGGGTGCTCTCTTGCCCTCCACCTAGTTGCCTCTGACCACAGTAAGCTACCCATGGGTCCACCTCTCCCCCTGCACTTGCAATATAGAACCCAGGGTGCCCCTTGGCCCTCCACCTAGGGGCCTTTGACCCCAGTAAGCTACCCAGGGGTCCACCTCTCTCTCTGGACTTGCAGTATAGGCCTCAGTATGCCCCCTGGCCCTCCACCTAGGGGCCTCTGACCCCAGCAAGCTACCCAGGGGTCCACATCTCTCCCTGGACTTGCAGTATAGGCCCCAGGGTGCCCCCTTGGCCTCCACCTACGGGCCTCTGACCCCAGCAAACCACCCAGGGGTCCACCTCTCTCCCTGGATTTGCAGAATAGGCCCCAGGTTGCCCCCTGGCCCTCCACCTAGGGGCGCCTGACCCCAGCAAGCTACCCGGGGGTCCCTCTCTCTTCCTGGACTTGCAGTATATGCTCCAGGGTGCCCCCTTGCTGTCCACTTAGGGGCCTCTGACCCCAGCAAGCTACCCAGGGGTCACCCTCTCTCCCTTGCCCTCTACATAGGGGCATCTGACCCCAGCAAGCTACCCAGGGGTCCACCTCTCGCCCTGGACTTGCAGGTTAGGCCCCAGGGTGCTCCCTTGGCCTCCAACTAGGGTCCTCTGACCCCAGCAAGCTACCCAGGGGTCCTCCTCTTTCCCTGGACTTGCAGTATAGTCCCCAGGGTGCCCCCTGGCCCTCCACCTAGGGGCCTCTGACCCCCGCAAGCTACCCAGGGGTCCCTCTCTCTTCCTGGACTTGCAGGTTAGGCCCCAGGGTGCCCCCTGGCCCTCCAACTAGGGGCCTCTGACCCCAGCAAGCTACCCAGGGGTCTCCCTCTCTCCCTGGACTTGCAGTGTAGTCCCCAGGGTGCCCCCTTGCCCTCCACCTGGGGGCCTCTGACCCCAGCAAGCTACCCAGGGGTCCAGCTCTCTTCCTGGATTTGCAGTATAGGCCCCATGGTGCCCCCTGGCCCTCCACCTAGGGGCCTCTGACCCCAACAAGCTACCCAGGGGTCTGCCTCTCTCCCTGGACTTGCAGTGTAGGCCCCAGGCTGCCCCCTGGCCCTCCACCTTGGGGCCTCTTACCCCAGCAAGCTACCCAGGGGTCACCCTCTCTCCCTGGACTTGCAGTATACACCCCAGGGTGCCCCCTTGCCCTCCACGTAGGGGCCTCTTACCCCAGCAAGCTACTCAGGGGTCTGTCTCTCTTCCTGGACTTGAAGTATATGCCCCAGGGTGCCCCTTGGCCCTCCACCTTGGGGCTTCTGACCCCAGCAAGCTACCCAGGAGTCCACCTCTCTTCCTGGATTTGCAGTATAGGCCCCAGGGTGCTCCTTGGCCCTCCACCTAGTGGCCTCTGACCCCAGCAGGCTGCCCAGGGGTCCTCTTCTTTCCCTGGACTTGCAGTTTAGGCCCCAGGGTGCTCCTTGGCCCTCCACCTAGGGGCCTCTGACCCCAGCAAGCTACCCAGGGGTCTCCCTCTCTCCCTACACATGCAGTATAGGCCCCAGGGTGCCCCCTTGCCTTCCACGTAGGGGCCTCTGACCCCAGCAAGCTACCCAGGGGTCCACATCTCTCCCTGGACTTGCAGTATAGGCCCCAGGGTGCCCCCTGGCCCTCCACCTAGGGGCCTCTGACCCCAGCAAGCTTCCCAGGAGTCCCTTTCTCTTCCTGGACTTGCAGGTTAGGCCCCAGGGTGCCCCCTTGCCCTCCAACTAGGGGCCTCTGACCCCAGCAAGCTACCCAGGGGTCCCCCTCTTTCCCTCTACTTGCAGTATAGTCCCCAGGGTGCCCCCTTGCCCTCCACCTAGGGGCCTCTGACCCAAGCAAGCTACCCAGGGGTCCACCTCTCTCTTTGGATTTTAAGTATAGGGCCCAGGGTGCCCCCTGGCCCTCCACCTAGGGGCCTCTGACCACAGCAAGCTACCCAGGAGTCCCTCTCTCTTCCTGGACTTGCAGGTTAGGCCCCAGGGTGCCCCCTTGCCCTCCAACTAGGGGCCTCTGACCCCAGCAAGCTACCCAGGGGTCTCCCTCTCTCCCTACACTTGCAGTAGAGGCCCCAGATTGCCCCCTTGCCGTCCACATAGGGGCCTCTGACCCCAGCAATCTACCCAGGGGTCCCCCTCTTTCCCTCTACTTGCAGTATAGTCCCCAGGGTGCCCCCTTGCCCTCCACCTAGGGGCCTCTGACCCAAGCAAGCTACCCAGGGGTCCACCTCTCTCCCTGGATTTGAAGTATAGGCCCCAGGGTGCCCCCTGGCCCTTCAACTAGGGTCCTCTGACCCTAGCAAGCTACCTATGGGTCCATCTCTCTTCCTGGACTTGCAGGTTAGGCCCCAGGGTGCCCCCTTGCCCTCCAACTAGGGGCCTCTGACCCCAGCAAGCTACCCAGGGGTCCCCCTCTTTCCCTCTACTTGCAGTATAGTCCCCAGGGTGCCCCCTTGCCCTCCACCTAGGGGCCTCTGACCCAAGCAAGCTACCCAGGGGTCCACCTCTCTCCCTGGATTTGAAGTATAGGGCCCAGGGTGCCCCCTGGCCCTCCACCTAGGGGCCTCTGACCCCAGCAAGCTACCCAGGAGTCCCTCTCTCTTCCTGGACTTGCAGGTTAGGCCCCAGGGTGCCCCCTTGCCCTCCAACTAGGGGCCTCTGACCCCAGCAAGCTACCCAGGGGTCTCCCTCTCTCCCTACACTTGCAGTAGAGGCCCCAGATTGCCCCCTTGCCGTCCACATAGGGGCCTCTGACCCCAGCAAGCTACCCAGCGGTCCCCCTCTTTCCCTCTACTTGCAGTATAGTTCCCAGGGTGCCCCCTTGCCCTCCACCTAGGGGCCTCTGACCCAAGCAAGCTACCCAGGGGTCCACCTCTCTCCCTGGATTTGAAGTATAGGCCCCAGGGTGCCCCCTGGCCCTTCAACTAGGGTCCTCTGACCCCAGCAAGCTACCTATGGGTCCATCTCTCTCCTTGGACTTGCAGTTTAGGCTCCAGGGTGCCCCCTGGCCCTCCACTTAGGGGAATCTGACCCCAGCAAGCTACCCAAGGGTTCCCCTCTCTCCCTGAACTTGCAGTATAGGCCCCATGGTGCCCCCTTGCCCTCCACGTAGGGCCCTCTGACCCCAGCAAGCTACCCAGGGGTCCACCTCTGTGCCTGAACTTGCAGTATAGGACCCAGGGTGCTCTCTTGCCCTCTACCTAGTTGCCTCTGACCACAGTAAGCTACCCAGGGTTCCACCTCTCCCCCTGCACTTGCAATATAGAACCCAGGGTGCCCCTTGGCCCTCCACCTAGGGGCCTTTGACCCCAGTAAGCTACCCAGGGGTCCACCTCTCTCCCTGGACTTGCAGTACAGGCCTCAGGATGCCCCCTGGCCCTCCACCTAGGGGCCTCTGACCCCAGCAAGCTACCCAGGGGTCCACATCTCTCCCTGGACTTGCAGTTTAGGCCCCAGGGTGCCCCCTTGGCCTCCAACTACGGGCCTCTGACCCCAGCAAACCACCCAGGGGTCCACCTCTCTCCCTGGATTTGCAGTATAGGCCCCAGGTTGCCCCCTGGCCCTCCACCTAGGGGCGTCTGACCCCAGCAAGCTACCCGGGGGTCCCTCTCTCTTCTTGGACTTGCAGTATATGCTCCAGGGTGCCCCTTGGCCCTCCACCTAGGGGTTTCTGACCACAGCAAGCTACTCAGGGGTCCACCTCTCTACCTGGACTTGCAGTATAGGCTGGACTTGCAGTATATGCTCCAGGGTGCCCCTTGGCCCTCCACCTAGGGGCCTCTGACCACAGCAAGCTACTCAGGGGTCCACCTCTCTTCCTGGATTTGCAGTATAGGCCCCAGGGTGCTCCTTGGCCCTCCACCTAGGGGCCTCTGACCCCAGCAGGCTACCCAGGGGTTATCTTCTTTCCCTGGACTTGCAGTATAGGCCCCAGGGTGCTCCTTGGCCCTCCACCTAGGGGCCTCTGACCCCAGCAAGCTACCCAGGGGTCCACATCTCTCCCTGAACTTGCAGTATAGGCCCCAGGGTGCCCCCTTGCTGTCCACTTAGGGGCCTTTGACCCCAGCAAGCTACCCAGGGGTCACCCTCTCTCCCTTGCCCTCTACGTAGGGGCATCTGACCCCAGCAAGCTACCCAGGGGTCCACCTCTCTCCCTGGACTTGCAGGTTAGGCCCCAGGGTGCCCCCTTGGCCTCCAACTAGGGTCCTCTGACCCCAGCAAGCTACCCAGGGGTCCCGCTTCTTTCCCTGGACTTGCAGTATAGTCCCCAGGGTGCCCCCTGGCCCTCCACCTACGGGCCTCTGACCCCCGCAAGCTACCCAGGGGTCCCTCTCTCTTCCTGGACTTGCAGGTTATGCCCCAGGGTGCCCCCTGGCCCTCCAACTAGGGGCCTCTGACCCCAGCAAGCTACCCAGGGGTCTCCCTCTCTCCCTGGACTTGCAGTATAGTCCCCAGGGTGCCCCCTTGCCCTCCACCTGGGGGCCTCTGACCCCAGCAAGCTACCCAGGGGTCCACCTCTCTTCCTGGATTTGCAGTATAGGCCCCATGGTGCCCCCTGGCCCTCCACCTAGGGGCCTCTGACCCCAACAAGCTACCCAGGGGTCTGCCTCTCTTCCTGGACTTGCAGTATAGGCCCCAGGTTGCCCCCTGGCCCTCCACCTTGGGGCTTCTGACCCCAGCAAGCTACCCAGGGGTCACCCTCTCTCCCTGGACTTGCAGTATACACCCCAGGGTGCCCCCTTGCCCTCCACGTAGGGGCCTCTTACCCCAGCAAGCTACCCAGGGGTCCGCCTCTCTCCCTGGACTTGCAGTGTAGGCCCCAGGCTGCCACCTGGCCCTCCACCTTGGGGCCTCTGACCCCAGCAAGCTACCCAGGGGTCACCCTCTCTTCCTGGATTTGCAGTATAGGCCCCAGGGTGCTCCTTGGCCCTCCACCTACGGGCCTCTGACCCCAGCAAACTACCCAGGGGTCCCTCTCTCTTCCTGGACTTGCAGGTTAGGCCCCAGGGTGCCCACTTGCCCTCCACCTAGGGTCCTCTGACCCCAGCAAGCTACCCAGGGGTCCCCCTCTTTCCCTGGACTTGTAGTATAGCCCCCAGGGTGCCCCCTTGCCCTCCACCTAGGGGCCTCTGACCCCCGCAAGCTACCCAGGGGTCCCTCTCTCTTCCTGGACTTGCAGGTTAGGCCCCAGGGTGCCCCCTGGCCCTCCAACTAGGGGCCTCTGACCCCAGCAAGCTACCCAGGGGTCTCCCTCTCTCCCTGGACTTGCAGTTTAGTCCCCAGGGTGCCCCCTTGCCATCCACCTGGGGGCCTCTGACCCCAGCAAGCTACCCAGGGGTCCACCTCTCTTCCTGGATTTTCAGTATAGGCCCCATGGTGTCCCCTGGCCCTCCACCTAGGGGCATCTGACCCCAACAAGCTACCCAGGGGTCTGCCTCTCTCCCTGGACTTGCAGTGTAGGCCCCAGGCTGCCCCCTGGCCCTCCACCTTGGGGCCTCTGACCCCAGCAAGCTACCCAGGGGTCACCCTCTCTCCCTGGACTTGCAGTATAGGCCCCAGGGTGCTCCTTGGCCCTCCACCTAGGGACCTCTGACCCCAGCAAGCTACCCAGGGGTCTCCCTATCTCCCTACACTTGCAGTATAGGCCCCAGGGTGCCCCCTTGCCTTCCACGTAGGGGCCTCTGACCCCAGCAAGCTACCCAGGGGTCCACATCTCTCCCTGGACTTGCAGTATAGGCCCCAGGGTGCCCCCTTGCCCTCCTCCTAGGGGCCTCTGACCCCAGCAAACTACCCAGGGGTCCACCTCTCTCCCTGGACTTGCAGTATAGGCCCCAGGGTGCCCCCTGGCCCTCCACCTAGGGGCCTCTGACCCCAGCAAGCTACCCAGGAGTCCCTCTCTGTTCCTGGACTTGCAGGTTAGGCCCCAGGGTACCCCTTGCCCTCCAACTAAGGGCCTCTGACCCCAGCAAGCTACCCAGGGGTCTCCCTCTCTCCCTACACTTGCAGTAGAGGCCCCAGATTGCCCCCTTGCCGTCCACATAGGGGCCTCTGACCCCAGCAAGCTACCCAGGGGTCTCCCTCTCTCCCTACACTTGCAGTAGAGGCCCCAGATTGCCCCCTTGCCCTCCACCTAGGGGCCTCTGACCCAAGCAAGCTACCCAGGGGTCCACCTCTCTCCCTGGATTTGAAGTATAGGCCCCAGGGTGCCCCCTGGCCCTTCAACTAGGGTCCTCTGACCCCAGCAAGCTACCTATGGGTCCATCTCTCTCCTTGGACTTGCAGTTTAGGCTCCAGGGTGCCCCCTGGACCTCCACTTAGGGGAATCTGACCCCAGCAAGCTACCCAAGGGTCCCCCTCTCTCCCTGAACTTGCAGTATAGGCCCCAGGGTGCCCCCCCTTGCCCTCCACGTAGGGCCCTCTGACCCCAGCAAGCTACCCAGGGGTCCACCTCTGTGCCTGAACTTGCAGTATAGGACCCAGGTTGCTCTCTTGCCCTCCACCTAGTTGCCTCTGACCACAGTAAGCTACCCATGGGACCACCTCTCCCCCTGCACTTGCAATATAGAACCCAGGGTGCCCCTTGGCCCTCCACCTAGGGGCCTTTGAGCCCAGTAAGCTACCCAGGGGTCCACCTCTCTCCCTGGACTTGCAGTATAGGCCTCAGGATGCCCCCTGGCCCTCCACCTAGGGGCCTCTGACCCCAGCAAGCTACCCAGGGGTCCACATCTCTCCCTGGACTTGCAGTATAGGCCCCAGGGTGCCCCCTTGGCCTCCACCTACGGGCCTCTGACCCCAGCAAACCACCCAGGGGTCCACCTCTCTCCCTGGATTTGCAGTATAGGCCCCAGGTTGCCCCCTGGCCCTCCACCTAGGGGTGTCTGACTCCAGCAAGCTACCCGGGGGTCCCTCTCTCTTCCTGGACTTGCAGTATATGCTCCAGGGTGCCCCCTTGCTGTCCACTTAGGGGCCTCTGACCCCAGCAAGCTACTCAGGGGTCACCCTCTCTCCCTTGCCCTCTACATAGGGGCATCTGACCCCAGCAAGCTACCCAGGGGTCCACCTCTCTCCCTGGACTTGCAGGTTAGGCCCCAGGGTGCTCCCTTGGCCTCCAACTAGGGTCCTCTGACCCCAGCAAGCTACACAGGGGTCCTCCTCTTTCCCTGGACTTGCAGTATAGTCCCCAGGGTGCCCCCTGGCCCTCCACCTAGGGGCCTCTGACCCCCGCAAGCTACCCAGGGGTCCCTCTCTCTTCCTGGACTTGCAGGTTAGGCCCCAGGGTTCCCCCTGGCCCTCCAACTAGGGGCCTCTGACCCCAGCAAGCTACCCAGGGGTCTCCCTCTCTCCCTGGACTTGCAGTGTAGTCCCCAGGGTGCCCCCTTGCCCTCCACCTGGGGGCCTCTGACCCCAGCAAGCTACCCAGGGGTCCACCTCTCTTCCTGGATTTGCAGTATAGGCCCCATGGTGCCCCCTGGCCCTCCACCTAGGGGCCTCTGACACCAACAAGCTACCCAGGGGTCTGCCTCTCTCCCTGGACTTGCAGTGTAGGCCCCAGGCTGCCCCCTGGCCCTCCACCTTGGGGCCTCTGACCCCAGCAAGCTACCCAGGGGTCACCCTCTCTCCCTGGACTTGCAGTATACACCCCAGGGTGCCCCCTTGCCCTCCACGTAGGGGCCTCTTACCCCAGCAAGCTACTCAGGGGTCTGTCTCTCTTCCTGGACTTGCAGTATATGCCCCAGGGTGCCCCTTGGCCCTCCACCTTGGGGCCTCTGACCCCAGCAAGCTACCCAGGAGTCCACCTCTCTTCCTGGATTTGCAGTATAGGCCCCAGGGTGCTCCTTGGCCCTCCACCTAGGGGCCTCTGACCCCAGCAGGCTACCCAGGGGTCCTCTTTTTTCCCTGGACTTGCAGTATAGGCCCCAGGGTGCTCCTTGGCCCTCCACCTAGGGGCCTCTGACCCCAGCAAGCTACCCAGGGGTCTCCCTCTCTCCCTACACTTGCAGTATAGGCCCCAGGGTGCCCCCTTGCCTTCCACGTAGGGGCCTCTGACCCCAGCAAGCTACCCAGGGGTCCACATCTCTCCCTGGACTTGCAGTATAGGCCCCAGGGAGCCCCCTGGCCCTCCACCTAGGGGCCTCTGACCCCAGCAAGCTACCCAGGAGTCCCTCTCTCTTCCTTTACTTGCAGGTTAGGCCCCAGGGTGCCCCCTTGCCCTCCAACTAGGGGCCTCTGACCCCAGCAAGCTACCCAGGGGTCTCCCTCTCTCCCTACACTTGCAGTAGAGGACCCAGATTGCCCCCTTGCCGTCCACATAGGGGCCTCTGACCCCTGCAAGCTACCCAGGGGTCCCCCTCTTTCCCTCTACTTGCAGTATAGTCCCCAGGGTGCCCCCTTGCCCTCCACCTAGGGGCCTCTGACCCAAGCAAGCTACCCAGGGGTCCACCTCTCCCCCTGGATTTGAAGTATAGGCCCCAGGGTGCCCCCTGGCCCTCCACCTAGGGGCCTCTGACCCCAGCAAGCTACCCAGGAGTCCCTCTCTCTTCCTGGACTTGCAGGTTAGGCCCCATGGTGCCCCCTTGCCCTCCAACTAGGGGCCTCTGACCCCAGCAAGCTACCCAGGGGTCTCCCTCTCTCCCTACACTTGCAGTAGAGGCCCCAGATTGCCCCCTTGCCATCCACATAGGGGCCTCTGACCCCAGCAAGCTACCCAGGGGTCCCCCTCTTTCCTTCTACTTGCAGTATAGTCCCCAGGGTGCCCCCTTGCCCTCCACCTAGGGGCCTCTGACCCAAGCAAGCTACCCAGGGGTCCACCTCTCTCCCTGGATTTGAAGTATAGGCCCCAGGGTGCCCCCTGGCCCTTCAACTAGGGTCCTCTGACCCCAGAAAGCTACCTATGGGTCCATCTCTCTCCTTGGACTTGCAGTTTAGGCTCCAGGGTGCCCCCTGGCCCTCCACTTAGGGGAATCTGACCCCAGCAAGCTACCAAAGGGTCCCCCTCTCTCCCTGAACTTGCAGTATAGTCCCCAGGGTGCCCCCTTGCCCTCCACGTAGGGCCCTCTGACCCCAGCAAGCTACCCAGGGGTCCACCTCTGTGCCTGAACTTGCAGTATAGGCCCCAGGGTGCTCTCTTGCCCTCTACCTAGTTGCCTCTGACCACAGTAAGCTACCCAGGGGTCCACCTCTCCCCCTGCACTTGCAATATAGAACCCAGGGTGCCCCTTGGCCCTCCACCTAGGGGCCTCTGACCCCAGCAAGCTACCCAGGGCTCCACCTCTCTCCCTAGACTTGCAGTAGAGGCCCCAGGGTGCCCCCTTTCCCTCCACCCAGGGGCTACTGACCCCAGCAAGCTACCCAGGGCTCCACCTCTCTCCCTGGACTCTCAGTAGAGGCCCCAGGGTACCCGGTGGCCCTCCACCTAGGGGCTTCTGAGTCCAGCAAGCTACCCAGGGGTCCACATCTCTCCCTGGACTTGCAGCAGAGGCCCCAGGGTACCCCGTGGCCCTCCACCTAGGGGCCTTTGAACCCAGCAAGCTACCCAGGGCTCCACCTCTCTCCTTGGACTTGCAGTAGAGGCCCCAGGGTGCCCATTGGCCCTCCACCTAGGGGCCTCTGACCCCAGCAAGCTACCCAGGGGTCCACCTCTCTCCCTGGACTTGCAGTATAGGACCCAGGGTGCCCCCTGGCCCTCCACCTAGGGGCCTCTGACCCCAGCAAGCTACCCAGGAGTCCCTCTCTGTTCCTGGACTTGCAGGTTAGGCCCCAGGGTACCCCTTGCCCTCCAACTAAGGGCCTCTGACCCCAGTAAGCTACCCAGGGGTCTCCCTCTCTCCCTACACTTGCAGTAGAGGCCCCAGATTGCCCCCTTGCCGTCCACATAGGGGCCTCTGACCCCAGCAAGCTACCCAGGGGTCCCCCTCTTTCCCTCTACTTGCAGTATAGTCCCCAGGGCGCCCCCTTGCCCTCCACCTAGGGGCCTCTGACCCAAGCAAGCTACCTATGGGTCCATCTCTCTCCTTGGACTTGCAGTTTAGGCTCCAGGGTGCCTCCTGGCCCTCCACTTAGGGGAATCTGACCCCAGCAAGCTACCCAAGGGTCCCCCTCACTCCCTGGACTTGCAGTATAGGCCCCAGGGTGCCCCCCCTTGCCCTCCACGTAGGGCCCTCTGACCCCAGCAAGCTACCCAGGGGTCCACCTCTGTGCCTGAACTTGCAGTATAGGACCCAGGGTGCTCTCTTGCCCTCCACCTAGTTGCCTCTGACCACAGTAAGCTACCCATGGGTCCACCTCTCCCCCTGCACTTGCAATATAGAACCCAGGGTGCCCCTTGGCCCTCCACCTAGGGGCCTTTGACCCCAGTAAGCTACCCAGGGGTCCACCTCTCTCTCTGGACTTGCAGTATAGGCCTCAGTATGCCCCCTGGCCCTCCACCTAGGGGCCTCTGACCCCAGCAAGCTACCCAGGGGTCCACATCTCTCCCTGGACTTGCAGTATAGGCCCCAGGGTGCCCCCTTGGCCTCCACCTACGGGCCTCTGACCCCAGCAAACCACCCAGGGGTCCACCTCTCTCCCTGGATTTGCAGAATAGGCCCCAGGTTGCCCCCTGGCCCTCCACCTAGGGGCGCCTGACCCCAGCAAGCTACCCGGGGGTCCCTCTCTCTTCCTGGACTTGCAGTATATGCTCCAGGGTGCCCCCTTGCTGTCCACTTAGGGGCCTCTGACCCCAGCAAGCTACCCAGGGGTCACCCTCTCTCCCTTGCCCTCTACATAGGGGCATCTGACCCCAGCAAGCTACCCAGGGGTCCACCTCTCGCCCTGGACTTGCAGGTTAGGCCCCAGGGTGCTCCCTTGGCCTCCAACTAGGGTCCTCTGACCCCAGCAAGCTACCCAGGGGTCCTCCTCTTTCCCTGGACTTGCAGTATAGTCCCCAGGGTGCCCCCTGGCCCTCCACCTAGGGGCCTCTGACCCCCGCAAGCTACCCAGGGGTCCCTCTCTCTTCCTGGACTTGCAGGTTAGGCCCCAGGGTGCCCCCTGGCCCTCCAACTAGGGGCCTCTGACCCCAGCAAGCTACCCAGGGGTCTCCCTCTCTCCCTGGACTTGCAGTGTAGTCCCCAGGGTGCCCCCTTGCCCTCCACCTGGGGGCCTCTGACCCCAGCAAGCTACCCAGGGGTCCAGCTCTCTTCCTGGATTTGCAGTATAGGCCCCATGGTGCCCCCTGGCCCTCCACCTAGGGGCCTCTGACCCCAACAAGCTACCCAGGGGTCTGCCTCTCTCCCTGGACTTGCTGTGTAGGCCCCAGGCTGCCCCCTGGCCCTCCACCTTGGGGCCTCTTACCCCAGCAAGCTACCCAGGGGTCACCCTCTCTCCCTGGACTTGCAGTATACACCCCAGGGTGCCCCCTTGCCCTCCACGTAGGGGCCTCTTACCCCAGCAAGCTACTCAGGGGTCTGTCTCTCTTCCTGGACTTGCAGTATATGCCCCAGGGTGCCCCTTGGCCCTCCACCTTGGGGCTTCTGACCCCAGCAAGCTACCCAGGAGTCCACCTCTCTTCCTGGATTTGCAGTATAGGCCCCAGGGTGCTCCTTGGCCCTCCACCTAGTGGCCTCTGACCCCAGCAGGCTGCCCAGGGGTCCTCTTCTTTCCCTGGACTTGCAGTTTAGGCCCCAGGGTGCTCCTTGGCCCTCCACCTAGGGGCCTCTGACCCCAGCAAGCTACCCAGGGGTCTCCCTCTCTCCCTACACATGCAGTATAGGCCCCAGGGTGCCCCCTTGCCTTCCACGTAGGGGCCTCTGACCCCAGCAAGCTACCCAGGGGTCCACATCTCTCCCTGGACTTGCAGTATAGGCCCCAGGGTGCCCCCTGGCCCTCCACCTAGGGGCCTCTGACCCCAGCAAGCTTCCCAGGAGTCCCTTTCTCTTCCTGGACTTGCAGGTTAGGCCCCAGGGTGCCCCCTTGCCCTCCAACTAGGGGCCTCTGACCCCAGCAAGCTACCCAGGGGTCCCCCTCTTTCCCTCTACTTGCAGTATAGTCCCCAGGGTGCCCCCTTGCCCTCCACCTAGGGGCCTCTGACCCAAGCAAGCTACCCAGGGGTCCACCTCTCTCTTTGGATTTTAAGTATAGGGCCCAGGGTGCCCCCTGGCCCTCCACCTAGGGGCCTCTGACCACAGCAAGCTACCCAGGAGTCCCTCTCTCTTCCTGGACTTGCAGGTTAGGCCCCAGGGTGCCCCCTTGCCCTCCAACTAGGGGCCTCTGACCCCAGCAAGCTACCCAGGGGTCTCCCTCTCTCCCTACACTTGCAGTAGAGGCCCCAGATTGCCCCCTTGCCGTCCACATAGGGGCCTCTGACCCCAGCAATCTACCCAGGGGTCCCCCTCTTTCCCTCTACTTGCAGTATAGTCCCCAGGGTGCCCCCTTGCCCTCCACCTAGGGGCCTCTGACCCAAGCAAGCTACCCAGGGGTCCACCTCTCTCCCTGGATTTGAAGTATAGGCCCCAGGGTGCCCCCTGGCCCTTCAACTAGGGTCCTCTGACCCTAGCAAGCTACCTATGGGTCCATCTCTCTTCCTGGACTTGCAGGTTAGGCCCCAGGGTGCCCCCTTGCCCTCCAACTAGGGGCCTCTGACCCCAGCAAGCTACCCAGGGGTCCCCCTCTTTCCCTCTACTTGCAGTATAGTCCCCAGGGTGCCCCCTTGCCCTCCACCTAGGGGCCTCTGACCCAAGCAAGCTACCCAGGGGTCCACCTCTCTCCCTGGATTTGAAGTATAGGGCCCAGGGTGCCCCCTGGCCCTCCACCTAGGGGCCTCTGACCCCAGCAAGCTACCCAGGAGTCCCTCTCTCTTCCTGGACTTGCAGGTTAGGCCCCAGGGTGCCCCCTTGCCCTCCAACTAGGGGCCTCTGACCCCAGCAAGCTACCCAGGGGTCTCCCTCTCTCCCTACACTTGCAGTAGAGGCCCCAGATTGCCCCCTTGCCGTCCACATAGGGGCCTCTGACCCCAGCAAGCTACCCAGCGGTCCCCCTCTTTCCCTCTACTTGCAGTATAGTTCCCAGGGTGCCCCCTTGCCCTCCACCTAGGGGCCTCTGACCCAAGCAAGCTACCCAGGGGTCCACCTCTCTCCCTGGATTTGAAGTATAGGCCCCAGGGTGCCCCCTGGCCCTTCAACTAGGGTCCTCTGACCCCAGCAAGCTACCTATGGGTCCATCTCTCTCCTTGGACTTGCAGTTTAGGCTCCAGGGTGCCCCCTGGCCCTCCACTTAGGGGAATCTGACCCCAGCAAGCTACCCAAGGGTTCCCCTCTCTCCCTGAACTTGCAGTATAGGCCCCATGGTGCCCCCTTGCCCTCCACGTAGGGCCCTCTGACCCCAGCAAGCTACCCAGGGGTCCACCTCTGTGCCTGAACTTGCAGTATAGGACCCAGGGTGCTCTCTTGCCCTCTACCTAGTTGCCTCTGACCACAGTAAGCTACCCAGGGTTCCACCTCTCCCCCTGCACTTGCAATAT
This sequence comes from Danio rerio, assembly GCF_052040795.2. Lineage (NCBI taxonomy): Eukaryota > Metazoa > Chordata > Actinopteri > Cypriniformes > Danionidae > Danio > Danio rerio. The sequence goes on from NC_141030.1 coordinate 20,114,375, forward strand.
AGAACCCAGGGTGCCCCTTGGCCCTCCACCTAGGGGCCTTTGACCCCAGTAAGCTACCCAGGGGTCCACCTCTCTCCCTGGACTTGCAGTACAGGCCTCAGGATGCCCCCTGGCCCTCCACCTAGGGGCCTCTGACCCCAGCAAGCTACCCAGGGGTCCACATCTCTCCCTGGACTTGCAGTTTAGGCCCCAGGGTGCCCCCTTGGCCTCCAACTACGGGCCTCTGACCCCAGCAAACCACCCAGGGGTCCACCTCTCTCCCTGGATTTGCAGTATAGGCCCCAGGTTGCCCCCTGGCCCTCCACCTAGGGGCGTCTGACCCCAGCAAGCTACCCGGGGGTCCCTCTCTCTTCTTGGACTTGCAGTATATGCTCCAGGGTGCCCCTTGGCCCTCCACCTAGGGGTTTCTGACCACAGCAAGCTACTCAGGGGTCCACCTCTCTACCTGGACTTGCAGTATAGGCTGGACTTGCAGTATATGCTCCAGGGTGCCCCTTGGCCCTCCACCTAGGGGCCTCTGACCACAGCAAGCTACTCAGGGGTCCACCTCTCTTCCTGGATTTGCAGTATAGGCCCCAGGGTGCTCCTTGGCCCTCCACCTAGGGGCCTCTGACCCCAGCAGGCTACCCAGGGGTTATCTTCTTTCCCTGGACTTGCAGTATAGGCCCCAGGGTGCTCCTTGGCCCTCCACCTAGGGGCCTCTGACCCCAGCAAGCTACCCAGGGGTCCACATCTCTCCCTGAACTTGCAGTATAGGCCCCAGGGTGCCCCCTTGCTGTCCACTTAGGGGCCTTTGACCCCAGCAAGCTACCCAGGGGTCACCCTCTCTCCCTTGCCCTCTACGTAGGGGCATCTGACCCCAGCAAGCTACCCAGGGGTCCACCTCTCTCCCTGGACTTGCAGGTTAGGCCCCAGGGTGCCCCCTTGGCCTCCAACTAGGGTCCTCTGACCCCAGCAAGCTACCCAGGGGTCCCGCTTCTTTCCCTGGACTTGCAGTATAGTCCCCAGGGTGCCCCCTGGCCCTCCACCTACGGGCCTCTGACCCCCGCAAGCTACCCAGGGGTCCCTCTCTCTTCCTGGACTTGCAGGTTATGCCCCAGGGTGCCCCCTGGCCCTCCAACTAGGGGCCTCTGACCCCAGCAAGCTACCCAGGGGTCTCCCTCTCTCCCTGGACTTGCAGTATAGTCCCCAGGGTGCCCCCTTGCCCTCCACCTGGGGGCCTCTGACCCCAGCAAGCTACCCAGGGGTCCACCTCTCTTCCTGGATTTGCAGTATAGGCCCCATGGTGCCCCCTGGCCCTCCACCTAGGGGCCTCTGACCCCAACAAGCTACCCAGGGGTCTGCCTCTCTTCCTGGACTTGCAGTATAGGCCCCAGGTTGCCCCCTGGCCCTCCACCTTGGGGCTTCTGACCCCAGCAAGCTACCCAGGGGTCACCCTCTCTCCCTGGACTTGCAGTATACACCCCAGGGTGCCCCCTTGCCCTCCACGTAGGGGCCTCTTACCCCAGCAAGCTACCCAGGGGTCCGCCTCTCTCCCTGGACTTGCAGTGTAGGCCCCAGGCTGCCACCTGGCCCTCCACCTTGGGGCCTCTGACCCCAGCAAGCTACCCAGGGGTCACCCTCTCTTCCTGGATTTGCAGTATAGGCCCCAGGGTGCTCCTTGGCCCTCCACCTACGGGCCTCTGACCCCAGCAAACTACCCAGGGGTCCCTCTCTCTTCCTGGACTTGCAGGTTAGGCCCCAGGGTGCCCCCTTGCCCTCCACCTAGGGTCCTCTGACCCCAGCAAGCTACCCAGGGGTCCCCCTCTTTCCCTGGACTTGTAGTATAGCCCCCAGGGTGCCCCCTTGCCCTCCACCTAGGGGCCTCTGACCCCCGCAAGCTACCCAGGGGTCCCTCTCTCTTCCTGGACTTGCAGGTTAGGCCCCAGGGTGCCCCCTGGCCCTCCAACTAGGGGCCTCTGACCCCAGCAAGCTACCCAGGGGTCTCCCTCTCTCCCTGGACTTGCAGTTTAGTCCCCAGGGTGCCCCCTTGCCATCCACCTGGGGGCCTCTGACCCCAGCAAGCTACCCAGGGGTCCACCTCTCTTCCTGGATTTTCAGTATAGGCCCCATGGTGTCCCCTGGCCCTCCACCTAGGGGCATCTGACCCCAACAAGCTACCCAGGGGTCTGCCTCTCTCCCTGGACTTGCAGTGTAGGCCCCAGGCTGCCCCCTGGCCCTCCACCTTGGGGCCTCTGACCCCAGCAAGCTACCCAGGGGTCACCCTCTCTCCCTGGACTTGCAGTATAGGCCCCAGGGTGCTCCTTGGCCCTCCACCTAGGGACCTCTGACCCCAGCAAGCTACCCAGGGGTCTCCCTATCTCCCTACACTTGCAGTATAGGCCCCAGGGTGCCCCCTTGCCTTCCACGTAGGGGCCTCTGACCCCAGCAAGCTACCCAGGGGTCCACATCTCTCCCTGGACTTGCAGTATAGGCCCCAGGGTGCCCCCTTGCCCTCCTCCTAGGGGCCTCTGACCCCAGCAAACTACCCAGGGGTCCACCTCTCTCCCTGGACTTGCAGTATAGGCCCCAGGGTGCCCCCTGGCCCTCCACCTAGGGGCCTCTGACCCCAGCAAGCTACCCAGGAGTCCCTCTCTGTTCCTGGACTTGCAGGTTAGGCCCCAGGGTACCCCTTGCCCTCCAACTAAGGGCCTCTGACCCCAGCAAGCTACCCAGGGGTCTCCCTCTCTCCCTACACTTGCAGTAGAGGCCCCAGATTGCCCCCTTGCCGTCCACATAGGGGCCTCTGACCCCAGCAAGCTACCCAGGGGTCTCCCTCTCTCCCTACACTTGCAGTAGAGGCCCCAGATTGCCCCCTTGCCCTCCACCTAGGGGCCTCTGACCCAAGCAAGCTACCCAGGGGTCCACCTCTCTCCCTGGATTTGAAGTATAGGCCCCAGGGTGCCCCCTGGCCCTTCAACTAGGGTCCTCTGACCCCAGCAAGCTACCTATGGGTCCATCTCTCTCCTTGGACTTGCAGTTTAGGCTCCAGGGTGCCCCCTGGACCTCCACTTAGGGGAATCTGACCCCAGCAAGCTACCCAAGGGTCCCCCTCTCTCCCTGAACTTGCAGTATAGGCCCCAGGGTGCCCCCCCTTGCCCTCCACGTAGGGCCCTCTGACCCCAGCAAGCTACCCAGGGGTCCACCTCTGTGCCTGAACTTGCAGTATAGGACCCAGGTTGCTCTCTTGCCCTCCACCTAGTTGCCTCTGACCACAGTAAGCTACCCATGGGACCACCTCTCCCCCTGCACTTGCAATATAGAACCCAGGGTGCCCCTTGGCCCTCCACCTAGGGGCCTTTGAGCCCAGTAAGCTACCCAGGGGTCCACCTCTCTCCCTGGACTTGCAGTATAGGCCTCAGGATGCCCCCTGGCCCTCCACCTAGGGGCCTCTGACCCCAGCAAGCTACCCAGGGGTCCACATCTCTCCCTGGACTTGCAGTATAGGCCCCAGGGTGCCCCCTTGGCCTCCACCTACGGGCCTCTGACCCCAGCAAACCACCCAGGGGTCCACCTCTCTCCCTGGATTTGCAGTATAGGCCCCAGGTTGCCCCCTGGCCCTCCACCTAGGGGTGTCTGACCCCAGCAAGCTACCCGGGGGTCCCTCTCTCTTCCTGGACTTGCAGTATATGCTCCAGGGTGCCCCCTTGCTGTCCACTTAGGGGCCTCTGACCCCAGCAAGCTACTCAGGGGTCACCCTCTCTCCCTTGCCCTCTACATAGGGGCATCTGACCCCAGCAAGCTACCCAGGGGTCCACCTCTCTCCCTGGACTTGCAGGTTAGGCCCCAGGGTGCTCCCTTGGCCTCCAACTAGGGTCCTCTGACCCCAGCAAGCTACACAGGGGTCCTCCTCTTTCCCTGGACTTGCAGTATAGTCCCCAGGGTGCCCCCTGGCCCTCCACCTAGGGGCCTCTGACCCCCGCAAGCTACCCAGGGGTCCCTCTCTCTTCCTGGACTTGCAGGTTAGGCCCCAGGGTTCCCCCTGGCCCTCCAACTAGGGGCCTCTGACCCCAGCAAGCTACCCAGGGGTCTCCCTCTCTCCCTGGACTTGCAGTGTAGTCCCCAGGGTGCCCCCTTGCCCTCCACCTGGGGGCCTCTGACCCCAGCAAGCTACCCAGGGGTCCACCTCTCTTCCTGGATTTGCAGTATAGGCCCCATGGTGCCCCCTGGCCCTCCACCTAGGGGCCTCTGACACCAACAAGCTACCCAGGGGTCTGCCTCTCTCCCTGGACTTGCAGTGTAGGCCCCAGGCTGCCCCCTGGCCCTCCACCTTGGGGCCTCTGACCCCAGCAAGCTACCCAGGGGTCACCCTCTCTCCCTGGACTTGCAGTATACACCCCAGGGTGCCCCCTTGCCCTCCACGTAGGGGCCTCTTACCCCAGCAAGCTACTCAGGGGTCTGTCTCTCTTCCTGGACTTGCAGTATATGCCCCAGGGTGCCCCTTGGCCCTCCACCTTGGGGCCTCTGACCCCAGCAAGCTACCCAGGAGTCCACCTCTCTTCCTGGATTTGCAGTATAGGCCCCAGGGTGCTCCTTGGCCCTCCACCTAGGGGCCTCTGACCCCAGCAGGCTACCCAGGGGTCCTCTTTTTTCCCTGGACTTGCAGTATAGGCCCCAGGGTGCTCCTTGGCCCTCCACCTAGGGGCCTCTGACCCCAGCAAGCTACCCAGGGGTCTCCCTCTCTCCCTACACTTGCAGTATAGGCCCCAGGGTGCCCCCTTGCCTTCCACGTAGGGGCCTCTGACCCCAGCAAGCTACCCAGGGGTCCACATCTCTCCCTGGACTTGCAGTATAGGCCCCAGGGAGCCCCCTGGCCCTCCACCTAGGGGCCTCTGACCCCAGCAAGCTACCCAGGAGTCCCTCTCTCTTCCTTTACTTGCAGGTTAGGCCCCAGGGTGCCCCCTTGCCCTCCAACTAGGGGCCTCTGACCCCAGCAAGCTACCCAGGGGTCTCCCTCTCTCCCTACACTTGCAGTAGAGGACCCAGATTGCCCCCTTGCCGTCCACATAGGGGCCTCTGACCCCTGCAAGCTACCCAGGGGTCCCCCTCTTTCCCTCTACTTGCAGTATAGTCCCCAGGGTGCCCCCTTGCCCTCCACCTAGGGGCCTCTGACCCAAGCAAGCTACCCAGGGGTCCACCTCTCCCCCTGGATTTGAAGTATAGGCCCCAGGGTGCCCCCTGGCCCTCCACCTAGGGGCCTCTGACCCCAGCAAGCTACCCAGGAGTCCCTCTCTCTTCCTGGACTTGCAGGTTAGGCCCCATGGTGCCCCCTTGCCCTCCAACTAGGGGCCTCTGACCCCAGCAAGCTACCCAGGGGTCTCCCTCTCTCCCTACACTTGCAGTAGAGGCCCCAGATTGCCCCCTTGCCATCCACATAGGGGCCTCTGACCCCAGCAAGCTACCCAGGGGTCCCCCTCTTTCCTTCTACTTGCAGTATAGTCCCCAGGGTGCCCCCTTGCCCTCCACCTAGGGGCCTCTGACCCAAGCAAGCTACCCAGGGGTCCACCTCTCTCCCTGGATTTGAAGTATAGGCCCCAGGGTGCCCCCTGGCCCTTCAACTAGGGTCCTCTGACCCCAGAAAGCTACCTATGGGTCCATCTCTCTCCTTGGACTTGCAGTTTAGGCTCCAGGGTGCCCCCTGGCCCTCCACTTAGGGGAATCTGACCCCAGCAAGCTACCAAAGGGTCCCCCTCTCTCCCTGAACTTGCAGTATAGTCCCCAGGGTGCCCCCTTGCCCTCCACGTAGGGCCCTCTGACCCCAGCAAGCTACCCAGGGGTCCACCTCTGTGCCTGAACTTGCAGTATAGGCCCCAGGGTGCTCTCTTGCCCTCTACCTAGTTGCCTCTGACCACAGTAAGCTACCCAGGGGTCCACCTCTCCCCCTGCACTTGCAATATAGAACCCAGGGTGCCCCTTGGCCCTCCACCTAGGGGCCTCTGACCCCAGCAAGCTACCCAGGGGTCCACATCTCTCCCTGGACTTGCAGTATAGGCCCCAGGGTGCCCCCTTGGCCTCCAACTACGGGCCTCTGACCCCAGCAAACCACCCAGGGGTCCACCTCTCTCCCTGGATTTGCAGTATAGGCCCCAGGTTGCCCCCTGGCCCTCCACCTAGGGGCGTCTGACCCCAGCAAGCTACCCGGGGGTCCCTCTCTCTTCTTGGACTTGCAGTATATGCTCCATGGTGCCCCTTGGCCCTCCTCCTAGGGGCCTCTGACCCCAGCAAACTACCCAGGGGTCCACCTCTCTCCCTGGACTTGCAGTATAGGCCCCAGGGTGCCCCCTTGCCCTCCACCTAGGGGCCTCTGACCCCAGCAAGCTACCCAGGAGTCCCTCTCTGTTCTTGGACTTGCAGGTTAGGCCCCAGGGTACCCCTTGCCCTCCAACTAGGGGCCTCTGACCCCAGCAAGCTACCCAGGGGTCTCCCTCTCTCCCTACACTTGCAGTAGAGGCCCCAGATTGCCCCCTTGCCGTCCACATAGGGGCCTCTGACCCTAGCAAGCTACCCAGGGGTCCCCCTCTTTCCCTCTACTTGCAGTATAGTCCCCAGGGTGCCCCCTTGCCCTCCACCTAGGGGCCTCTGACCCAAGCAAGCTACCCAGGGGTCCACCTCTCTCCCTGGATTTGAAGTATAGGCCCCAGGGTGCCCCCTGGCCCTTCAACTAGGGTCCTCTGACCCCAGCAAGCTACCTATGGGTCCATCTCTCTCCTTGGACTTGCAGTTTAGGCTCCAGGGTGCCCCCTGGCCCTCCACTTAGGGGAATCTGACACCAGCAAGCTACCCAAGGGTCCCCCTCTCTCCCAGAACTTGCAGTATAGGCCCCAGGGTGCCCCCCCTTGCCCTCCACGTAGGGCCCTCTGACCCCAGCAAGCTACCCAGGGGTCCACCTCTGTGCCTGAACTTGCAGTATTAGACCCAGGGTGCTCTCTTGCCCTCCACCTAGTTGCCTCTGACCACAGTAAGTTACCCATGGGTCCCCCTCTCCCCCTGCACTTGCAATATAGAACCCAGGGTGCCCCTTGGCCCTCCACCTAGGGGCCTTTGACCCCAGTAAGCTACCCAGGGGTCCACCTCTCTCCCTGGACTTGCAGTATAGGCCTCAGGATGCCCCCTGGCCCTCCACCTAGGGGCCTCTGACCCCAGCAAGCTACCCAGGGGTCCACATCTCTCCCTGGACTTGCAGTATAGGCCCCAGGGTGCCCCCTTGGCCTCCACCTACGGGCCTCTGACCCCAGCAAACCACCCAGGGGTCCACCTCTCTCCCTGGATTTGCAGTATAGGCCCCAGGTTGCCCCCTGGCCCTCCACCTAGGGGCGTCTGACCCCAGCAAGCTACCCGGGGGTCCCTCTCTCTTCCTGGACTTGCAGTATATGCTCCAGGGTGCCCCTTGGCCCTCCACCTACGGGCCTCTGACCACAGCAAGCTACTCAGGGGTCCACCTCTCTACCTGGACTTGCAGTATAGGCCCCAGGGTGCCCAGTGGCCCTCCACCTAGGGGCTCCTGACCCCAGCTAGAAACCCAGGGGTCCACCCCTCTCCCTGGACTTGCAGTATAGGCCCCAGGGTGCCCCCTTGCTGTCCACTTAGGGGCCTCTGACCCCAGCAAGCTACCCAGGGGTCACCCTCTCTCCCTTGCCTTCTACATAGGGGCATCTGACCCCAGCAAGCTACCCAGGGGTCCACCTCTCTCCCTGGACTTGCAGGTTAGGCCCCAGGGTGCCCCCTTGGCCTCCAACTAGGGTCCTTTGACCCCAGCAAGCTACCCAGGGGTCCTCCTCTTTCCCTGGACTTGCAGTATAGTCCCCAGTGTGCCCCCTGGCCCTCCACCTAGGGGCCTCTGACCCCCGCAAGCTACCCAGGGGTCCCTCTTTCCCTCTCTCTTCCTGGACTTGCAGGTTAGGCCCCAGGGTGCCCCCTGGCCCTCCAACTAGGGGCCTCTGACCCCAGCAAGCTACCCAGGGGTCTCCCTCTCTCCCTGGACTTGCAGTATAGTCCCCAGGGTGCCCCCTTGCCCTCCACCTGGGGGCCTCTGACCCCAGCAAACTACTCAGGGGTCCACCTCTCTTCCTGGATTTGCAGTATAGGCCCCATGGTGCCCCCTGGCCCTCCACCTAGGGGCCTCTGACCCCAACAAGCTACCCAGGGGTCTGCCTCTCTCCCTGGACTTGCAGTGTAGGCCCCAGGCTGCCCCCTGGCCCTCCACGTTGGGGCCTCTGACCCCAGCAAGCTACCCAGGGGTCACCCTCTCTCCCTGGACTTGCAGTATACACCCCAGGGTTCCCCCTTGCCCTCCACGTAGGGGCCTCTTACCCCAGCAAGCTACTCAGGGGTCTGTCTCTCTTCCTGGACTTGCAGTATATGCCCCAGGGTGCCCCTTGGCCCTCCACCTTGGGGCCTCTGACCCCAGCAAGCTACCCAGGAGTCCACCTCTCTTCCTGGATTTGCAGTATAGGCCCCAGGGTGCTTCTTGGCCCTCCACCTAGGGGCCTCTGACCCCAGCAGGCTACCCAGGGGTCCTCTTCTTTCCCCGGACTTGCAGTATAGGCCCCAGGGTGCTCCTTGGCCCTCCACCTAGGGGCCTCTGACCCCAGCAAGCTACCCAGGGGTCTCCCTCTCTCCCTACACTTGCAGTATAGGCCCCAGGGTGCCCCCTTGCCTTCCACGTAGGGGCCTCTGACCCCAGCAAGCTACCCAGGGGTCCACATCTCTCCCTGGACTTGCAGTATAGGCCCCAGGGTGCCCCCTTGCCCTCCTCCTAGGGGCCTCTGACCCCAGCAAACTACCCAGGGGTCCACCTCTCTCCCTGGACTTGCAGTATAGGCCCCAGGGTGCCCCCTGGCCCTCCACCTAGGGGCCTCTGACCCCAGCAAGCTACCCAGGAGTCCCTCTCTCTTCCTGGACTTGCAGGTTAGGCCCCAGGGTGCCCCCTTGCCCTCCAACTAGGGGCCTCTGACCCCAGCAAGCTACCCAGGGGTCTCCCTCTCTCACTACACTTGCAGTAGAGGCCCCAGATTGCCCCCTTGCCGTCCACATAGGGGCCTCTGACCCCAGCAAGCTACCCAGGGGTCCCCCTCTTTCCCTCTACTTGCAGTATAGTCCCCAGGGTGCCCCCTTGCCCTCCATCTAGGGGCCTCTGACCCAAGCAAGCTACCCAGGGGTCCACCTCTCTCCCTGGATTTGAAGTATAGGCCCCAGGGTGCCCCCTGGCCCTCCACCTAGGGGCCTCTGACCCCAGCAAGCTACCCAGGAGTCCCTCTCTCTTCCTGGACTTGCAGGTTAGGCCCCAGGGTGCCCCCTTGCCCTCCAACTAGGGGCCTCTGACCCCAGCAAGCTACCCAGGGGTCTCCCTCTCTCCCTACACTTGCAGTAGAGGCCCCAGATTGCCCCCTTGCCGTCCACATAGGGGCCTCTGACCCCAGCAAGCTACCCAGGGGTCCCCCTCTTTCCCTCTACTTGCAGTATAGTCCCCAGGGTGCCCCCTTGCCCTCCACCTAGGGGCCTCTGACCCAAGCAAGCTACCCAGGGGTCCACCTCTCTCCCTGGATTTAAAGTATAGGCCCCAGGGTGCCCCCTGGCCCTTCAACTAGGGTCCTCTGACCCCAGCAAGCTACCTATGGGTCCATCTCTCTCCTTGGACTTGCGGTTTAGGCTCCAGGGTGCCCCCTGGCCCTCCACTTAGGGGAATCTGACCCCAGCAAGCTACCCAAGGGTCCCCCTCTCTCCCTGAACTTGCAGTATAGGCCCCAGGGTGCCCCCTTGCCCTCCACGTAGGGCCCTATGACCCCAGCAAGCTACCCAAGGGTCCACCTCTGTGCCTGAACTTGCAGTACAGGACCCAGGGTGCTCTCTTGCCCTCTACCTAGTTGCCTCTGACCACAGTAAGCTACCCAGGGGTCCACCTCTCCCCCTGCACTTGCAATATAGAACCCAGGGTGCCCCTTGGCCCTCCACCTAGGGGCCTTTGACCCCAGTAAGCTACCCAGGGGTCCACCTCTCTCCCTGGACTTGCAGTATAGGCCTCAGGATGCCCCCTGGCCCTCCACCTAGGAGCCTCTGACCCCAGCAAGCTACCCAGGGGTCCACATCTCTCCCTGGACTTGCAGTATAGGCCCCAGGGTGCCCCCTTGGCCTCCAACTACGGGCCTCTGACCCCAGCAAACCACCCAGGGGTATACCTCTCTCCCTGGATTTGCAGTATATTCCCCAGGTTGCCCCCTGGCCCTCCACCTAGGGGCGTCTGACCCCAGCAAGCTACCCGGGGGTCCCTCTCTCTTCTTGGACTTGCAGTATATGCTCCAGGGTGCCCCTTGGCCCTCCACCTAGGGGCCTCTGACCACAGCAAGCTACTCAGGGGTCCACCTCTCTACCTGGACTTGCAGTATAGGCTGGACTTGCAGTATATACTCCAGGGTGCCCCTTGGCCCTCCACCTAGGGGCCTCTGACCACAGCAAGCTACTCAGGGGTCCACCTCTCTTCCTGGATTTGCAGTATAGGCCCCAGGGTGCTCCTTGGCCCTCCACCTAGGGGCCTCTGACCCCAGCAGGCTACCCAGGGGTCCTCTTCTTTCCCTGGACTTGCAGTATAGGCCCCAGGGTGCTCCTTGGCCCTCCACCTAGGGGCCTCTGACCCCAGCAAGCTACCCAGGGGTCCACATCTCTCCCTGGACTTGCAGTATAGGCCCCAGATTGCCCCCTTGCCGTCCACATAGGGGCCTCTGACCCCAGCAAGCTACCCAGGGGTCCCCCTCTTTCCCTCTACTTGCAGTATAGTCCCCAGGGTGCCCCCTTGCCCTCCATCTAGGGGCCTCTGACCCAAGCAAGCTACCCAGGGGTCCACCTCTCTCCCTGGATTTGAAGTATAGGCCCCAGGGTGCCCCCTGGCCCTCCACTTAGGGGCCTCTGACCCCAGCAAGCTACCCAGGAGTCCCTCTCTCTTCCTGGACTTGCAGGTTAGGCCCCAGGGTGCCCCCTTGCCCTCCAACTAGGGGCCTCTGACCCCAGCAAGCTACCCAGGGGTCTCCCTCTCTCCCTACACTTGCAGTAGAGGCCCCAGATTGCCCCCTTGCCGTCCACATAGGGGCCTCTGACCCCAGCAAGCTACCCAGGGGTCCCCCTCTTTCCCTCTACTTGCAGTATAGTCCCCAGGGTGCCCCCTTGCCCTTCTCCTTTGGGCCTCTGACCCAAGCAAGCTACCCAGGGGTCCACCTCTCTCCCTGGATTTGAAGTATAGGCCCCAGGGTGCCCCCTGGCCCTTCAACTAGGGTCCTCTGACCCCAGCAAGCTACCTATGGGTCCATCTCTCTCCTTGGATTTGCGGTTTAGGCTCCAGGGTGCCCCCTGGCCCTCCACTTAGGGGAATCTGACCCCAGCAAGCTACCCAAGGGTCCCCCTCTCTCCCTGAACTTGCAGTATAGGCCCCAGGGTGCCCCCTTGCCCTCCACGTAGGGCCCTTTGACCCCAGCAAGCTACCCAAGGGTCCACCTCTGTGCCTGAACTTGCAGTACAGGACCCAGGGTGCTCTCTTGCCCTCTACCTAGTTGCCTCTGACCACAGTAAGCTACCCAGGGGTCCACCTCTCCCCCTGCACTTGCAATATAGAACCCAGGGTGCCCCTTGGCCCTCCACCTAGGGGCCTTTGACCCCAGTAAGCTACCCAGGGGTCCACCTCTCTCCCTGGACTTGCAGTATAGGCCTCAGGATGCCCCCTGGCCCTCCACCTAGGAGCCTCTGACCCCAGCAAGCTACCCAGGGATCCACATCTCTCCCTGGACTTGCAGTATAGGCCCCAGGGTGCCCCCTTGGCCTCCAACTACGGGCCTCTGACCCCAGCAAACCACCCAGGGGTATACCTCTCTCCCTGGATTTGCAGTATAGGCCCCAGGTTGCCCCCTGGCCCTCCACCTAGGGGCGTCTGACCCCAGCAAGCTACCCGGGGGTCCCTCTCTCTTCTTGGACTTGCAGTATATGCTCCAGGGTGCCCCTTGGCCCGCCACCTAGGGGCCTCTGACCACAGCAAGCTACTCAGGGGTCCACCTCTCTACCTGGACTTGCAGTATAGGCTGGACTTGCAGTATATACTCCAGGGTGCCCCTTGGCCCTCCACCTAGGGGCCTCTGACCACAGCAAGCTACTCAGGGGTCCACCTCTCTTCCTGGATTTGCAGTATAGGCCCCAGGGTGCTCCTTGGCCCTCCACCTAGGGGCCTCTGACCCCAGCAGGCTACCCAGGGGTCCTCTTCTTTCCCTGGACTTGCAGTATAGGCCCCAGGGTGCTCCTTGGCCCTCCACCTAGGGGCCTCTGACCCCAGCAAGCTACCCAGGGGTCCACATCTCTCCCTGAACTTGCAGTATAGACCCCAGGGTGCCCCCTTGCCATCCTCCTAGGGGCCTCTGACCCCAGCAAACTACCCAGGGGTCCACCTCTCTCCCTGGACTTGCAGTATAGGCCCCAGGGTGCCCCCTGGCCCTCCACCTAGGGGCCTCTGACCCCAGCAAGCTACCCAGGAGTCCCTCTCTCTTCCTGGATTTGCAGGTTAGGCCCCAGGGTGCCCCCTTGCCCTCCAACTAGGGGCCTCTGACCCCAGCAAGCTACCCAGGGGTCTCCCTCTCTCCCTACACTTGCAGTAGAGGCCCCAGATTGCCCCCTTGCCGTCCACATAGGGGCCTCTGACCCCAGCAAGCTACCCAGGGGTCCCCCTCTTTCCCTCTACTTGCAGTATAGTCCCCAGGGTGCCCCCTTGCCCTCCACCTAGGGGCCTCTGACCCAAGCAAGCTACCCAGGGGTTCACCTCTCTCCCTGGATTTGAAGTATAGGCCCCAGGGTGCCCCCTGGCCCTTCAACTAGGGTCCTCTGACCCCAGCAAGCTACCTATGGGTCCATCTCTCTCCTTGGACTTGCAGTTTAGGCTCCAGGGTGCCCCCTGGCCCTCCACTTAGGGTAATCTGACCCCAGCAAGCTACCCAAGGGTCCCCCTCTCTCCCTGAACTTGCAGTATAGGCCCCAGGGTGCCCCCTTGCCCTCCACGTAGGGCCCTCTGACCCCAGCAAGCTACCCAGGGGTCCACCTCTGTGCCTGAACTTGCAGTATAGGACCCAGGGTGCTCTCTTGCCCTCTACCTAGTTGCCTCTGACCACAGTAAGCTACCCAGGGGTCCACCTCTCCCCCTGCACTTGCAATATAGAACCCAGGGTGCCCCTTGGCCCTCCACCTAGGGGCCTTTGACCCCAGTAAGCTACCCAGGGGTCCACCTCTCTCCCTGGACTTGCAGTATAGGCCTCAGGATGCCCCCTGGCCCTCCACCTAGGGGCCTCTGACCCCAGCAAGCTACCCGGGGGTCCCTCTCTCTTCTTGGACTTGCAGTATATGCTCCAGGGTGCCCCTTGGCCCTCCACCTAGGGGCCTCTGACCACAGCAAGCTACTCAGGGGTCCACCTCTCTACCTGGACTTGCAGTATAGGCTGGACTTGCAGTATATGCTCCAGGGTGCCCCTTGGCCTTCCACGTAGGGGCCTCTGACCACAGCAAGCTACTCAGGGGTCCACCTCTCAACCTGGACTTGCAGTATAAGCCCCAGGGTGCCCAGTGGCCCTCCACCTAGGGGCTCCTGACCCCAGCTAGCCACCCAGGGGTCCACCCCTCTCCCTGGACTTGCAGTATAGGCCCCAGGGTGCCCCCTTGCTGTCCACTTAGGGGCCTTTGACCCCAGCAAGCTACCCAGGGGTCACCCTCTCTCCCTTGCCCTCTACGTAGGGGCATCTGACCCCAGCAAGCTACCCAGGGGTCCACCTCTCTCCCTGGACTTGCAGGTTAGGCCCCAGGGTGCCCCCTTGGCCTCCAACTAGGGTCCTCTGACCCCAGCAAGCTACCCAGGGGTCCCGCTTCTTTCCCTGGACTTGCAGTATAGTCCCCAGGGTGCCCCCTGGCCCTCCACCTACGGGCCTCTGACCCCCGCAAGCTACCCAGGGGTCCTTCTCTCTTCCTGGACTTGCAGGTTATGCCCCAGGGTGCCCCCTGGCCCTCCAACTAGGGGCCTCTGACCCCAGCAAGCTACCCAGGGGTCTCCCTCTCTCCCTGGACTTGCAGTATAGTCCCCAGGGTGCCCCCTTGCCCTCCACCTGGGGGCCTCTGACCCCAGCAAGCTACCCAGGGGTCCACCTCTCTTCCTGGATTTGCAGTATAGGCCCCATGGTGCCCCCTGGCCCTCCACCTAGGGGCCTCTGACCCCAACAAGCTACCCAGGGGTCTGCCTCTCTTCCTGGACTTGCAGTATAGGCCCCAGGTTGCCCCCTGGCCCTCCACCTTGGGGCTTCTGACCCCAGCAAGCTACCCAGGGGTCACCCTCTCTCCCTGGACTTGCAGTATACACCCCAGGGTGCCCCCTTGCCCTCCACGTAGGGGCCTCTTACCCCAGCAAGCTACCCAGGGGTCCGCCTCTCTCCCTGGACTTGCAGTGTAGGCCCCAGGCTGCCACCTGGCCCTCCACCTTGGGGCCTCTGACCCCAGCAAGCTACCCAGGGGTCACCCTCTCTTCCTGGATTTGCAGTATAGGCCCCAGGGTGCTCCTTGGCCCTCCACCTACGGGCCTCTGACCCCAGCAAACTACCCAGGGGTCCCTCTCTCTTCCTGGACTTGCAGGTTAGGCCCCAGGGTGCCCCCTTGCCCTCCACCTAGGGTCCTCTGACCCCAGCAAGCTACCCAGGGGTCCCCCTCTTTCCCTGGACTTGTAGTATAGTCCCCAGGGTGCCCCCTTGCCCTCCACCTAGGGGCCTCTGACCCCCGCAAGCTACCCAGGGGTCCCTCTCTCTTCCTGGACTTGCAGGTTAGGCCCCAGGGTGCCCCCTGGCCCTCCAACTAGGGGCCTCTGACCCCAGCAAGCTACCCAGGGGTCTCCCTCTCTCCCTGGACTTGCAGTTTAGTCCCCAGGGTGCCCCCTTGCCCTCCACCTGGGGGCCTCTGACCCCAGCAAGCTACCCAGGGGTCCACCTCTCTTCCTGGATTTTCAGTATAGGCCCCATGGTGTCCCCTGGCCCTCCACCTAGGGGCATCTGACCCCAACAAGCTACCCAGGGGTCTGCCTCTCTCCCTGGACTTGCAGTGTAGGCCCCAGGCTGCCCCCTGGCCCTCCACCTTGGGGCCTCTGACCCCAGCAAGCTACCCAGGGGTCACCCTCTCTCCCTGGACTTGCAGTATAGGCCCCAGGGTGCTCCTTGGCCCTCCACCTAGGGACCTCTGACCCCAGCAAGCTACCCAGGGGTCTCCCTCTCTCCCTACACTTGCAGTATAGGCCCCAGGGTGCCCCCTTGCCTTCCACGTAGGGGCCTCTGACCCCAGCAAGCTACCCAGGGGTCCACATCTCTCCCTGGACTTGCAGTATAGGCCCCAGGGTGCCCCCTTGCCCTCCTCCTAGGGGCCTCTGACCCCAGCAAACTACCCAGGGGTCCACCTCTCTCCCTGGACTTGCAGTATAGGCCCCAGGGTGCCCCCTGGCCCTCCACCTAGGGGCCTCTGACCCCAGCAAGCTACCCAGGAGTCCCTCTCTGTTCCTGGACTTGCAGGTTAGGCCCCAGGGTAACCCCTTGCCCTCCAAC